>NW_028278589.1:0-343422 GCF_059751315.1 Micrasema longulum
TGTATGAATGTAGAGGAAGCGAGATTTGTATGCAAAGATAGAGTGTTGTGGCGTTGTGTGGTTTGTTTGTTTGTTTTTATACTATATTGATTGTAACAAATATCATAATAATATTATTCAGGTTCTTTTCATAAAATGGTGTACAGAACAAAAAAATATTTATATTATATTTGAATACTTAGTTTCATATTTTCGTTTAGAGTCAACTTTAAGCTATTTTGCACAATGCACTGCACTTCAAATTCTATTAAATGTCAGTCAAGACACAACTTATTTTACTAATGGCACCCTTGACGGGGGGGATGAGACATGTTTCATGAACTTTGTCAATTTATTATCAGTTTGAAACCCATTGTTTTTTTAAAATAAATGTGAAATACCGCATTTATAAATGAAATATCGAAATAAGTATATTCGCTATCCATATTATTTTAGAAATCACTATTCTAAAAAAAATGCAATTTGAAAAAAGGTGTTTGCCGGAGGAAAAACAGCCTTACACCATAATAATTTTATTTATAGAGAGAATGACCTTATTCACTCAGAACAATAATGATTTAATAATTTTAGTCTATCACGTTCCAGAAATCCACAAATTGAGGCGAGTCAGCGCTATTTTGTCGAACCATTTGAAACTGGTACTATAATAGTCCACAGTAAGGATAATGCTCCCGGAATTGCAAATTCTAGAGAAGGATTCCGATAACAATAAATTAATATTAGTTCCAAGATATTCTGAATACCATTGCATGGCATTCTGAAAAGCTATGGTATTTCAAAAACGTTTTAACTATTAGATTCCTTTCTCTAGTACATGTTGAAAATATTCATAAATCATAAAAAAAATGCAATTAAATAGGTGATCTTACAACATACAATAAGACGCATAAAAAAATAAATTATTTAGAATCTACCTTGTACATTTATTTATTTATTTCACAGTTTTGAAATGAAACGAAGGTTCTTTATTTTAGGTCCCCACTTGCTAGAAAATTCCTGTGTTCAGGCACGACTTTCCTTATTTCATTAAATGAAGCGTAAACAATTCAAATATTAATTATAAGAAAAAAGTATAAACTAGAAAACATACCAATTATAATAAAATTAAAGCATAAATATTAATTAGAAAATAAATCATTAATAATTCAAAAATAAAACGTAAGTGTAAATTATAAAACATACCGGTAATAAATTAAATTGAAAGAAAACTTCGGGCATGTGAAAAGAGGCGAAAAATATAACATAAATATCGTACATCACATTTGAATTTATTTCAACAAAGATGGAAAACATTTTTGAGAAGGGGAATTTGGAAGTCTAGGCATTTACAGGGCTCATGACCTGTCATTGGCTGGTTTAAGTGGCCACTTTACACACTGTGTAACATTAACCCTCGTGATAAAGGTTTCAGCTCTTTTACTTCACAAAAGTCAACAGATGGAAGAGTTGAGGAAATGTGGATGTTCAAACATAGGCAGAATGGTGAATGTTACACAGTGTGTATAATGGCCACCTAAACCAGCCAATGACAGGTCATAAGCCCTGTAAATTCCTAGATTTCTAATTTCCCCGTCTCAAAAATGTTTTCCATCTCTGTTGAAATAAATTTAAATATGAACAACTCCTAAGGGAGGAAATCCAGCCAGTCCACAAGCATTTGGACATCCTTAAACATTGTTGAATCATACATCACACATCTACTGGAAGGATTGAAAAAAGATGCAGTGCGGGTAGAAGGTGCATCTCTTGGCTAAATAACTTGTAGTTTAATTTCATAAACGGTTTCAGGATCTGAAGAATACATGATTAAATCTCTGATAATGTAGTTTTTTCGCTGTCTAATATAAATCAAAATCGAATGTTCAGTGAATTTATTGTGGCAACCCTGGTGATATATGACGTAAGCAATACATGGCTCGTGTGTATTATTGTGGTGAATAGGCCTACATAAGCTTAATGCAAAATGGATTTGAAGGATGCTTAAGGATTGATTTGAAGTGTTAGCAATACAATGGAAGCGTCGCGTCGCCTGTCACATACTTATATAATGGGAGACACCTTATATTACGTGATTTATTCGTTCATTTAAACACATATTTTCTATTGAAAAAGGGTTGTCTATTGTAAGTGTTTTACAAAAAAAAAAAAAAGAAATTCAAGCACTTTCCCTCTAATCAGTAGCCATGCTCTTTTACCGAAAACGATAAGGTCTTAAAGTCATAAAAACATAAAAAAGATGTTGTTATAAATTAAATATTACAACCAGAATTATTTTATTTTTAAAAAAAAGAGAAAACAATTCTATAAAAAATGGTTTCAACTAAAGAATTTTAAAAGTTTTTTTTAAAGTACTAACCGAAGGCATGATTTTACGGAGAAAAAAGGAAATGTCACAAAAATGTACGTAATTTAAAATGCATGTATTTTTTTTCAAAGTAAAAAAAATTAATTCTTCTGTTACTTTCATGTTCAATTTATTATTTTTAAATTATAACAAAATATTTTAGTTCAAAACTTAATATTTATTGATATCCCAGATACCTTAGTTCAGTCTAAATTTGAAATGGCGTAATATGCCGGTCTAAAAGTAATTATATTTTAGTTACATAAAACTTTTGAGTATATTTTTTAACGAAAATATCTTTGAAAATATTGTTTCTATCTAATTTATGTTTTTTTAAAATTATTATTGCGCGTATAAAATGGCAAAATCGTATGATTTTCTAATGTTGCGTTCGTTTTACCAGACTACAGCCTTAATGCGAAGGCTTATAGAGCAAGAAATCAATTACGGGGACCTGTCTCAATAGATGTTTAAATCATTTGTGAGAAGCTTGCTTAAATTTAATTCTTTTATATGGTCTCCCAATTATAATTGAACGCAGTTATGCAGAAAGCAGCCAGCCATATAAAAATGAAACTGAGATAATAGCACTTTTGTGAAATGAGTGAATAATCAAATCTAAACAACAGTTGAAATGTTTTTGACTTAAACAAATTATAAACAATGAATCCATGAAATATTTTTTATACTACAAACAGGAATCTAATTATGTATTTGACCAGTTTTAATGATTTTTAAAAAACCATAAGATTTTATAGAGATGTGGTGTTTTCTGCAAATTAAAAAATGCTTTTTTTGTGATCGACACCATTTTCAATAGGTGATCAATACAGTTTTTTGTACGAAAGTGGTCTGGCTTTTTTTAGCAAAACATAAAATTGACCTTCCTGCATCCGATAACATCAATATCTCATTATTTCAAAATTGTGGACTGGCTGCTTTCTGCATAACTACGTTCAATTCATATAACGTGGTTTGAATTGGTGCAATGTAAATGTTTAGAACTGTTAATATTTAGAAATGGATTTGATACTCTTATAATTAGCTATAGTCTGCCTCGTGGTGTAGTGGTCAGCACGTTTGCCTATCATGCAAGAGGTCTTGGGTTCGATTCCCGACATATTTGACCTAAAATATTTATTTAAAAATGTTTTTATACACTAGAATATTTCATAGTCCCTGGACTGGCGCCCGAAGCGTGAGACTGATCATCTTACCTTCAGGTAACAACAATTATCAAAATACGTTGCGATTGGTGTAGCAATTTAGTGACCTATGCATCATTAGGTGCGGAAAGGGAATGATGATAAGTAACTATCATGATCGTCTAAAATACTTTCACATTTTCAGTTTTTTTGTTTATTTTTGTTTCATTCATAAACTTCATAAAAAGTACAAGTTTTTGTAAAATTCTAAACACATCTACTTTTACACATCTAGTCAATTTTATCACTGCAACTCTCCAAAAAAAGAGACTAACTCTTGTGCTTGGAGAGTGACTTACACTGTTTTAGTTGTTTATTTATAAGAGTTTATATAATTTTAATACGAGTACATGAAAATAAAAATAAAAACATAGGATATATAAAAAATAAACATAAAACAATAATAAATTCATACTAATTAAAATTTAATGCTGTTTTTACACGAGTTCAAAAAATTTCTTTAGATTAACTTTGAATTTATATATTGATATATTATTTTTAATAGTTTTTAGTTCATCGGGAAGATTATTATAATTTTTTACACCTTTGAAGACAAAGCTATTTTGACCATGACTTGTGTAAAATTTAGGAATTTTGATATTATGTTGGTATCTGAGTGACTAATTCATTTCAAATTATTTCCTTTTTTCTTTTTTATATATTTGCATAATATAATTTACTTTATAAAGAGTGTCTACTGTATGAACCTTAAATATTGTTCAAAATAGTTGAGAGATCAGAAAGGTTTCGGCTGGTTTAATATTCTTACACAAAATAATATCTTACTATATAGATGCCTATGTTGCTCAGATTAACATTATAGTATCTCACCGTAACTTTTGTACCTATGCTGTCTTTGTTGTGGGAAATTCTACAACCGACGGCGGATTGTTTTCCTCCCTGCTAAGGATCCTCAGAACAGCAAAAAACTCACTGAACAGTACTGTCGATGTGTTGATACAGCAAAGGCACGCATTCAAGAAGCAAGCGGTGTTATTATTCCTGACTTGAGATGACACACTTTCTTTGTCTACCTAGATAACACCATGACTATACCCATTGTACATTTAAATAGAATCAAGATTGTTTACATTAAGTGAATCAATTGTATTATATATTATTAGTGCCAATCTATTAAGGTTCCCAAGCCTGTTGATTGGCTTAAAAAAATAAAAATAGATCTACATGGGTCGTAGTGACGACATATCCCTATCCGTAATAAAAATAAAAAGCAGGTGAATACGTTTACGCTTCAGATGCTAATCTAATAACAATAAAATTGATGGTCAAATGGCAGAAGAGACCATCAAAATAAAAATAATTTCAAAAATATTCGGGATAGTTGATATAAGACCTCAATTCAATCTAAAATAGTTTATTACAATATTTGAGTTTGTCCAAATGTTCGTAGGCAAAAGACACTAAAATCAACAAATGGAAGAATTTAAGAAATTTGGATGTTCAAACATAGGCAAAATGGTGAATGTTACACAGTGTGTAAAGTGGCGACTTAAACCAGCCAATGACATGCCATAAGCCCTGTAAATGCCTAGTTTTCCATATTCCTTTATTTAAAGTATTCTCCATTCCTGTTGTAATTTGTTAAAATAGTTTAGTTTTTTTGTCCAGGTTTTAATAATTAACTATCTTTTTGAATATTTGTATATTTTTTTCTTTTTTTTCAATGTGTATTTACTGAAATATTTATAACAAACCCCTTTGCCATCTGACTACCAAAACATTTCAGGGTAGAACAATCTTTAATATCTATATTATACGTCTTTTCTACCAGAAATTTAACCCAGAACCTCGAGAATGATAGGCGAACACTTCCAATCATTACAATACGATGTTGACTTATCACCAGTCGATTTTTTTTTCGGGATTTTTAACTAAGAGTAGCCATTGAGATGAAAACACTCGTCCAGGATTCTGGTTCTATATATTTAAAACACAAAGCTGTATTTTTGGTTCGTCTGCACAAGTAAACAACATGAATGTGTCAAATGTCATTTTGAATATGAATTAAGAAAATACATAATAACTCACTTAAGTCTTTATTTTAGAGGCTTGTCAGCAGGCGGGAAAAAGAGGATATGAAAGAAAGTTGTAAAAAATACACCAAAACACCTTGAAAAATTAAGAAAAAATTATTTTTGGTTTTTATCTTGCAACTTACGAAAAATAAAAATCAAGTCTTCAACGTTTTAAAGTGTGTTAACAATTATTTCTCCTTTTTTTAAAAAATCTTTGGTAGTAGGTTTTGTTTTTTAATTACTAGTATTTTTTAATATTTTGTATTTGATTTCGTTATGATAATTTCTTTTATTTCTTAGAAGTGAGAGGTTGCAAATTATGTGGGTACGCACGAGTCAATTATTGTCACAACTTCTACGTCCTTTTACCCACAACCACTGTTCACTTCCCTCCTCAGTGTCCTTTAGTCACCCGCCACATTAAGACCTCGTGTCGTACATCGTGCGTTTATTTCGTTAAATGTTTGTGCCGCATTATAAAACTTTGCTTCCACCAACCACCAGTGTTGAGCTCCAGATCAGGGCCAGCCCTCATGTTAGTGCCGCCACAAGTATCAAGTCAGATCCGACAAATCCATCAAGAACGAGAACCAGGTTAGTGGCATCCTTTCCTAATCCATCACATTTGTTGGGGTTGTGACCAATTAACACTGCATACCGCATATCGAGGATAATCACTTATTTTCCTTAAATTTACAGTCCACTCCGCTCAATAATATCGCATCGTAATTCGTTTTCCCACCAGTGGAGGTCAGTGCTATGCAAGCTCCTGACGTCACCGTCACCTGAGAAGATCTATTGTGGTGGCTCCTTTGTTTAATATTTGTATTAGAAATGCGCCAATAAATTTTTATTTATTATTTGTTTTTCGCAAACAAGATTTTTTTTATTTTGTATAAAAAATTCATGGATGGTAAAAATAACAGAAAAAACCGGTGGAAATCGAATTCGCGACGCTAGTTTCACAGTTGACTGTTTAATTAACTGTGCCACGGTATCTGTCAAGCGCATATTTTACTGGATCAAAACTTCATCAGAATTCATAAACTTAATTACGTCCCTTTTTATTTCAAACTTAAATTTTTAAGTAATTAAAGCTCACAATAAAGCTCGGCGGTTATCACTAATTGAGTCGTATCTACCCCCTGGTCTATATTGCAATACCACCGTAAGAGACTTAATTGAAAACAATAACGCGTATTAGCCTCCACACGGCGGAAATGACATCACTTTTCATTGCTACTCCCACCCCTCCTAATTGAAACAAAGTGACAGCAATGGAAAATCATTCTCATTGGCCAACCAGTTTATTTAGTAAAAGTATGCAATTTGAGGGTGATTGGAACCACAATCAAACGGATTGCTTTATTTTGCTTTCGAATCTAATAACAATATTTTTCTTTTTTGTTTTATTTATATTTTAACATATTACAAAAGAAATAAAGAATATTTTAGAGAAAGAAACATGAATATTGAAGCATTTATATTTCCTTTTCTTTCTCCCTTTCTTTTGTAATATGTTAATCTTAACTCTCCAGGGGGAGAAATTCACTTTTGCTAATTTGCTTATTTGGATAAACATAAAATACTGTTAAATTATTTTTTTCTTTTTTACATTTACTGTTGTCTTTAAAGATCTTTTTATATTATGACAATGACTTGTTGTTTTAATGGTTTTTAAAAATGCGTCATTATTTGCGTGTTGGTTCGTAAATTTTAATTTATAAATATTTACATATAATATCATTTCAGTTATTATGGTTGATTGGAAGAAATTGCTAAGTAGCAATAAATAATAATAACACGATGTACAAATATGAAATAAGTGCATAAAAATGTTTTTTAAAAACGTGTTAGAACAGTGACAGAAAACTTTCCAAAAAAGGGAAAGTGAAATTATTTACAGAAATAATGACCTATTATTGGCTAGTTCATTTTAAAACATATCATTATTGCGCAATGTGAAAAATTATGCGTTTGTGCAAAAATCCATACTCCTAAAAACCTTCCATTTGCAGACTATTTTTAAGTAAAATTTAGAGCTAAAACCTTTAGTGATATAAAATATATTCATGCGAATAACTGTGATAATCACTTACCAGGCAATTCCAATGTCTATCTGTATTGTAATACAGCTAATCTTAAAAGCCCCCTATAATAATTTGAATATTTTTTAACTTATTCCGAGAAATGGGATATATAAGATGACGTCGCTGCGATCTGTGAAGATCTGTTGTGACGGGTCCCAGCAAATTAGTTCTCGTTCTCTAAGCCCAGGGCTGCGATTATAAAGGCTATCTTCATCGGTACATACCGAAACGGTATACTCAACTTCTGTTCTATATCTATCTAACTCGGTATGTTCTATCGACTTGTCATCTCAACGTCAAACTTATCTAAGGTGTTAGCATATACATGGGTACTTGTCTAAAAGACAGATAAGGAAACATTATCGATGAGTTATTCACTAATTATAACCTTCCTAATTATGAAAAACTGCAATTAAATTATGTTCAATCAGAATAAATCTATCAGGTTTTGACAGTTCTTTTAATTCAAAAGAAAAAATCAACAAATAAAAGAATTCGTATATTTGATTTTCCTTTCACTAAACTCTTAAAATATTTGTGAACAAGGCAGTCATAAGTAAATGCCGAGACTTCCATATTTCTTTCTCTCAAATGATGTCAATTTCTGTTATAATTAATATCAGAATTAAATTTATTTTATAAACTAAAAACTGATAAAATTATTAATTAAACCCTTTGTTTAGAATATTCGCTCTCTGAAAGCTTCGATGGATCACCATTCTCGGGTCCTGGCTTTTTTATTTTGATTGGAATCTGAAGTAGTCGAAATATTGGAAATTGAGAATTCCAGAATTTCCTACCCTAGTATTAGACATACCACCTTACGACACGTATTATGGGCACCGTTAATTATGTGCTTAATCACCCTATTGGAGGTGAAATAACTCTAATGAGGTAAAGCGGTTGTGCGGTAATACAGTAAACAATAGGTGAAAATAAAACTTTTTACATAAGCAAGTACTATAAATTTAAAATTTCACCTTAATTTTAAATCGTTTTTCACTATATTGTTATGTAGTTCATTACAATATACTGGTATATTTAAATTTATTAAAACAGAGAGAGAAAACAGTTTTGATTAGTTAGTTGCTGGTTTTTGTGGCCACTTTTACACTGTAAAACATTCACCAATCTGCCAATGTTTAAACATACACAAAAACAAATATATTAGTATGTTCTCCATAGTTATGTTCATGTTCATTTAATATTTTTTGTTCGTTTTTAATCATTACCTTTAAAGATAACGTATTTTTTTTTTTAAAATTTGTTTTTGCCAAGTATAATATTTATCTACATTATTAACTTAAAAATTATAATAATAATAATTATGGATAATTATATAGCGCCATTTTCGTAATAAAAAAACCTCAAGGGCGCTTTCGAAAATGATTATTAATATATGACAAATTTATTTTGCACTGCTTTTCTCTCCACTGCAAGATATGTGTGTATTATTATGTATATATATTTGCGTAATTTATCTTGCGCCATTTTCATGAAAATCACCCTATATATAAATATCCCAGCACGTCTTGCAACTACAGAGTGCATGGACGATTGGGATTCTAGTTCCTCGTCTCCAATTATGACATATTACAATTCTGATATTTAGAAGCAAGATTACAGCACGTCTTGCAGCTACATGGACATTAAGTAATCTAGCTCCTATTTGCATTTTTGATTTTATTTTATGTGACAATGAAGTTTAGAGTTTAAGTGATATTTTAAAAAAACTAACTAATTAAAAAACAAATTAATCAAAATAGAAGTTAGATAACATCAAGTCTTGCAGCTACTGAGTGCATGGACGGTTGGAATTCTAGACCCCATTTACAAAATTTAGGTATTCAATAGTTGATAACATTTGTATACAGTGCCATTTTTTTTAAATCTCCTCAAGGGCACTTTACAATATCCAAACACATATTGCAGCTACATAGCGCATTGAAGGTTAGGATTCAAGCTTCTCGTTTAAAATTATAATTTAATTCAAAAACAGATAGTAGCTAGACTACATGTACAACGTATGCGTGAAGCTATTTGCAAAAAGACCAGAATTATGGGCAGTCAATTTTTGGTTTTTGCACCACGATAATGGACCATCTCACATTGCATTGGTGCTTCGAGACTATTTCGCCAAAAATTCAACCCGTATCATTCCACAACCATCGTATTTATCTGATTTAGTATTGCGTGATTTTTGGATATTCTTTGAGCTTAAGAAACCGCTTTGGGGACACCGTTTTGTTAAATTTTACCGATTAAATAGATAAAAACCGAATTTCGGCGCGCTGTAAAGGCCATTCCGAAAATCTACTTTAACAAATGTTTCAAAGATTGGAAAAAACGTTGGCATAAGTGTACTGTATCGAAAGGGGAGTATTTTGAAAGTCATGAAATAGATTTGGAAGAATAAATAAAGATTTCAAAAGTTATAAACAATTTCAAATTATTTTTTTATCACAATGTTATTTTTCACAACAATATTGATACTTTTTCACAAATACAAAAACCTTCTCCCTCATTTTCATACCCTAATACATAATTTTATACACACACAGAACCTCACCCTCCCTTCTACTTACTTACACACACATTCTTATTCTATACCTACTTGTTTATGTAAAATGTATTTTTGTGGATATCTGTTATTGGTTTAATTTGATGTGTTCTCGTTTGTGCATTTATATTTGCTATATTTAATAACGATATCCCAAATAAATAAAATAAAACAAAATAAAGGCATCGAAGCATTTTTTTTTTTAATAAATATAATTGTAATCCAATCCGATGTTATTAAATTACAAAAATGGACATAGGCTATTGTGATACAAGTACCTACGAGTAAATACAGTTTTTCCTTCCATTCGTATATGCAATATACATAGTTATGAGGAAGAATGACGCAAACTCAAACTCACCGACAAACTCACAGTGAAAGCAGTCAAATTGAATTCAATGAAAATCTGGATGTATAAAATGGAACCTTTTAAAAGAGTAACTCGTTTCTTGACAGAAAAACATTGCTATTTTGTATGAGAAAACCAATAGAAAGACCCACGGTCTTTAAAACGGGTTCGGGTATGTGGAGGAATATACTTTCAGATGGAAGTATTTAAGAACTATGTATTTTAGAACATGGCTAAAATGGTGAATTTTCCACAGTGCGTAAAGTGGCCACTTAAACGAGCCAATGACTGGTCATTAGGACTGTAAATACCTAGACCTCCATGTTTATTTGTCTCAAATGTTCTCCATCTCTGTTGAAATTGGTTAATTAATAGATTTATTATTGAATGTTACGTTTATTCATACAGTACCCCCTCTATAACCACTTCCCTTCTCCGGCCCTGCCAGTAATTCGGAGTTTTGATACAGACAGCTACCAAGCGGGTAGCTCTGTAATTTTGATTGAGGTTTTTTTTATAATAAATGTTAGTAGTGTGTCTACTTTGAGTGTCCACTGAATTAACCTTAAATATTTTATATAGACTTTCCGTATTGAATGTTTAGGGTTTCTTTAAAATTTCTTTAATAATTAATCTTTATACTATTTTAAGAGGGTTTAATATATTGGCATATGCATCACCCCACCCCATCTTACAATACTATACTGTAACAAAGATTGTACAATTGAGTAATCTATTTTTAAATTATTGATTTTTAAAATATTCCTTAATCAAATAAATATGATTATACATTTTCTAATACGTTTAACTAGTTCACTAATATGGTCTTTCCATTTTAGGTTTTGGTCTATGTATACACCAAGATATTTAATTTTATCTGTTGTTTCAAATACTGAACATGTTAGATCGCAGTTAGTTTTGTTGCAATTGATTTGATAAATAATTATTTTTACTACTGAATCAAATTTTGTTTTGTTAATAAAAAATGGGTTATTTTTGTCTTTTTCGAATTTAAGGGTAATGTATTTTTGTCAGACTATAATTTCAATTTATTTATAACGCCATTAGCTACTAAATTTACTTTAGTTCCAGTTAACCCCCTCACCTAAAACTACCGTATCATAGGCATATAAAATTATTTTTAAATTTAAATTTTGACAAAATATGTCATTGACATATAGAATAAATAGAAGCGGACCTATCACCGTACCCTGAGGTATCCCAAAATTGAAAGTCTCCATTCGACCATATTTATTTTTTTATTTTTACCATTTGAGGTCGTTGAAATAGATAACTTGTTAGCCATTCAATGGTTTTGCCACCCATTCTCATATCTTTTAATTTTGATATAAGTTTATTGTGTGATACACTATCGAATGCTTTTTTAAAGTCAATAAATATACCAATACACTTTAATAATTTGTCTAATGAATTATGAATATATGTGGATAATTTTGCAACGGCAATTGAACATGTTACGAAAAAAATAATTAAAAATATATTATATTTTTCATACAGAAGACTGTATTTAACTTTATATCTTTGTGATCTTAAACTTTATATACAAAGTAAATTTAAATTTTCTGTATTAAATATTTTCTTCCAAACATGTTCAATTATGGGTAACCGATGAAGATACTTAAAATGTTTATGCAAATATACTCGTTTTCAAACACAAATATCGGTTTTTCTTTATAGACAGTCAAAGATAACTCTGTTAACTTACCATTGTAATCGAGGCCCTGGGCTTCGATTGTGATGGTTAGATAAATTTTATCTTCAAATTTATCTAAGAAATAAAATTAAGTTGTTTGTATGAAAAATATAATATGTTTACATTTTTTTATCCTAAACATGTTCAATAATCGGTTACCGACGAAGATATTTTGAATTTCCACACAAATATACACACTTTCGTAGATAAATATTGATATTAGTTTATACCGCCTCAGTACAAACCGATGAAAATATTCGTTAATAATCGCGGGCCTGGTCTGATATCTGCCGGTTTACCGATAGACCACTGTATTTGTTTTCTGACCATCCAAATATTAAATCAACACGCCGTTCTACGCAGCATGTTTGCTTTTATCGTCAATGTCTATTCTTGGATCTAAAGTTATATTATGCAGAATACCTCTCCGTTCTGCTATAGTACTTATAGGAATACAATACCCTTTACAGACGGATCCATTGTATTGATAGTTGTACAAATCATGGTGATCTGGTTTCTTACAAAAGGCTTTATAACAACCCTGTAGAATATTCAATAGGTAGACCTCCACTCGATAGTAGTTGATGGAGGCCATCATTCTACCCCATGTTCGAGTAGTGTGTATAATGACCTGATTAGTATTTATGCAAGTAATAAAATTTTCGAGTATTTTAAAAATATTTGTTATTATTAGTAAAAAAAATATTGTGTAAGTAGACAATTGATAGAATTCCATATTGAAATTTGGTAAAGTATCCAAAATAAAACACTTTTATTGAATTGAAATCAACTTTTATGTTTAAAAAATACATGGGACGTGTTTTGTCCTGTTAGGACATTATCAAACTAACTTAAATATTTAAAATCCTGTTCCAAGTACTAACAGAAAAAACAATCTTGTTTAAATACCCTAATCGTCCTAACCACCTCTAAGGTAGACTTAGGGCAGACGAAACGGGTGCTAGAGCATAGTCAACGCGCGGCCCTCTTGATTATTACCCGTATGCAGAGACAAAACTTAAGGTGAGGAAAGTACATTCTAATCTCAAATGCGGAGAATAACCCGAAGGTGAAGACAATAGAATGAACTTTCCTTACCTTAAGTTTTGTCTCTGCATACGGGTATAAGTCTACAAACCATCACGCCATTTTTCCGCAGGGGTAGACAGAGAGGATAGAACACTATATCCCTCTGTCTTTGCATACATACCTCGCTTCCCCTACATTCATACATCTACTCATGCACGCACGCCGATTATTCCTACTCTTGACATGTCTATCTTCAAGTATTTGATGAACTTGATCGTGCCATGTCTTTCTCGGTCTTCCTCGTTTTCTGTATCCATCAACATTTGCATCGTAGATCATTTTAACCGTTCTTTTGCTGTCCATTCGCTCTACATGTCCAAATCAACGCAGTACCCCTTTCTTGATTCTGTTGATAATGTATGTCTCAGCCTTACACAGTTCACGGATCTCGACATTTGTGCACATATCATACATCGTTTTACCACACATTAACCCGAGGGATCGCATTTTGACAGCATTTAACCTACGTTCATCATTTTTTTTCTAATTCAATACTTCGTTTCCATACATTAGAGTTGGCACAAGAACTCCATTGTGAACTGTTAGTTTTGCCTCCTGCGATAAACATTTGTTTGCCAAAGTAAATTCCAATGCACCGTTCACCTTGTTTCCGGCACTCACCCTCCTTTTACTATCTTTCTCAGTCTTTCCACCCCTAGTAAACATACTTTCCAGATACACAAATTCCTCCACCTGATTCAAAATATCTCTGTTTACACTGATCTCACATTTAGTTATACTTTCATCCCTTTCAAAAATCATCACTTCCGATTTATCAACATTCATAAGCAAATCGCTTTTCTTGCATACATCGTAGACTTTTGCTCCCAAGAATTGCAGGTCTTCTTTGCTGCTAGGAAGAAGCACGGCATCATCATCATAATACAGAAGACAGTTAACAGTTACACCACTCATTTTTGCTCCCATTCTTAAATCATTCAGTTCTTTTACACAGTTATCAATGTATATGTTGAACAACCATGGTTATTTCGATTTGTAATTTACCACTTCCCTTCTATGGGACAAGAAGACGGACGGACAAAAATTTAGTTCAGATAACTGATGCTAGTACCCAAGTTTGTATTTATTTATCTGAAACTAATTAAGTAATCACGGTAGACCTTTACCTAGTTCCTCCTACTTTTCTACCCATTCGCTCACAAAATAGGATAACATATTAACGTTTGGTGGATTAGCCGATAAGATTGGATTTCACATTGCCTTCGTCACCTTCGTCAAACCGTTCAGCATGTTTTTTCTCTCAGTATCTAAAATCGGGCAATGTCATATAATATGTTCAGCCGTCTGATGTGGCTCCCCGCAAGTACTATCTACATGTTCTAAATAACTGTAACTAATAAATTAATGCAATTATATACCTTGTACCAAGATTCTTCTAACTTTAATGCTCGAACTTCTTTCTGGCGGCCGGCTTTATCCGATCCCGTGGTCAGATCGGGATTTGTCGGTTTCTTGATTATTGATTCATACGATACGACAGAGTGCATTGGAGTGACTAATTGATGGCCAAAATAATTTGTTAGTGATTACGCTGAGAATATCAAATTCACATGTACATTCGATGTCAGTTCAGTTGTTATTGAGCCGGAAAAAAAAAGTTTGTACCCACAGTAGGGTAATTACAACATTTCCACCAGGGCTCAGTAGGTAGCAATAAATTTATTACAGCAACCAAGTAAATGTGCAATGCATAATAAACAAAGTACATATGGCGCAACCATTAATTAAGAAACTTGAAATGGCTTCCCTGCATAATGAAAAAATAGGAACTTGTACTTCTTTACCTAAATGCCGCAGATTTAATTTCTGTATCCAAAGGGGTGAAAAATACAGTTTTGTATGTGAAAAAGATCCGGAATACTGGATAAGAGTTTTTTCACTAGATGACTGCTAATTTCAGGTAAAAAATCCTGAAATGGGAAGTCAAGTGGATGTGTGTTCGCCACGTAATGTAGTGGTTAGCACGTTTACCCATATTTGAGGTCCTAGGTTTGCTTTCTAGCAGGATGAACGCAAAATACTGATTTTAAAAGTTGCTGAAATTGCAAAATTTCATTATTTCTGGATTGGCACTTGAAGCCTAAGACTGTTTACCTTACCTTTTAGGTTAAAGATAATTAAAATAATCTGCGGATGGTATACCAATGCAGTGCCCTATAAACCACTGGGTTCGGAAATTAGAATGATAATGGTTTGATAAGTAAAACATATTAAAGTTTTATATTTCTATTGGTTTTATTAACTCTCACCATTTAAAAAAAATAAAAACTAAAAATGTTTGAATAAAAACAGTAAAGAAATACTACAGTAAAAAACTGACGAATAACGCACTATAACGAGTGGAACGTTTCCCTAAAAGAATAGATTCAGATAGAACAGGTTCATTGATCGAAATCTCCAACATTTTGATTAAAATTCAACCGAAATCGAATTCCTAGACTAACCCCTGGCTACCACACCAAATGGAGTGACTAAATATTTAATTCGACCGAATCAGAGCTCAAATTGCCAAACCCTTTCGTGGCCGGGCGAGCGACCCCGGCAGTGTAAAACCAGATCTGGGACAGGGTTGTAAAGGGTTTACATGCAGACGGTAGATAGGTGAAGGCTGAACCTTTGTCATAACGAAGAATTGTCAAATAATATTCTCGAAATTGAAAGACGGATGTCAAAATGGAGTTAAAATTTTTAGACAAATTTCAAAATTTATTATAAGAAAGTTAAAAAAATAGTGCAAAACCAATTACTCAATTATAATGTTAGTATTTTTTATTAGTGCTTCATAGAGTAAGTGTTCAATGGACGTTGTAACTTGTAACTGATTAAACTTTATATGACTTTATTCACAAAAATCATATCTCCACTCTAACTTGCAAAACTCTGTAAATGGTCAAAAACGATATTTCGCTGCTTTCTGTTAGGCATTCAAATAATTTATGCATGTAAAATTTATATTTTTGTATAGTGTTCCATTATCTTTTTAAAATTTACCGATTTTTTTTTTTTGACTTTTTTACAAGAGAGTTTTACGAATGGCACGTAGTTACAGGGCAGGAATTCACGAGTGCTTTTGGTTCGATAGCTAGTCTAAGGCAAAAATCCTTAAAAAAGTAATTGAGCAGAAAAAGTTCACCTCGTATTAAAATGTAATGGTTGTGTGTTCGCCACTCTGCTTGTACTCCTTGGTGGTGCCTTATGCACCATCATCACCACCATAAGGTTTTGATGATGATGACAACTTAATTTTAATTTACATTTCTCAAGTTTTAACAGAACATTTTAAAGTTAAAACGTTTTATGTGTCAGAGAAACTGAATTATATGACTTGCCGTTTTCTTAACCTAGCCCTAGCTGGGACAAAGAGGGGGATTTGAATCCCCCATAGACCGATTTTAATCCGATAACTCGAGTATTATTAAAGCTATTTGCCCTATATTTTTTGTAATTGTGAATATAACAGAAAGAAGCATTTTCCTGTTTTTGTTTTTAAATTTTTAAATCGTTCAAAATTAAACCAAAAGAAGGACTTAAATAGGGTATTATTTAAGTCTACCTTGTATTATATAAGGGTCAATTTTACTTTATGTACATAAGCATTCGGCAAACTAACAAAAATGAAAAAAATCACGAATGAGTAAAATATGTGTTCGTGAAAACACGTATAATTTATTGCACGATCATAAACACTTCTAACTTTTAATTCTCGGGACGCAATACACAAGTAGGCGCTGGGGTTGTTTGGTCCCACCGTTCGGATCATGTGTAATTTTTGGATGCTTAGTGAGGGAAAGGTTAACATCAAACGTATATCGGTTTTTTTCAAAATATTTTATTTTGCAATATGGTTAGTTTGTTTAAATTTTTGAAAATGGAACATGGACGACTAGGCATTTCCAGTGGTTATGAACTGTTATTGTGTATTTTAAATTTCGCCACTACACACTGAGATACGTTTACTATTTTCGCAATTAAATCTGTTGATTTTTGTGAAGTAAAAGAGCTAAAATCTGTATTGATGCATGTGAGATTTATCTGGCTGAATTATTACATTCACTAGGTAACACCTGAAAATACTTTTCAATTTTAATACTTCTTTTTATACCAGTTTAAGGCAACGTGAGTGATGAAAAAGTGTTTTGATTTCGCTTCAACTGTGAAAAACAAAACCGATGAATTATTTTATAAGTGCTGTTGAAATGCCATCTCTCATGCAAATGTGTGGTTAAACAATGCACCATAGGTGCAAAAATTACAAAATCCGTACATTGTGTTAGGCTGAGATAAGCATTATCAATAATATCAAGAAATTAGTTTTGTGTTGGTTTGGACATGTAAAGCGAATGGACAGCGAAAAAATTGCCAAGAAAATTTACGATTTGAATACAATTCGATTGGCGGCCTCCGTGGTGCAGTGGTCAAGACGCTTAACTCATGCACGGAATGTTCCGGGTTCGATTCCCGGTGGGAACACAAAAATTAAACTGAGATTTTTCTCAAGCTTGGGTGTTCTGTGATGTGATTCACCACTGTAATTGGGCCTCCTGGCCTGTTGTGGTGCAAAAATAAATAAATAAATAAACGAATGTTGATGAATGCAGAAATCGAGAAAGACGGAGAAAGACATGACCTAATCCAACAAATACTTGATAATGAACATGTCATAAGTTGGAATAATTGGCGCAAGTGAACGATGTATAAATGTAGAGGAAGCGAGATCTGTATGCAAAGGTACGGTAGTCTATGCTTTCTGCCTACCTTTGTAGTAAATATATTGTTATTTATGAAATAAGCGGATACTTAATTATATGTTTTAGTACATTTAAAAAAAAATGATAGCCACTGGCTAATCTCGAATCCATGGTAACAGAAATAAATATGAACTCAAAGAATATTTGTGTCTTTTTTACACAAATGGTTGTATTCGCATCTTGATTTCCCATCCCTTCATTTCAAATTGTTGCGGGCAACGCAATATTTGCCATATTTTAGATGTAGCAAGTATAGGAATAACGTGTCTATTTATTAGACGTCAGTGGCTATAACTTTTGGGTTTTCTTGTTAGTAAGTTTATGAAAATTTTACAAACTGTCTAAAAAAGCTTCCTCAAGTCACTGCATGGTAACGTGAGGTTAGGAAATTATCGACTGATAATCACTGTCTCTTTTCATCTCATTAAATTATAAGTATGTTTCACTTGGTGATCAAATCAAATTACATGTCTTTCTCTCAAATGAATTTTTCGCATGTTTGTCTCAGGGTACTCGGTATTGTGTCATTTTCGGAAATCCCGATGGACAAAATACTTCATTTAAAATTATCTAAAATATTTAAATAGGTGACATATATTTTTTCTTATGAGTAAAGGTTAATTTAAAGATAACAAAAAAAAATCGTGGTTACACTCATGGTAGGTGCCGAGATATGAATTATGTGTTGAAAGGCAAGATTGGGGATCACAGTAGGGCTGGAAGAAGACAAATGTCCTGGCTGCAAAATATACGAGACTGGACTGGCTTCAAGACGGTGGAGCAGATTTTCCGGGCAGCACAGGACAGGGAGACTTTTGTCAGAGTGATTGCCAACGTTGGGAATACCTGACAGGGCGCTAAGAGAAGAAGAACGCGAAGAATGAATGTCCAATAATTCAGCTACAGATCTATACATATACCTTTTACAAGAGAGAGCACGAAGATATAAGGCATAACAAAGAAGACAGAGACGCTGTTCTACGGTGGGTATTGTCTTAAACAGATTCAGTCTTCAGTCAGTTGATGCCGGTGATGGGGAACGCACGAGCGTAACATGAGCGGCGTATTTGTGAATTTAATTCATGTTGCTATAACAGGGCTAAATAATATAATTATTCGCATAAATAATGGAAAAATAATTATTAAACAATATGTCTCCATGTTATGTTTTTATTCAAATGTCTTAAATTTAGAATACTCCATATTTTACAAGTGGTAGCACGATGTTACATCACCGCGCGCAAAAAGATTATTTACCACAGTCTTTTAAGAGTTAAAGATGAAATACAAATCATTAATGAGTTAAAGATGAAATACAAATCATTAATGCGGGTGAAAGTTTTTTACTGATGGTAGCTCAAAAGGGGTGTAAGAAGCTTAAAAAAAATTGAGGTCTTCCACTATCACAAACCTTTCACTTCTGCTATTACTTCAATAACGGCATATTTATGCCATGTGGGCGACGTAAAAAAGTTTTCATTTTTATGTATTGCCTTACGGACATCCATAAAAACTCCGGGTTTTCACGAACGAAACGCTTAGAAAAATCTTCGAGGCAAAGATTGATGATATTAAAATGTTATTAGATCCATAAAAGTAATAATTTGGAACCCCTCCTTTAGGAAACGGAAGCTGAGTACCAAAATCAATAGCTAAAGAAAATTGATAACTTCGATAAATATTATATTGGTACTTTCATTTATTAATCGTTTGCTGTGACGTTGGGTAGGACAATAAATATTACAATATCGCCTTCCGAAAATATACCTGAAAATGTCTACGTGTGCCAAAGGGATAACCTAGATTAGGCAACTTAGGGATATGAATAATTTGATTAAGGGTTTTATAGGGACATGGTCACTGCTTTTAGAGGGGTCTGTTTCTAGAAAGCAAATATCCCAAAACTAATTTAATGCTGAAATCGTCAGCGGTTTGTCTTATGATTACCGAATTTGATATGCCATTACCGAGATATTGAAAAAATGGTCTAAACTTAAAACGGTTTAAACAATGGTAATATATAGAATTGCCGGCTCTTTAAGAGATGATTGAATTCATATTTTTTTTAGTAAAACCTTTATATAACATCAAAACATACAAAATGACTAATAATTCATTTTAAACAAAATTTTCATTTAAGAATTGGCTGCGGTATGTGAAATGGACCTAACCCAACCTAACCAGAAGGCACCCCATATTAGTAATTAAATTATTCAGTGTTATATAAACTCCCTGGAAACTTGTATAAATCAGTATAAAATAAAATACAAACAAACAAACACGATCAAACCATCACGCCATTTCTTCGTAGAGATGGGCAGTAAGAATAGAGCACCATATCACTATGTTTTTTCATACAGACCTCGCTTCCTCTGCATTATTTTTTTTCATCGACGAGCGCCGATTATTCCAACTTTTAACAGGCCCATCTTTAAGTATTTGTTAGATATGATCATGCCCTATCTCTCTCTCGATCTTTTTCGTTATCTGCATCCAACAATATTAGGATCGTATTTTTTTCTAGTCGTTCTTTTGCCACCCATTCGCTCTATGTGTACGTTTTTCTAACCGTTGTAGAACTGCTTTTTTATTTAATCGATAATGATTGCCTTAGATAAAGCATGGATATTGGGATTTCTTTTTAATTTTTTTAATACTCATTTGGATAATTAATAACCAAAATTATTAAACGTTTAAAAAAATATAACCTTACCATACGTTCGTCTAGTAAAAAAAAAAAAAATTAAAAACACTTTCCATCCCTCGACATAACGCTATTTTTTTTCATCTAAGCTGCTAGACTTTGGAATGAGCTACCTCTTCATATAAACAATGCACTTTCTCTAGCCACTTTCCAGAAATGCATGAAACATTATTATATAGCCTCAGAATAATTAACTCCCGGAGTTTTACTGCTTTTTTTTTTTATCTTAAATATGTATTTTTATCCCTTTTTTTTCTTTCCTTGGTTCTTCTTTCTCTCTCTTTCCAAACACACTTTCTAATCCCTCATTATTTATCAGTTTACATGTATAACATAATGTCCTTTTTTATTTTATTAAAGTTTATATGTGCAAACCTTATCTCTCAATTAAAAAACAGCGTTTTTTTTTTTTTAAATTGTTTTTTTAAATAAATTTTATGTACGTACCTATCTTTTGGTATATACTGATATTTTTTTTGGTACAAAATTTAGACTTATCTGTTTTTTGGTTGGCCGGAAGATTTTGCTATTAGCAATAAGTCCGCCAAAGTACTTATTCTTTGTACTTAAAGTTTGAAATAAATAAATATAAGAAAATATTTTTGACAGAATAACAGGGTGTAAATGACGTGTCAAATATTAATAAGAATCTAAACTTTAGAGTTTTATTTAACATCAACCCGCGTAGCTGAAAGCTTTGTAATTTGATGACATTATAAGTACACATTGACGTACGGTTAATTATACCTCTATGAGCTTTCAAAACGTGAAATAGGTTATATCATGAAAAAGTATCACGATCTTAACATTTACGCTCAGCGTGAGGGTTCATATAACAGTGTTAAAACGTTTTGGTGATAATTAATTATATGAACGTGCGCTGTATATTATGAGAAACATCGGGTTAAAAGTAAATAGATAGAACTAGCAACCGCGATATAAAACAATTATTTAGATTAATAATATGTATTACAACAGGGTTGGCACATACTTTTGAGAAGCGAATATTGGAGATTCGACGATATACTGATTTAGAAGTAACTCATCATTCCTTTTTCGCACTTAATGATGCATAGAACACTGCATTGGTACATCAATTGCAGCGTACCTTGATCATTTTTGTAACATTTTTTTTTTTTTTTTGTAAAAAAAAGAAATATTTGCGTTCATATGATTTATCAAAATATTTAATTTTGAGGGCCATTTTCAACGAGTTGTAAATAACTCACTATTAGAAAATGGGAATCAAGTTGGGGTAGTGGCATTCGAACTACAGACTTTTGGTCCGTGAGTCCGAGACACTAGCCACAGAACCACAACCCGATCATGTAGGTAAGATAATTAGTCTTACTGTCTAGTCTGCTGCTTTCATAGCGTTATGTCTTACGGCATTTTGCTGTAGGGGAATACTGGAGACATTGATTCTGTTTTTGATCTGCATAAAAGGGTTGTTTGAGTAATATGTAACATGACTCCTATAAAGTCCCAAGAGGTAAGTTTACAGAGATGGATATATTGACGGTCACGTATCAATGACTTTAAAATAAAAAGAGATTCCCATATTATTAAAACCAGAAATTAAAAAAAGCAAGTTGTGATTCTTTTTAATGAAATAATATATGCGTCTACAGCAAAATACCAATTTATATTCGAGTTTTGTCAACATACAAATTCAAAAGTTGTTAGGAAAAAGCTTTTAACAAAATTAAGGATAAAACAGCTTGGCAATGAGTTTATGTATTTCTGTATTAAATAGTAAATTTGAACTGTTTTATAAGTATTTTTTGACTTTGGTTGGAGATTCTATGAATCTTATGTAAAATTTAAAAAAAAATGAAATCCAGGTATTTACAGGACATGATCGCCAACGCCTTATAATGGACATGCACCCCAAAAAAAGAAAAACAAAACCTAATATTCTCAATTTGTAGATTATTTTTTATTTAAAATTTGTCTACAAGGATATTTATTTTATTGATTATTAATCATCTGGTTTAAAAATCATATATTATTTTCAATAACAAATATCGCTAGTTTTCTCCGTTCTTCTTTTTTCCATGAATCGTAAAAGCAACATGTTTGTGAAATAAAATATCTAAACCAAGAATATATAAAACAATATAGAACTCAACTACCAATAGGCAAAACGCTGAGTGTTAAACGGTGTGTTAAGTGATCATTTGACAAGTGATTCTCTTCAATCCGTGCCTCATGTCTGAGGATGGTGATTACGCCTGACTCCAGGCATGGCTCGTCTGTGGACAGTCTCACTCTATCTGGAACGGTCTTGTGCTCTTCTATAGGCATTCGTCAGTGATGGTTCTGATAACTCAGTGACTGTACCGCTCCATCTTGTCGGTTGACGTCCACGCGACCTTGTCCCTTCGACACTTCCCAGGACAATAGTTTTCTCCAAACTATCAGAATCTCCCGTGGAAATATGCCCAAAAAACTGCAGGATTCTTTTCTCGCACATGAATATCAGTCTTTCTCCTATGTCCAGTTCCTGGAGAATAGATGCATTCGTGCGTCTGGTCGTCCACGGAATCCGCAGCACTCGCCGCCAACACCACATCTCGAAAACTTGTTATTTTTTTCTTTTCAGATTCCCTCAGTGTCCAACACTCCACACCTTACATGAACACTGAGAAAACCAAGACCTTCGCCAGTCTCTTTTTGGTGTTAATGGTTATACTGCGATTCTTCCAGATCTTCACCAGACGACTCATAGCACTTTTGGCAATGCCAACACGTGGCCGTATTTCACCTTCACACCCACCGCCATCGCTAATGAGAGAACCTAGAGAAATGAAATTGTTTACTCTTTCTAAGTTGCGCAGTAAGGATAATGGCGCTACTTTATTAGCTCGATCAATGATCATAAGCTTAGTTTTGCTCATATTCATTGAGAGTCCTAGATCTAAACTAGCAGCATCTATTCGGTCAATTAGTTTTTTCATTTCAATCTCTGACAATGCAATAAGTGTGGTGTCATCAGCATATCTTAGGTTGGATAACTTCCTTCCTCCAATTGTGAACTTACTTGTCCAGCCGTTAAGTGCTTTTCAAATGATATATTCACCATATATATTAAACAAGACGGGAGACAAAATGCAACCCTGTCTAACACCTTTTCGAACTAAGAAGTTATCTGATAGTTCATTGTTAAAATTCACAATTGCTGAGTTTTTATTGTAAAGTGATTTTATCAGGCAAATAAGGTGTGCTGGTACCCCCATCTCATTGAGGACAACCCATAATTTGCTCCAATTTACACAGTCAAAAGCTTTTTAATAATCAATGAAACAGAAAAACACAGGTTTGTTGAATTCTCTGCTTTTCTCGATAATTTGCCTGACATTTAAAATCTGCTCACGCGTCCCCTTTCCCTAAACAAAACCTGTTTGCTGCTGTGGGATTTGCCACTCAAGGAAGTATTTTAACCTCAAATGTAAAATATGCAGTACAATTTTACTTGTATGCGAGGTGAGTGCAATCATCCTATAGTTATCACATTTGGCCGTTGAACCCTTTTTGAGTAGTGGGATGAAAACGGATTCAGTCCAGTCTTTTGGCCATGTACCAGTTTTCCAAATTAGATTACAAATTGTATGTATTACCTGGTGACCTCGGTCTCCTAAATGTATAATAAATTCAGCTGGTATGCCATCTGATCCGACTGCTTTACTTAACTTAAGATATTTAATGGCATTTTCCACTTCACTTTTCGAAATGTTGGGCTCTAGTTCATCATCAGAGTTTAAAGAAGAGTAAAAGTCAGAACAATAATCTTTCCATTTATTTAATACAAGGGAGATTTCATTTAGGCACATACTATTCT
Source organism: Micrasema longulum (assembly GCF_059751315.1). Lineage (NCBI taxonomy): Eukaryota > Metazoa > Arthropoda > Insecta > Trichoptera > Brachycentridae > Micrasema > Micrasema longulum. Next base: position 24,702 of record NW_028278589.1, read on the forward strand.
CATCTTCTATGGTCCATGTTCTGCACTTGCGGTCACTAGTCAAAAGTCGGATTTTTTGAAATAGGTCTCTGGTTTCAAAACGAGAAGCGTGATTTTCTATTTTTGAGCAAATTGTGTTAATCATTTCCGTCTTGTCTTTTCTGTAAGATCTTTGTACGTGATTGTTTATTTCTGCGTACGCGTGTTTGTCTTCTTCTGAATTGATGCCACGTTGCTTAAGCTCTTTGAGACAAGTGATTAGTCACTTCATTTTTGTTGAAAACATTTTACTACATTTTTACCCAGCTTGGGGTCGATTAAAACTTAATTTTTATTTGGTATTAAAAAAATTTTTACATATTAAATTGTTTTTCTTTAGTTTTTCGCTAATTTATCCTAAAAAAGTGTCACATTTTGATGAATTTAATTACCAGTAGGTTTAATTTTATACCGAAGAAAGCCGAGAAAAAATTCACTTGAAAAAGCACAGTTGATTTAGAAATTAAATTAAATTTGATCCAGTTAATGGTACCGTGGTTAGTGTCACGGACTACGGATCATCGGTCTGAGGTTTGCACTCTATTCTTCCACAACTCGATTCTCATTTTTAATTGTGAGTTCCAATTTCTAAGAGAACAAAAAAATATATAATTTTAAATGTTTTGTCAAATTTTAACATCGGTCGCTACAACTAACCTTTAAATTTATTTTTTTAAGGAAGATTACCGATAAAAATAACCTGAAAATCGAATCAAGAATGACGTTTCCAAATTTTAAGTCAATGTGACTTCTTGTTTCGAAGAAGTTTTTGCGACGGACAAACAAACACACCCGTGTTTTGAGAAAAAATGTCTTGAAAACACCTCGGCAACCTGGAAATTGCGTCTTAAATGACGTTCAAATTCCACGTCTATACGAATTTTGGATCGTTTTGGAGATTTTCTTGTAAATGACAAACATAAAAATAAAAAAACACACTCAAATCTAAATCAGTATAACAATATAATTATCAGCGGAAAACATGCGTCTTATAATAACAAACGAAATTGACAAGAAGCGGATAGATCCATTGGTACCTACAGTGATTATACACATGTCATCTAGTATCTCCCAGAAAGCAACAACCAAATGTTTTTACAGCTATGTACTAGGAAAAGAACAATGGAACCTGTATAACTAAAACACCGACCCTTTAATTATCGGTCACCGCTTTTGTCATCTTGTTAACCATAAGGAATGCTGTCATTGTTTAGTTTTTTATCGTTTACTTTTTGTGCTGTTGCATGTTCACTAAACTGGCCAAACTTACAAGTTATTTGGTCTATGTTTTTTTTTATGTAAATTTTTAAAAATCATTTTTATGTTGCTGAAATGGGGGCTAGATTTCTTAACGTCCGTGCGCTATGTAACTTCAAGACGTGTAATAAAGCTCTTATATCATTATTAAAATTTATTTTTTATGAACATGGGAAACTAGAATCTCAACGGCCTATGCGCTCTGTAGCTGAAAGGCGTGTTGGGATGCTTATCGTACAGCGCCCTTGAGGTGATTTACACAAAAATGGCGCAATATAAATTATTTTAAATAAATAATATATTTTGAGTTTTATGATAGGTAATAGCGTCGTTCCAATTTGTTTTTGTCCAACAGAACGAATCACAAATCTGCAGAAATAGAGTTTTAAAGTTTTTTTTAAGGAAAAAATAATGACCTCAACTTTAGGCCAAATTCGTTAAAAACCCCTTAAAGAATTCGATAAAGAAAAATCCATTTGGATTTAATAAATAAAGGTTTTCTCAGAACTTCTGTACACTTAGCTCAATTTCGCTAAAAATGGTATGATGGACAAAAACTAACTAAAGTGATGATAAATAAAATAAAGTATTAAATGTCTTACCTTCTTGACGAAGGACATCACATTAGTTGGCAGCATCATTAGTGAAGTTTTTTTTTGGTCTGGAGTCACAAACTGACTTGACTATCTTCGAGGAAGATCAGATCCTATCCTCATTCTGCACTTGGGGAAACACAGGGTTTAATATTCACTAGCACTTTCACTGATATTCATGATGCTGATTATTTCAGCTTATTTTTCATTTCAACATTGATAACTTTTAATAATCATGTTTTCACTGAAGTTTTATTTTTTTTTATTTTATGTAAATATGCATTTATGATAAAATATTTTTTTGGATATGAAGGTTTTGAATATGTTGTCGATTTTCATTCTGGAATAAAATAAAACATAATATTAATCATCTATTTCCAAAAACCGCTATCTCCCTATGGTGGCTACATTTCCATTGCATTTTCATAGCCAAAGCAAATGGTGGTATTTTTACACTGCGTGGGCACTTCAATGAGGAAGTTCAGTGCTACGGGAAGTCAGATACATTTTTTTTAATTGCAATAAAAATAAGAGCATTTGTTTGCGTTTCAAAGTTTTGAAACATAAACGAAAATGGTTTTAATAAAAGCGAACTACGTCACAAGTTATTTAAAATCAATCTATTAATTTCAGTGTTTTGATAGATTTCTAGTTTCCCGTAGTGATTTTTTCAACGCTTAGTGTATTTTTACGCTACGGGGCTCCACTTTTAAATGTCAACAGAACTCACCAATGACAACTTGTGACGTCACGAGCTGAGTAATTTCAATATTGAAAAATTTAAAAAATCATAGTGATGACGACTTTAAAAATATTTTTTTTTAAATCTTGGGCTTGGCAATCAACAAATATAAAAATCCACAGAACGTCTTAATTAAGTAATTCCACATTATGATATTTTAAAAGTAATTCCAGATTATAATATTTTATTAATATTTCAGGATTAACACCCGAGCGTGGGTCTGATTATCTTACTTTCCATGTAATGAAAATAAAATGCATCATAAATGGAGCATTATTGCATCTATTCATACAATATTGGTTTCACAGTATATCAACACAAAGGCTTCAAAATTTCTTGTTCAGAATTTATAGCTACAGTATCTAAATTTTCTGGCTAAAATATTTCTCGATAATAATTCTGTTCAGATTTTTAACCAGTTCCTCGTTTAGCTGTCCGATCCGTGTAATACAGGATTTACTTTATAAATAAACGCCTGTCATAATTTTTATGTAGGGGAAAAATCTAAAGTTGCTGATCAAAAGTTATTTATGGACGAAATGTAAGATAAGAAAACCGTGAAAGTTTAAAAACGAGTCGCATTCAACCTTTACCACCCTTCAAACTATGTACGTACATCGTATATTATAGCGGTTCTATTTTAAGGCGAATTTTAATTTTCATGAATTTAGGTAACTCAATACTCGTTCAAAGAACATAATTAATGATAGCATTTTGGAGACGGTTATAATAAGTGGAAGAATTAAGAGTTTAAAAAATAGGCTTCTAGAAGGGTGAATGTGTAAATTGTCGGACTCGTGGTGTAATGGTCAGCGCGTTTGCCTACCAAACAAGAGGTCTCAGGTTCGATTCCCGACATGGTTGATGAGAAATATTTATTTAAAAGGGTCTTTTCACACCAGAATATTTCATAGACCCTGGACTGGTACCTGAAACGTAATACTGATCATCTTATCGTCATGTAACAAAGAAATGTTCGAGATACACTGCGATTGGTGTACCAATGCAGTACCCTATGCACCATTAGGTGCAAAAAAGGAATAATGATGATGATGAATGTGTTAACTGATCACAACAGCCGGAGCCAACAACAAATAATAAGCCCTGTAAATGCCTAGATATCCAAATTCCCGTCTTGAAAATATTCTTCATCTATGTTATTATTTTAATTGGGTTCTTATTTCAATAGATTATTTATAACAATAAAAAAACATTTTTGTGCAATCTTCTAATGCATGTTTGGAGATATGCTTATTTTTAAAAAGTTTTTAATATGCATATTGATTTTTTTTTTTTTAAATCTCTAAGCATGTTTTTTGTATAAAAATGCTGTATTATGTATACACACATATTTGATGTTTTTGTTGAAGTATTTATTTCTGCTAAATGTGTATTTTTTTGGGTACTGCGTGCCATATTTATTAATAATTAAATAAATATTTTGTGTTTACAATATCATCATTTTGAATACGTCCAAATATTTTGATTTGGGTACCTGGACTCTCAAACATCGATGGTTACGAGGCAGCTTATAAATTGGCAAGGCTAGGAGCTGAGACAGCCCCAATAGGCCCTAAGCCCAACTGTGGGTTGCTCAAATGTGCTCCTCGAAACGAGCTTAGGTCTCGGGCCACGAAACAGAGCGTTATGCTCTGGCAAAAAGTACCTAGTCAGCAACATACGAAAGAACTGATAAAAGGGTACTCGCAAAGGTTTGCCTTCGACCTTATAAAGTTTAGTCGAAATCATGTGAGGGTTATCACTAAAGCCCTTACAGGGCACTGCAGATTAAACAAACACCTTGCTAGAATGAACCTTTCCGAAACTTATTGATGTAGAATCTGCAGTGCAGATGAGGAAACACTTATACACATTCTATGTAAATGTGATGCTTTACATCATAAAAAGGAGCCTCATTCTCGGTGGATAACTGGTTCAACCCGAGGATGTTAAAGAGCTCGCCCCTTACTTCATAACCCGAGACTTTACGGATCTGAGCGTGGAGATGGAAATTTTCCAAAATTTAAATACTCCCCTTCCAGACAGTAGCCAGGCTCTTTATATACCTGGGCTGGGAGGAATAGATTTAGCAAAATGTAAACTCTCGCTTTTTATACATCAGCCAGGTTTTTTATAAACCTGGGCTTGGAGGGCGAGAACTATTCACGGGGACCTGTCACAATAGATCTTCACAGGTGACGTCAGGAGTTAAAATAGCACTGACTTCCACCTCTAAGAATAAGAATGTCCAAATCTTTGTAGACTAGTAAAACCATTAAGCTCAAGATTATTCACCTTTCAATCCTAACCTTTGCAGAACGATTTTGTTTTTTGAGAGCAACTTTTGTTTTTATGCCCCAATGTCCATGATGTGCAGATTAATCAATTTGTCACACAACTTAGAATACTTTGGGATAGATCTTTTGGCTTTTCATAGATCTCTTCCCCACTAAAACAATGTGGGATGAAGGCGGGTTGGCATAGTTAAGCTCGAAGTCTTTTGTTTATAGTATTTATGAATATATTGTTTTTTTATATTTACAATTATTTTATTGCCATTGTTTGTCTATGCTAGATAGTTTTGTTTTATTTTTATTCAGTTTCTTGTACATATGTTTCTTCATTCAACTGTTGTTTTGGCTTAGACCGAGTATATAATAAATATAAATAAAATAAAATATCACTTCACTACTTCGGCAATTACACTAGCTACGTATTCTACTGAGGTGGAAGACAAACTCTCGGCTTATGTATTAAGTCACTGCACAACTCCGCTCCAAAATATCTTCAATGATTATGCATTCCAGAAGAACTAGCTAGCAGATGTCTTACGGCTAAATCAGCAACATTGACGGCAACAGGAAAAGTCATAAAACTGTACGCAACCAGCGCACTGAATTCATTAAACACGCATTTGAAGTTATAGGCCCCATAGTATGGAATGCTTTCCCTTCCAGCTGGAGTACGAAACTGAGAAAGTGAAGTGATGTCGCGGAAAAAAACATAAAGCTTATCGGTTTTCTAAATTATTTAAATAAATTCTAGGCATATGATGACAATTCTTTTTCTTCTATAATTATAAATTCTTTGTCAAATAAAAATCTGTCACTTGGTAAAGCCTTCGTGAGATATTACGAAAATGGCTCTTTATAAGTTATGCATAATAATAAAAGTTGAATCATATCCCCATTCAGAGCAGCTGTGAATTAATTTGGAATTTCCATGACCATGTCTAACCTACTCCGTCGATTGGCTATAAAAAAGAAGAAGAAGAACAGCAGTGAAGACGATTATGATGATGATATTTTCATCGAAATATTAAATAATTTTTAAATAACATCGAAACTGAATGAAAAAAGTAATATTTTCCAAGGTAATAAATTATTGTATTATTTATCATTAGTTTCAATCAATCATTTACGATTCGTGTTAAGGGGACATTATTTTTTAAGATAAGAACTCTGTTGCCTTAAATTTTATGACATTTGTATTTGAGTTCTTTCGAAAAAGGTATTTATTATAATTCTCTTTTTTTTTTTTTTTATTTATTTTTCAAAAATATTTACAAAAAAATCTTAAATTAAAGTCCTGCTGAGTTGCATACATACAACTCGTCAGCAGGTTCTTATAAATTACATTAATTATTTACACTTAGCCTACATTAACAATAATTTTACTTGAAAAACAATTACAGATTACATTTTGAAAAATTAAAAACTATCACTAATACAAAAAACTTTTTTCTAATAATCATAATTTGAGCAAACGTCGAAATCCTGTATTTAACTCAGTATTTTTAATATTGTTTGGTAACATATTAAATATTTTAGGTATACTGTATTGCAGTGTCCTTTTGCCATATTTATTGCAGTATCTAGGAACAGCTAGCCCTTCCATACTAGTAAACCTGGTGTTGTAATCATGTACCAACTTGAGTTTATACTCGGAGTGCGACGCATGCTGACAAATTAATTTGTACCAAAGTAGAGCCCTAACAGATAATTTATTTACAGATTTATACATTAATGATATTGAAATATTGTGTCTCTGGCGGTATACATCTTTATGTAGTAGCAATTTGATCATAGAATTTTGCAAGGTTTGAATAAAATTAATATTAGTTTCACTTGATAACCCCCAGGAAGTTATGGCGTATCGTATAATTGATTCAGAGAGAGATAAATAAATAATTCGTAAAGTATTAACAGGGACATAATATTTTAATATGTACATTCTATTACTTATGGTTATAATTTTTTTTATTAATAGGCTAAAATAGATAAACATCGATAAAACTTAAAGTACAATTTATTACGTGATATAAAAAGAAAAAAATATGCCACCTGCTAATAAAAGAGTTTTTTTCAGTTTTCAGCTGAAATTACTTCGTTAACTGAAAATATTCGATGTTTTCAAGACCAAAAAGATAAATCACGTTTCGAAATTAGTGAGTGAAATTTCAATATGTAAAACATACCCCCACGCTACAAAACCCCGTTTTCAGAGTCTTAATAACATTAAATGTCACGTTAATTTGATTATCATAAAATCATAAATTAAAACATATTTTGTTGGTGGATTTAAAAATAGTATTCGTGAAACGTTTTAATTTAACCAAATATACTGGCAATAAACGTAAGGTTTAAATGAATTCAATTAAACTCTGAATACGAATAAAATACGTTAAAATTCCCTATTCATATTTTTTTAATGTTTTCCTGAAATAGGTGTTTTTTATGTACATGAACTTGGTTCACATGTTTATAATTCATATTATTTCGTCTCCGTTCTGGCAAAAGTCACTAACCCTAAAAATGACAGTTTTGAATTAAATATACCATTCAAAGCGTAAAATTATGTTCTTTAAAAGGCAAACGTCACCAAGGTGACAAAATTAGAAAAAAAAAATGAGTAAATCCGAATTATTTGTATTTCACTCTGTGACTTTATATTATTATGTACTAAAACATAAAAAAAAAACATCAAAAGTTATTTATTTTAACAACAATTATTTTTTAACCACAACGTTTTGATAATTATTTTTAATTTTTTTCAATTACTCTCTTAACTTGCATTGTCCAGATTACATACAAGCAAAAGTTACATAACCAACTATAGGCCATCTCGCCCCATTTAAAACCTTCCGGATATTTTAAAATGTATCAGAAGGAAAAAATGACCAATAGAATTTATTAAAAATACTCGAACCAAATATGTCGTTTACCTCTAAAACACAAAAAAATAATTAAAACAACATAGTTAATGATTTTGATGAATATTAATAAAGTTCATTGCTAAGGTTTTACTTTTTTCATTTGAACCAACGAATGCTCTTTTTTAAATAGAAATTTTCAAGACTGGTGAAAATAATTTACCAGTTCTGAAGATGCCTACTTAGGAAAAAGTTCTCGTTGAACAAAAAATCCAATTAAACAGACGAATTTTACTTATATTTATCAAAATTATCATTTTATTGAAGTTGCTTTCCAAAAATATATTCCTTATCTTTAGCAACAAATTGAGATATTAATTCCCTGTAAAAATCCAGCCCGTCTACAAACGTTTGGACAAACTCAAAAGATTGTTGATCTAATTATTTGACCGTAAAACAAGTTTTTTTCGAATCAAAGTTTTTTATTCATTAATAAGCATTTTGTTTCGATCTTCGTTTCTTGTGATTTTCCAATGAAATTGACATATTTCAAATTATATTTTTAATGTGGTATAAGCGTTTTTGAGGAAATTTATTGTGAAAAAAACGCTATGTAAGTTAACTATAATAATAATGATGTTAGGTAACATAAGCTGTGTGCGTTTTTGTCCAAATGAAAAGGACACAAAAAAATACGACATGTTAATCAATAATGTATTTTCCTTCATTATTTCACAAATCAGTCAATAATTCAAAGCATCTTCACCATACACAGCGAATTAATCGTAAGCGACTTTGGCAACTTTATTCCCTTGATTGAACGCGAACAAAACAGGTGTTGAAAATGCTCACATTTGTATTATATTTTAAAGGCTTGTAATCAAACAAAAGAATATATGTTACGTTAAAGCAAATACAATACCTTGAAATTGTTTTTTCGAAAAACGTATCTTTAACCTATATCATTTAATTTTACTTTTGTTTCTATTGAATAGTTTTTAAATATTATTTTTACAGGGTTCCATTCCTGGAAAGGTCAAGGTAAACTATTGATTAAAATGGTGGTTCTACAATGCAGTATTTTATCAGTTTATTTCCGGACTGACACCTGAATCGTTACACTGATCACCTTAACTTCGTGGAACAGATAATCAATATCCGTTGCATTTTGTGAACCAATGCAGTGTCCTATGTACCATAGGGTGCGGATGGGGACACGAGGATGACAATAATTTCCACAGCTAATCAAATCTGTGATTATTTAAGATGTTTATTTATTTAATATTTGAAAGGATTTACAGAGACGCCCCCTTTATTAACATTTAAATCATGCTTAAAATGACACAATCTAAATATTTTAATTTTTCATTTTTCCTTCTTCTTTCCTTTTAATCCCCCCTATCTTTTCATAGAATACTGTAGATTTATAGTTTATTTTTGTTTTAAATTGTGTGTAACATTATATGATTTTGTATTAATATACCTAGAACATGTCCATATACTTCTTATTGAACTGAACGGTTTGGGTAGGTAAAAAGAGATTAACAATGTTGTGAGTATGTCCAAGTGCTTGCAGACTGGCTGGATTTCCTCCCGAGGGAGTTTTTCATATTCAAATTTGTTGCAGCAGAGAGGGAAAACGTTTTTAGAAGGGAATATGGAAGTTTATGCATTGGCACGGCTTATGACCTGTCATTTTTACAAAAATTAGAAAATTGTTTTCAGGCGTTGCCTAGTAGGTGAATTGGTTCAGATGGATGAATCTCACCCACATGATAAAGGTTTCAGCTCTTTTGCTTCACAAAAGTCAACAGATGGAAGAGTTGAAGAAATGTGGATGTGTACTCATAGGCAGATTGGAGAATGTTATACAGTGTGTGAAGCGGCCACTTAAACCAGCCATTGACAGGTCATAAGCCCTGTAAATGCCTAGACTTCCATATTCCCTTCTCAAAAATGCTTTCCCTCTCTGTTGCAAAAAATTTAAAAATAAATTTATTTATTGCAATATACCCGTCCTTAAATTCATATAAAATGCATCATCATCATTCCATTTCCACACATAATGGTGCATAAGGCACTGTATTAGTACACCAATCGCAGCGTTTTTTGATCATCGTTGTCACAAGAAGGTAAGATGATCAGTCTTACGCTTCAGGGACTATAAAATATTTTATATTTTATAAAATTCACGGGTAAGTAAAAATATTTTTTAATTGATGGTATATTATTTTTTTTTATTGAGATCAGGTTGTGGTCCTGAAGATGGTATTGGAGAGTCAGAGGTCAGAAGTCCAATGTTCAAATCCTGCTATACGATAACATGCCTCCCAATTTTCACTATTGAGTTATTTAAAACTCGGAGAAAATAGCAACATTGAAATGTTTAGGTAAATCACAAGAACACAAATATTTTTTTTTACAGAAAAGTAGTGTACTTTACATTCAATTTAACTACTGTAGCATAAAAAAGGAATAATTATTTTTGTGACAAAAATACTTCAAAAAATATGTTGTCGGCTTTTGGACTACAATCTCAGACCGCAGCAGACCAAGCGTAGAATAGCCAATGAAATCAGACGAAGGATGAACCTATAATGCCAAAGCGAGTACACAGATGGCATACGAAATGAGATTTCTGCAGTGGAACAAATTGAAAAGAAACATCGATGCAGGATTTTGTGTAAGGATAGGACCATGTTATGCAGAAACCATCTAACCTACGATTTGCGAAATTTGACGTGAAAATTTAATTGAAATTTGTTGCAACTGAGAGGGAAAACCTTTTTGAGAAGGGAATGTAAAATAGGCAGGGCTGAAATATTTTTTTTTTATTTGGCTATTCTAATAGCAAAAAAGGTGTCAAATGGAGCCAAAATTACGAGTACAAAAATATTAAAAATGAATGTCGTCTTTTGTCTTCGGATTGGTTTTGAAATTTCAGAAAAATATTTTTTTAAATCCATTTTTTAGTTAATATTATGATTCTGTAAGTAAAGATAATATAAATGTATATATATCTATTCGGATAATTTAAATAGCGCCATTTTTGTGAAAATCACCTCAAGGGCGCTCTACAATAAATAAATATCCCAGCACGTCTTGCAGCTACAGAGCGCATGGACGGTTCGGATTCTATTTCCTCGTCTCCAATTATGATATATAACAATTATGATATACAGGAGCTAAATAACAGCACGTTTTGCAGCTACAGAGCGCATGGACAGTAAGAAATCGAGCCCTTATTTACATTTTTTTTTTATTTGACAGTGAAGTTTAGAGTTTAAGTGATATTTAAAAAAAACGAAATAAAAAGCAAATTTATAAAAAAGGAAGTTACACAGCAACAAGTCTTGCAGCTACTGAGCGCATACACGGTTGAAGTTCTAGACCCCATTTACTAAATTTAGATATTTGAAAGTTTATAACATTTACATAATATGATAGCTAACATCACAAAAAGTCTCGCAGCTTCAAAACTTTCAGGAATTTCAACAACATAAGAAATAATATAATAATATTTTACTTTTCAAAATTTATTAGGCTTGAAATAGTCTTTAACTATAAACATGACATAAATAAGCTTTTGTTTTGACAGAATAGTTGTGGTGTAAGGGCGGGAACACCAAACTCTGCTCGGGCACCACAAATCACGCTCTAGCCATTCACCTGAGTGCTCGCGTTTGGGCATCTCATCGATACGTATCGAAATAGGAAATTATTAAAAATATTGTGCTTGTTGCTATTTATTTATTTTTTTATTCAAAATTACAGTAATTTATTTAGGCTTTTTAGGCTATGCCCGTTTTAAGCCACAATAAATAACAATAAAAATACATAGTAAAATTAATTAGATCAAACTATAATGACATAAGATAACAATCTAGAAAAAAAGGTAAATGTAATAAATAATAAAATTCCAAAGAATTCAATGCAAAAAAGATAATCAGAAATAATTTTTAAAATATAAATTATACAAATTAAGAATCACACATAATCAAATATACAAAATAATGGTATCATTAAAATCAACAAAATAATATTGAAGTGTAGTAGTATTAAAAAAAACAAAATAAGATTATCATTGAAATCAACAGAAAAAGAATATATATTTAAAAACATAATTGAAATGATAATTGAGATATGTTTTCTAGAAACTCACTCAATATTATAGTAAGAAATAGGAGCAATAAATCATAAGCCAAATAATAGTACGTACTTAATTATCTTTTCTACTATATGTTTATTTTGCGTAAAAGTTGAAATATGTCAATTCATGTCTGCAAAAACCTTAAACATAACGAAGAAAAATTTAGAAGAATTCCGTCACGGTAATAAAATGTTCCTATTCCTGAGATCGCAACTGCCCGTCTAAGAGTAAAATATCTGAATTGATCAGCGCATAGAAACACAGGTATAACCATAACGGCCAAATCCAAAATTACTCGAAAACAACCCTACTTTAATTAAAAAAATACGTTTTTAATTTATTACCTAAAATTATAAACCCCTTAATAAATGCACAAAAATAAATTCTAAGAGTAATACTTCGATGTCCCTCATCTTTCACACCTGAGACATTGTTTCATTTTATGAAGATACGGAACATTAGACAATTAAAAAAAAATCATCGACACATTTATGATCATGCGGTTACAAGAGGAGATCCCAGCAGAATGCTCGTAAGAGGTTTTCCTGTAATTTGAATTATTTAATATAAAAAACACGTACAGCTTTCGCTCAAAGAAATTTTTCTTTTGTAGCGCAAAGAGTATTCAATGTCCAGACGATATTAAGTTCTCCAAAATGAAAGCCAGTTACAAGCTTGAATGTTGTCTAAGGGAAGATACCATTGCAGGAAACTGCTACGAGATTTGCATAGATGTTTATACTATTAAGAGTACTGTTTAGATGTTTATAAAAAAAAAAGTTTACGTAACACTTTTTTTTTTGTATTCTTTGTAATCCATCCTTCTGATTTCCATTAAGTTGTATCCCAACTCAACACAGTGCTTTTGGTTTTGTAGAATTAGGGATACGTTATTGTTTTTTTGTAGTATGTATCATTAAATTAATACAATAAAAAAATAAACAAAACTCAAAAGATCCACACGATATTTTTTGGACAATTTTTTTCTAACCTACACCCAAAAAAAATATTTTAATAAATATGTGAGAAACATTCATCGGGTTGACAGTTTTAAGAATTTTTTAAGTGGAACCTCTCATAACGAGTGATTTGCATTACGAGCAAAACAGTATGTGAAAAATATTCTCCCTTAATGAGCGACGTTTCGTATAACGAATGAAGCGGAAAAGGAAAGTCCCATCTTCACATCACTCACTTGTGAGCCGGGACTTCCACGCCAGTGCGTCAGTTTCACTGGCGCGTTAGTGTCGCGCGTGATCATACATTTTTGTTCAGACATTACATGTAAGTTTTTTGGTCAAAGACACCAATAGGAGAATAAAAGTTGAAAAGCGAGAACGAGGCGTGCGCTACGTGATAATATTGACAAAATAATCAAAATGTTGAATACGACACACGGCTAACAATGCTTCTGTTTTGTAATATTTAAAAAAATCTACTTTCTACCATTTAATACTATAATTGGATATTTAATAAATAAAATAACATTCAAATGAAATTGTTTCAGTTTGTCAATTTGTAAGTTGGATAGTTTCTGCATAACAGGGTCTTTGCACAGAGATACAAACACATATTGTAAGAAGATAAGACGTTGCGCTGAATGCCAGCATAAAATCAGTACTTTCACACGAGACTTTTCAGAACGTTTTTAAAACATTAAAACCGAAGACAAATTGTTTTTTTATTTCATTTAAACAATATGATAAGTTAAACCGTACAAACGTGTTGCTTCAGAGGCGTGGCACAACAAAATTTTGTATTGAGTTCTACGCGTGTAGCGCAGCTGTATTATTTGTTTAATCCAAAGCAGTGAAAATAATACTTCATGTTTTTGTGACGCGCTGTGCAGTGCCGCTCTTGTGCAGTTTGATCTTAAATCGTCAGTAAACATTTGAATATTTTTTTATTTTTTTAAATTTTTTGAATTTTTGAATTTGAATTTGAACATTCAAATGTTTACTTAACATTTAATACGTAAACTCACGAGGACCACATGGCATGCAACGCCACCAGTACTTAAAACTTGCGCAAGACTTGTGTATATCAGCAGCATAGTAAAAATCTGCCCATTTCAAACAAGTGGACATATCAGTTGACAAAACAGCACAAATAGCAAGATGCTTCAAGCCAACACCGACTGATAAAATATACTCAATCATCAGAATCACTCCACTACACATTCAAAGAAGGGCAGCCGTAGAAGCAGAGAGGTACAAACAAACCCATGATGTTAGACATTCCTTTCACCACCACCAACCAACGGCCTCGTGTCTGATATCTAGAAACAGTTTTTTCAAAACCACCTCCCCTGTTGAGTCCTCATAATAACGGAGAGAGCAACTGTGGCAACAAGATCAAGAAGCAATACCATGGATGCATCCAAGGAGGTAAACATACACCCTACTCCCCATAGATAGCCCTTAAAAAGCTAAGGGTAGGTGTTACACGATGTAAAAAAAATCTCCAAAGGTGGGAGTACTTCTCTGGTGATGATATGTTGTGTGATTGAGGCGCAACCCAGGAAGATAGCCACCTACTGACATGCCTGCTCATGGAAGAAGCTGCACTCCTCGGGACGTAATTGTGTTAAATTACAAGGCGATGTCCATCGCTGCATATTGGAGTGGCAGGATATGATCCAGCCGGACACGTTAAGTAAGTAAGTAATTAGTGTGTACTTAGTTTTTAGGCTCTCTCGAAATTTTCGCTTATTTGAGTTACGACTATTTTTTCGGGTGTACGATATGTGCGTGGTTTCAATATAATTCATTTATTGCGGAATCATTCGGCTTAGTACGGAAAAGTTATATAACAATCACAAAACCAATTAAGCGACTCCAAAGATAAAAAATATTAATTAGGTACATGAAAAAGGAGAATTACATAAAGGTACAAGTATTATGTGGGTATAAGTGAATACGTAATGGAATATCCAGAGAGGGGAAGGGAAAGAAGAGTAATTAATACGAAACTGTTATGTTTCGTAACATGGTTATGTCAAATTATCAAACAGTTTATTTTTTCTTCAGACACATCTTTTTTTGCCTAAAATGCGTCATTTTTTTAAAATTGCTGTTTTAAATCAAATTATGAACTCATACTCGTTTTTTTAAGGAACATCAAAGTAATTTAAATAGAGGCATGCAGAAAATTGTTTTGTTTGGCTTATTTTTCGCCTAACCTATAGCGATGCGTGTCAAGGAGGTATTATATAATCCATGTCTAAACTAATTATTATAAATTCGAACGTGTGTTTTTTTTTGTGTCTTTCACATCTTAACAAAGCAACCGATCCACTAGATTTATTGCGCAGCTATAACCGGAGCGGAGCGATGGGAAGTAAAATGGGCCACTTACTTATCATTAATTTTCAAATAAAGTAACAATGAGCAACATCATTTGAAAATGATTTGCTCATTGGTAAGGTGTGATGTCAGAATCAATCTGAAAAAAATTCTATAAATTTCGATAATTTAATTGTTTTATTTATGGTTAGTTTGGTTTACTTTTCGTTTTGGTTCTGTAGTAGGATTTTGAATTTGTGAACAGAATAACGATGCTTCGTCACAATAGACTAACGAATTATCGTATTTTTTTCATAGCAATAGTTGGAAAATCAAAACAATAGTTGGATAATAGGATCATAGCAATAGTTGGAAAATCATAGCAATAGTTGGATTATAGGATCAAAGCAATAGTTGGAAAATCATAGCAATAGTTGGATAATAGGATCATAGCAATAGTTGGAAAATCATAGCAGTAGTTGGATAATAGGATCATAGGATCATAGGATCAATAGGATCAATAGGATCATAGGATAACAGGATCATAGCAATAGTTAGAAAACCATGCAACTTTCAATCCCGATAAAATATTCGTAC
The DNA here is from genome assembly GCF_059751315.1 of Micrasema longulum. Lineage (NCBI taxonomy): Eukaryota > Metazoa > Arthropoda > Insecta > Trichoptera > Brachycentridae > Micrasema > Micrasema longulum. The sequence goes on from NW_028278589.1 coordinate 40,495, forward strand.
CTCAGAGGCAGACGGATGCGAATTCAGAATTTGCTAAAATGATATTTTGATTTTCGTATCCAGTTTATGATCATGTCCATTGATTTTGAAAAAAATTAGGTCTTATAATGCAAGAACCAATGTATAAAGATACTTAAAATACAAATTAGTGCCAAAAATATTAGAAATCATTAAGAGAAAGTAGATTCTTTAAGGTTTATGTTGAACGCTGGATGTTTAGATTTGCATCCGTCTACCTCTGAGGTACAGATATATAATACCATCGGAAAAATTCTTATTGATAAATCTTTTTCTCTAAGTGCCCTGTCAGGTATCCCCAAAGTTAGCAATTTGGCAAAAATCTCTCTGTCCTGTGCTGCCCGGAAAATCTGCTCCACAGTCCAGTTCAGTCTCGTATATTATGCAACCAGGACATCTATCTTCTTCCAGCCCCTCTGTGACCCTCAATCTTGCCTCTCAAAATTAAATGAAGCAAGTGGTACTTTTTTCCACGCATTATATACCCCAGATACGAACCTTTATGGTGGTTAAGAGTTCTCTGTTTGTTCTAGTTCGACTTCTGAGTTTGTTATCAGGTCTATCCAAGATATCTTCATCATTATGCGATGCAACAACATCTCGAAAACCCCCAGTTTGTTCATAGTGTTCACTTTCAGAGTCCAAGTCTCACAGCCATACAACAAAACAGACTAGACATAAAATTTTACCAATCTCTGCCTGTTTTTCAAGTTGAGATTAGCATTGCAAAAGAGGGATTTTATTTTATTAAAAGCAGTTCTTGCTATTTCAATTCTGCATTTTGTTTCCGCGTCTGATTTTAGCTGTTTAATACCACCAGCATGGGTTTTGGATAAACATTTAATCTTTGGTGTCTATATTACATTCCCTCAACATTTCCAGCAAAAAATAATGTTTCACCCTGTCAAATGCTTTATCATAATCTATGAAACATACGAAAATCGCTTTTCTCTGATCACGGCACTTCTGCAGCAAAACATGAATAGCTTTTAAAGTCTCTCTTGTACCGAAGGCATTCCTAAAACCACAACTAATTAATAATTTAAATAATGTCTCCCTAACACTTTATGGGCGAAGGCGCCTGTAAGAGCTAATATTGTAATAAATTGTAAATACATATTTTTAAAATCATTTTTGCACATATGATAATGCAATAAAAAAGAAATTTTAATTGCTACGAAAAATTTGATATAAAAAATGTATTCTCACGCGCCCTTCAAATTAGAGCATTTAATTGTACGGCGAAGTTTATTGGTTATACATTAAAAAAAAGACGACTTTAAACGATGTTCTTCCAAATCGACCAATAATATTGATTTTTGATAATTTTTCGGTTTAAGGGAAGCCATATGACCAATCAGTAGAACTCACCAAGAAGGTGAAGAGAACTTAAGACGTCATGAAATAAACTTTAAAAAATCATAGCGCTGATAATAATATACACAAATTTGAAAAATTATTTTTGACTTAGTTTAATAGTCTATTAACAAATGAGACTTCACTGAACTTTCTAATTCCTTGTTTCAGCCGAATCTGATAGAGGTTAAAAGTCCCCGCAAAACGCCTAAAATTTGGTGTATTTATTGTCAAACCTTACAGTTTCATTAAAATAAGCCCTAAATAAAATACACAATAAAACAAAGGGCATAAATTTAATGCGTAAATTTGTTCATTTTTAGCGCTTTTGGTTCATTGTTATCTTAAAAATATTACTTAAATGTAATCATTCATCAATGTACGCTACAGGAACTTATCCGTTTTAACTAAATTAATTACAAATAAATTTCTAAATTTGTATAAAACTTCTAAATTTCTAAATGTTCCACTAATTCATTTGTAAATAGAACCTGCAATATGTGTAATCAAAAATAAAATTATATTGATATTAATAACAAATCTTCAAGATCCTTTAAAAATGAAATTTCCAAAAAAATTCAAGTTATGACGTTGCGCCTTGAATCCGCAGTATATAAAATGCAGGTTACGTACAGTTCTGTATGTAGGCACGTAATAAATGTACACTGTATGGTCACCTATAGTTGTATTGGATATTGTAATGTGCAACTGTCTGACCAATATTAAAAAGTAGATATATTTTTAATAATATGTATTACATTTCCATTTTTAGTAATAATTTTTTTGTATGATTAGTTATTTTATGTTATGTATAATTTTTATGTGACAACATTTACATTAACAATATTATGTGGAAGCCTCTAATTGGACTTTATGATATGAATTTATAATATAATTGTATCTTATAAATGTGTAAATGTCTGTTGGCTTTCCAATGAGTAAACGAATAACAAAAATATAAGTATGAAAGATTGTAGAACCCACGAGAATTTTAAAAGTCATATGCCATAAGATGCACCCAAGTTCAGCCGGATGTAATCCAACGCACCCGACCGCAGATTTCGGCTAAACCGGCTAAGTTTCTACCAAATTTTGGCCAAACCTAGCTGAAACCGAAACTGAAACTTTTGTCGGTCACTTTAGTAAATACAGTAATTTCACGATATGTTACATATTATCTTTTACCCGCGGCTTCGCTTGCGTAGTATTAGGAAAACAATGTTTATGCAATTAATGAGTATTGTCGCTTAGCAAAAAGATCTTATTCCAATGGAATAATATAATTAGTAGATCCGTAACACAAAAACAACTTAAACAAATACAAACTAATACCACTTTCAGACAAAGAGATTTTAAGCACTAGGCAATTAAAGTCTAAAACCTACTTTCACTGTCCATTTAAACAATCAGTAACATGAAAACATTCAAAAAAGCTATAAAAAAATGGATAGTGAAGCTGATATATAAAATGTTCATTTGCCCAAACCAATATTAAATCACCCGCTTCACAAGCGTTTAGTTTATGTTATGTTTTTGTTGTTTTATTGTGCGATTTAAAATATAAATAATATAGGTGAACACAAATGAAATGTTAACACAAATACGTAGTGTTTAAAGCGGTGTGAACATTTTGTTATTTCTCTATGTATATTAAGTCATCTTTGTATTGTAGCGGGAAAACCCCAACAGTCGTGAGGTTGGCAGGTCCGAACTCTATAGCCCGCAACGCGTGGTCCGCTGCAACGTCAGCCCGGACGAGGCTACTAAACAGCGTACATCGAAAGTACTAAACACATTTCATCTTAATAGTTCGTGTTCCCTCGACGTTTTCCACTCTCCGCCAGTGCTCGCTGTTATAAATTCCTTCTGTAAAAAATAATAGGATGTAACCCGTGTGTAACTGCTTAATAAATGATTTCAATTGTAATCTATCTTTCTCATTTAACCTCAAATCAACTCACGCGCACCGATATGCAACTACTATGGGGAACAGGAAATCAAAATGACATAAACAGACTACAAAGACAGCAAAATAAAATATTAAAGTAAGTATATGACCTTCCCTATCTAACAGCAACTAAAAAACTTTTTGAACAAACTAAACAATTAAATGAACCTGAACTCTTTAAACTAGAATCTTTTAAATTTATTCATTAATTAGCTACTAATGTAATTGTAGACGAAGAATTAAAACTTGAAAAAAACTGTAGTAAACATGAACACAATACGAGAATATCAAAAAAATATCATATACAATCTTTTAAAACGAGAAAAGGGCAATCGAGACTAATAAACCATGGACTGAAATTATACAATAAACTACCAGACAAAACTAAACAAAAGACTTAGACAACTTTTACAAAAGATGTTAAAAATATTATTACTAACAGTAGAATGTGAATTTTAAAAGTGAAAATATTTTGTTAAATGTATGTAATCCGTAAGGGTTTATCAATGAAATTTAAATAATAAAAAAATAAAAAAATCTATAGTATATTATTCTGACATGTAAAAATATTTAAAAAAATATTTTGTCGAGTTTCCTCGGCACAAATAACCCCAGTGAGGTCGCATTATTTTTACTATTGATCGTTGTTAATATTGTAATAAAAAAATCAATAATTTTTTCTTTTTGGGATAAAAAATAGCTTATAGTGGTTCTCCAACTATCGCTATGAAAAAAATACGGTGATCCGTTAGTCTACGGTGATGAAGCATCGTCATTCCTCTCACAAATCTAAAATCCTACTACAAAACCAAAACGACAAGGATAACTTTACATAGATAAAGCAAGTCAATTATGATAATTTAAAGAATCAATTCCAGATATATTATTTTTGACACCCTACCTTACCGGCTACTCATTTTTAAATAATGTTGCTCATTGTTAATAATATTGTAAAATTTCATTATTATTTATTATACTTTTTTGATTCGGGATGGAAAATAAGTATGCTACTCGTATCTCATTTCACACCTCTCCGGCTATCCCTATGCACCAAATTTTGTCAATCGGTAGTTCTGTTGCGGAACATGACAACTTTCTGCATGCCTCTGTTTTTTTTATTTTTTTATTAAAGAAATATTTGCGTTCTTATGGTTTACTCAAATATTTAATTTTGAGGGCCATTTTCAACGAGTTGTAAATAACTCACTATTAGAAAATGGAATTAAGTTGGGGTAGAGTGGGATTCGAAGCACGGACCTTTGGTCCGTGAGTCCGAGACACTTGCCACGGGACCACAACCCGATAATTACTTTGATGTTCTTTACAAAAATATATAACGTTAAATTTCTTATTGTAAGAGTTCATTATTCAATTTAAAACAATAATTTCGAAAAAAAAATACCAACATTAAAGTACACGAATAAAAGTAATACGCGTTTATCTTTGAGTAATATGAAATGAATGCGGGCAACCAGGGTAGGGCTTGTATTGCAAAAAAAAGTGAACAGTCATCTTAAATGTTATCTATTAAGTAAAATTATGTTTTTTGTATGAAAAATAGAACATCCGTAGAGTTTATATTTTTTAATATGTTAATTTGTAGGCTACCAACTTTACTTTACAAAGTGACTTAAAATTTAAATATAAATATTCACATTTTCTTACCTAAATTTCGATTTACTTTATGATCAGTCAAAGATAACTCTCTTAAATTACAATGTAAATTGGGGCCTTGATCAAGGTCTCAATTACAATGGGAAGTTAAAAGTAGTATATTCAGTTATTTATAAAGTAAAATACAATTTTTCAAAGCAAATAATAAATACAACTCCCAAATCAAAAAAAAAAAAAATATATATTTTCAAACTGGTTTGACTTTCTCCGCAAACCGTGTAGAACTTTTTTACTTTACAATAAATAATAACTATGTTTTTTTCTAGTACACTATGCACGTAAAAATCAGAAAGAAGCGTAAACTGACAAGCACTTATGCTGACAAATATAACAACAATTAATGATAATATTCGATAGGTTCAAAAACTATGTTTTAAAAGTGTTAATCATTTTGATTGATTTTTTATTAGCTTCAAGGTTTCATACAACACTTATTTTTGTGATATTTTCCACTGCTTCAAATGAAATTTATGCCGTTATTAAATCTAAGTTCAGATTTAACGCTTAAAGTGTTTGTGTATATTTTAAGTGTCAACTACAAAATCTATGATAATTATTACCACAAACTTATACGTGTAATTTTCGACTAGAACAATAAAGAAGAACGACTGTTTTTTTTTTTCGTTCGCAAACAAAACTTATGTAATGATATCGCAAGTAAGAACTTGATGCCGCACCGGCTTCAGTAATTTGGTAATTAAAACAATATAGAAAGGTAGAATAGTTGCAATCTGCATTATTTTTTAATAAGAGTAAGTTTATTTTATATGTTTGTAGTTCGTTTTATCTGTTTAAAAGTTTTTTTTTTGAAATTTGGATGAAAAATATCGGATTTAATTTTTATGTGACACTGCCGATTTCTGGCAATAAACAAAACTTTTTATTTGTGTTAAAACACGGACATTGCCGAACATATATTTATTCATTTATTTATTAACAGACATTGTCCATGTATACAATTAATAGGGTTTAAATATTACTATAAAAGAAAAGTTTAAAATATTTAAAAAAAGAAAAAAAGCATTGACAAACATAAGGAACATCATAAGGTACATCAAGACAAGATCTGGACTATTTATTTTGTACTCGTTTAAATCGTTGTAAACTTAAACCAAAATAGTCCAGATCTTGTTTTGAGTTAACAATATGACAAAGACGGGTCGTTGGAGAATTAAGGCCATAGTTTGTTCTATGCTGATCGATGAACAGTATTTCATTGTTTCTCAATCTACGAGTCGGAATATTAAATTTTTCTTGTCCCAGTAATGATGGAACATCGATTATACCATTTAGTATGCCGAACATATTATATATGGAGTCAATATTAGTTCTACGTTTTTGTAGACTAGAAATATTTAACATTGACTCTATTTCAGCATAAGAATAATTACCTCTCTCTAGTCCAAGCATCCACCCTACTTTTCGAAGCAAGCAATGTTGGACCGATTCAATGTGATTTATGCGATTGACATAGAATGGAAACCAGACCACGGAGCCATATTCTAGAAGAAAATAAAGAGTTTTGATTGTACGGACATTAGTAAAATCAGAGGATATTCTGTTAATGAAGCCAAGTAATTACAGTGATTTATTTACTGTATTATCTATATGCTCGTTGTATGTCAGTTTATAGTCCAAAACAACTCCTAAATCTCTGATGGACTTAGCTACATCAATTTCGGAATTTTCTTATTGGTACTCGAAGGAAATCGGTTGTTTTGTTCTACGAAGTAAAAAGTTATTTGTATGCAAACTTATAAGATATTATTGAATTTAAATTAAAAAAATATTATGCAACAATGTCCTTTCAAAGAAGTGAAAAAAAATCCTTAAGTAAAAAACACATATAAAAACTCTTTTGCTGAATGTAATAAAAATTCAAAATATACCATTATTTCATTGGTTGCTAAGAAAAGGGTTAAAATAATATTTTCCTTTTGGGATTCTTATGAATAGTAATATTTTGAAGGCTTGATTGATAGGTTAATGAAGTGTTATATAATTTATCAAAAACGTTTCAAAGTTCATCATTTCTTCATTAAGAAATACTTTTGAAGCATTTTATATAAAATTTATGGTTTATGATTTTAATAACTTTTTTTAACCCTACTAAAAGATTATTACAACTCCTTTCATGTTGTATTGGAATGTTGTTGAGAATAAAGTGAATACTCTGATCAGAACTTCGTTAATTTTGCAAAAATATTTTTATCATTTTTAAAAAACCAATTTTTAGACAGAAAACATCTATCAATATAAAGAGACGAATAGGTATTTGAACATTGTCTTTCTGTTGCAGATGCCGTCCCGATTCAGCGCGAAAAAGAAAACTGCATGACGCGACGGACTGATTTTGGCCAACTAGAATTTATAAAATTGACGTTTCCTTGTCCCGTTTTTCACACCTCAAAACCGAACAGTTTTTGATATTTTTTTAAAAAAAGTATAAAAATAAAATTGTTGCGTTTTTTTTTTCTTCTGTTTATGAAAAATATTTATTTTATTTGTATACCTTACGTCCGATGACGGCAGATAAAACTGGGCCCATTTTTGGGTTTTTAAATGGTCCCAGCTCGAAAAAAAAATTTTTTTCAACAAAAAATTAACAATACAGACACGCCAAAGTAAATATATATAGTGTGTAAAAAAATACTGCTCTAGTGGTATTATTCAGGGAGAAAATACATACCGTTTGTCTTCAGGCGGATAATGAAAACAATTCGGTAAGAGATAAAGTAACAGAATTCTTGACGAGTGGCTACTCTCAGGTTCCTGAAAAAAAAATCAAGTGGAGAATAGTCCACTACGTAGGTAGTGGCATGTCCACCTACTATGTTTTAGATCCTGGATTCAATTGCTGGGAGAGTCAACATGAAATATTTGTTTAAAAGGTGGTTTTATACTACAATATTTCACTGTCCCTGTAATCCACCTGAAGCGTAAGACTGATCACTTTATCTTCCTGTAACACAGGATCAATAACAGTTTAATGCCCTTTGTATTTTAGTCGTGTTGTTACCACCTTTATGTAGGCACCTAGTTGGTGGCCTAATTTTGTGATGTACAAAGTTATGTGGGTGCACAGAATGAGAGCAAGTAAAACAGGGTACTTACGTTTTACACAAAGATTTATTCACGAAACTAAACTACTGAAGCTAACACATTGAAAGAAGGATTCTAATAACTATATTAGGCAAAATAAAATGAAGTTGGTAAATCTAAATTGGCGGTAATTTTGTGCCTCGAAGACGCGTGCGGTGAGGTCGGAATCCGGTAGTTTTCTCCAAGCCGGTTTGGCCCGTTCGTACGCTCTACGTCGGCGTTCGGCAATGTTCGGCTCGTGCCGTCGTTGTCGACCCGCCACACAGCCCCCTTCCAAGTTTTGAAATCTGTTTTTCAAAACTGACGCTGTATCACCCTCCTGCCGCTACGCGTTGTGTATGCCGGTTGTTCTGTTGGTGTTTCCGTTTCTGCTGGACTGGCTCGTTCTTCCGCTGTCTGGAACGCCGGCTTGCACCTGTCCAGCGAAACCTTTTTATGTTCGCCATCCACGTCCAGTGTTACCGTCTTTTCCGCCCTGGTGATGACCTTGTAGGGCCCCTTGTAGTTCGGCATCAGGGGTTTGTACACTCTGTCGTCCCTCAGAAACAAGTGTGTGGCTCTCTTTAGTTCCGGGTGGATGAAAACGTTACCTTTATTGTGGTGCTCGACTGGCCTTGGTTTGACGTTTTGCATGAAATTTACCAGTTGCCTAGTGTAGGAGTCCGGGTCAATGTAGTCGTTCGTCTGCTCCAGGATGTCTGCTGGTAACTTTAGTTTGCACCCATACAGCATCTCTGCTACTGAGTGCTCTGCATTCGTGCGCAGTGTGGCCCTCAGTCCGAGTAGTATGGTGCTGATCGATTTTGTCCACGGAACAGGGTGGTGAGCTTTAATGGCCGTCTTCAGCGTTCTATGAAATCGCTCGATCATGCCATTACTTTGTGGATGGTAAGGCGTCGTGTTGGAGTGTGCTATGCCTGATCTGGAACAAAACAAGTTAAAGTCCGTAGACATGAATTGCCTACCCTGATCAGTTATAATTTTCTCCGGTACGCCGTATCTCGCAATCCAGTTGTCCCAGATGGCTCTGATGATTGTGTGGGTCTGGATATCTGCGATAGGGATTACTTCCGCCCATCGAGTGTATCGGTCGATACATGTGAGGCAGTACCTCAGTCCCTCTGATGGTGGAAAAGGTCCGATGAGGTCGACATGGACCACGCAGAATTTCTGTCTCGGCATGTCGATCTTGATGATCGGTGTCCTCGTGTGTTTGTTGACTTTGCTCTTCTGACAGGGTATGCAGGCCTTCGTCCAAGCTGCGCAGTCTGCTTTCATATTTTTCCAGACGCCTCTTTGACTGATGGTCTTGGTCGTGGCGTCGGCTCCTGCATGGTTGAGGTTATGCACTTGGTTGAAGAAAGATCTCTGTAGCGTTTTTGGGATGTACGGTCGCATGTTGCCTTTGTTGAGATCGAAGACGATTTCTTGTCCCTGCATGTTGGTTTTGATCAGGTTCAGAGCAGTGTTCTTGTCGTCCAAGAGTGCGAGTAGTTCGTTGTCCTGCCTTTGTTCTTTATGGATCTTTTCGAACGATATGTTTGCCTCTTGTTCGATCATGTCGATTCTTGATAAGGTATCGGCGACGACGTTGTCTTCTCCTTTTATGTATTTGATGTCCGTGCTGAACTGTGAGATGTAGTCTAGATATCTGAGTTGTCTGGGGCTTTCTTTGTCGTGACTTTTCCTTCTAAACACGAATTGTAGTGGTTTATGGTCCGTGTATATACAGAATTCTCTGCCCTCCAGATAATGTTGAAAGTACCTTACAGTCTCAAAAATGGCTAGTAGTTCCCTGTCGTACGTACTATATGAACACTGAGCCTTGTTCAACTTTTTTGAGAAGAAACTTATCGGTTTGTAGTTGATGCCGTCTGTGGTTTGTTGTAGCACGCCTCCGATTGCGTAATCTGAGGCGTCTGTCCACACTGACATCTTGCTGCTTTCCTCTGGGTAGCTAAGCTTAGTGGCGTTGATCAGCGAGTTCTTGACCTCTTCGAAATCGTGTGTAGTGACTTCGTTCCACTCTACTTTTCTGTTGTCATTCTTTTTTGCTCCCTTGAGGTAATCGTGTAGTCGTATCAATTTGTGTGCTGCTCGTGGTATGAATCTTCGGTAGAAGTTTCCCATGGCCAAGAATCTTCTCAACTGCTTAATGGTTTCTGGCTTGTTGAGGTTCGTGATGGCTTCCACTTTTGTTGGCGAGGGTCCGATGCCTTCAGCCGAAATTTCATAACCAAGAAATAACAGTGTTTTCTTGGCAAACTCGCATTTAGATGGGTTTACCACCATTCCATGATCTTGAAGTCGCTGGAACAAAGCTTTTAAGTGTTCCACATGTGTTTCTTCGTCTGGTGAAGCGATCAATATATCGTCGATATATGCGTGTACTCCTTCTAGACCTCTTGTGACTTCGTTGATGTGACGTTGGAATGTTTGTGCAGCGCATGATAGTCCGAATGGCATTCTTACAAATTCAAATAACCCGAATGGTGTGGTTATAGCTGTCTTTTTAATGTCAGTTTCATTAATTGGAATTTGGTGATATGCTCGTTGTAAGTCAATTTTGGAAAAAATTTTACAGTTAAATAAGTCATTGCATATATCGTGGATATGTGGCAAGGAATAACGATCAGGTACCGTCTGTGCGTTTAAGCTACGGTAATCGCCACAAGGGCGATAAGTACCATCGCTCTTCTTCACCATATGCAATGGAGAGGCCCACTCACTCTTGGAGGGTCTACAAATACCTTGAGCCACCATGTGATCGAACTCTTGCTTCGCCTGCCTCAGTAGTTCTGGGGACAGCCGACGAGTCTTACACATAACGGGTTTGCCACGGGTATCTATATGGTGGATTGTGTTGTGTTTATCCAGCCCTGCGTATGGTTTATTGATATCTACTAGTTGTGGATACTTCAATATGAGTGAGTGGTAAATGTTGGTTTTGTCTGTTAATGATATGGAACGTGTTATGTTGTTGTTTGTGGAGATGTCAAATGCTCTGACTATCTTGCCGTTTGTATTGTCTACTAACCGTTTGTTCCTAACATCTACTAACAGGTGGAAGTTGTGGAGAAAATCTGCTCCTATAATAGGGCGTGTCGTATCCGCTATTATAAACTTCCATGTAAACATTTGTTTACATCCCAGATTCAGTGTTACCGTGGTAACTCCGAAATTCTGGATCGTAGTCCCGTTCGCTGCATAGAGAATTAGCTTAGACTTTTCTCCATGGCGTTTGTGTAAAGATCTAGGAATTAATGATATTTCCGATCCGGAGTCAACGAGGTATGACACACCGGTATCACGATCTTTAACAAAGAGACGTGTTGTGTTGGTTGAATCAGCCGCCTCCGCTATGATTCGACCATCTAGTTTTTTGAAGCTAGATGCGGTTTAAATTCACATGGTGTGACGCATTTCTTAGCTTGATCGCCAAATTTTGTGTGGAAGTAACAAAGAATAGTTTTCTTGTTATTTCCGTTGGCCCTATAGCTTGTTTTGTTGAAATTGTTGTTGTATTTGTTGTTATTGAAATTGTTACTGCTGTTACTTGTTGTGTGTTTGAATCTATTGTTATTGTTGTTGTGACTATGCTGTTTGTTGATTGTGTGAAATAAACTCTCTACCTTATGGGTTAGAGCTTGTACGGACTGTTCTAAACTACAAATGTTATTTTTATTGTTGGTACCTACTACCGCTACATTATCCTGTGTGTACACCTGTATTAGGCGATCTGCTATCGTCGCTTGCCTATCCCAGTCATCTTCGCTTATGGCTAAATGCGCTTGGATCGTCTTGGGCAGTTGTTGTATCCACAAGTATTGCAACGTCGTTTCGTCTATTTGTAAACCTATTGCTAGCGTCCGCATCTCTCTAAGTAGGCTGGATGGGTTTCGATCCCCAAGCTGTAAGGAAGAAAACAGTTTTTCTCTCCTTCTGTCCTGTGGACAGCCCATGCGTTGGATTATAGCTTCCTTCAGCCTCGTATATTTTGCTCGGTTCGGTTCCATGAGTAAAATATCTGAAACTTGTTCTATGTGCGTTTGTTCAAGTTTTGACACTAAGTGACTATAACGTGCGTCTTCTGAAACTATGTTTGCCAACTCGAATTGTGCTTCTATCTGTTTAAACCAAAGTTCGATGTTGTTCACCCATAGCTGTGGTAGTTTAACGCTAATCCTATCCGTGTGGAACATGTTGTTTGCTGTGTTGATATTTGTCAAGTCAGTGTTGTCCTTGTTAGCCATTGTTTACAGTTTAAAAATATTCGTTTTTAAAAAAAAAAATTCAGAAAAATGTATGTAATAATGATTACAGTATAAGTTAAAATATTGAAATAAAAGTATTCAATAATGAGTGTAGTTGTATTAAAAAGTTAAGTTTAAATTATTAGATTTAAATTTAAATTTAAATTTAAATTTCAAACAAAAATATTTATTTTTTAAATGTCAGAGTCACTATTTGTTATGTATGTACTGTGCAAGTTATAGAAAAGAAAATTAAAAACAGAAAATTTAAATAATTATTTTACCATACGGCGGAACACATTTTCCAACTATTAGGTATTTGTATTCTCCAAGCCTGAGTGGTCCCCTCAATATTAATATTCCTTTTGATTGTCCGTTGTACAATATATCAAGTTTAAAAATGTTTATGGTAAAACTTCAAATCTGTAACACATAATAACATGCATAGCCTAGGTTAAAAATATAAACATATATAGTACAGTCACACGATATAATGTATATAGAAAAAAAGTATGGATACTAATGTCCACGTACTAAGTTAAACATTCGTCGGCTTAGCCGCCCGAATATCTGTTTGTTTGATAGTTTCAAGTTGTTTACAAAAATAAAATTTTACAAATTGCAAGTATTGTGCACGACTGCGCCAGCTGAAAAATATTTCCGATAGATTTCGCTGGTAAAAAAAAAACTTACTCCCGCAGTGCGTTCACAAGGAGAAAACTTTCGGATGCCTACGTCACGCTTGTCTCGCCATATAATATTTGTCAAAAATAATTATGTTCCGGTACCCTGTAAGTACCTCTACTCAATCTGGCACCCTATGTAAATGTTCGTGTGAATTGTTTGTGTGTTCGACTCAAGAAAAATAAAAAAAAAATAAAATTTATATGTGTTGTAGGAATGTATTACTCGGCGTGCGATTTTTGGTGAGCGAGTCGCTCGAACGTATTATATTATGTTTGTTTATAATAATTTTAGTTAAATTATGAATCACCTGTTTGAATTAATCCCGGCCGAGTAATATTGTTAAGAAATTAATCACAGTTTAATCAATTCACTAGTTACATTAATTACATTTACATTAGTTACATTTACATTGAAGATTGTTACCGACAGAAAAATTCACTCGATTCGCTCGGTCTTTGAAAAATCTAATTCTATTATATATTATAATTATTATAATATAATTCTATTATACTAAATTAATTAACCTTACAATAAGTTAACCTTGAAATAGATTAACCTTGATTAATTACAAATAAATTAAAAGTGCAATCAAATTAAAAATGAAATTTTAAATTTTTCATGTACCGACCGAAAAAAAGTAATTGTTGTACAATTTTGTCAAGCGAAGATATTTCTGTCTGAAATTTTGCGCAATTTTTATGGAATTTGAATGGGGTCACCGTGATTGATTGTTTAATGTTGTGTTTTCGTGTTCAAACGTCGGGGTATACCACTTTTCAGTATATCACGTCGGGGTCACCACTGTGGCGGGTAGACAGAAATTCTGCGTGGTCCATGTCGACCTCATCGGACCTTTTCCACCATCAGAGGGACTGAGGTACTGCCTCACATGTATCGACCGATACACTCGATGGGCGGAATGTTTGTCCTTATCAGTGCATGTGTTTATTAAAATGCATGTCGTGTTGGTTTTATATTTTTGTGCAACAACTATGGTAAAGGTGTATAGTGGTTTTTGCATGTTGGTTTGTATGTTGGTTTAGTTGGTGTCCTGACGAAGAGATGGGTACTTCTCGAAACCGGCAGACATAGAAAAGTCGGTAAGTGGTTAAATACAAATATTTAATAAAATTATTATGCTCTCAAAAGTATAAAAAACTTACAAAATAAGATGATTGCATTTTTTTTATTTTATAGAGTTAACTTTATTTTTTAATTTTTGAACAGAAAAGTAATAATAAGGGTTTTCAGTTGTCATTTCTGAGTTTGCCATATAATTTGAACAAGAAACTACGTGCAAATAGATATCAATATATTTTAAACTATAAATGATACTTTGTCTAATAAATCGATTAAGATCATTTTAAAAATCTAAAATATGCAAATCCAAAACCCGCAAACCCTTGAAATTGAAATATACATGCAGGGTGTCAAAATGCGTGGTTATTCCTTTATCCTTTATTTGAAAAGCATCTCGCGTACAAGCCATCATATCATTCAATGGCAGTCAAACTAATTACTTTACGAGATTACAGATCTCTGCGGATTTTTAGTAGATCGGAATTGAGTAAACGTGTAAATATATTCTCAAAAAATATCGCTAGAAGTTTAAACTGAACCAGAGTCGATAATCTTTTACGATTTTAGTCGATAAGTCCGCGCGATATATCTCGCTCACGGCCTGACGCGACACAACAGCTTCCGCGAGACACCTCGCTCGTGGCTAAGGGGTTAACAAAAATCGAATCTGTAACCTTATGCATTGTAGTTCAACACGAAGGCAGACAATATAAATAACGTTTTGTTCAGGTTCGGTGACGGTTATTAAAAGTTTACAAACGGAGAGTGAAAAAGAGAAAATATCCATCTTTTGCAGAGTTCTGGAAGTCAAGAAAAGTACACGGTAAGAATATTGATGAGAAACAAGATGAAAGTTAAGTCAAGTGACCTACATCTTTGATGTTTCGTATAATATGGAACTTTTATTGCACTGGCTTGTTCTTCAAACGCCCCTCATTCTTTGTAAGCCCAAATCAAAAGTCTTTTGACAAAACTTCACATATTTTTTTAAATAGAATTGATATAATGCGATATGTATTTATTTATTTATTAATATACGCGGCACGCAGTGCCTTTAACCTTTCAATAAAACATATTTCATAGAATATAAACACATCAATAAAATGTGAAAAAAAAAGTATTATGTTACATAAATACTGCAGTTTCATATAAAGAACATGCTTAAATATGTTACATAAATAAATATAGATTTGAACGTCAAATTTTTAAGTAAAAAAATTTTTTTTTCATTTTTTAAGAGGGAAAAAATAAAAGTATATGACATACAAAGAGCAAAATTTTTTTTTAAATTGGTAATGAAAAAAAAAATAGGAAAGATTAGGTACCTATGAAATATTATAGTGTAAAAATACCCTTTGAAATAAATATTTTATTTCAACCATGTCGAGAATCGAACCCGAGACCTCTTGCATGGTAGGCAAACGCGCTGACCATAACACCACGAGACCAACAAATAAATATGGTACACAATAAATTTACCAAATGTAAATAACCGTTCACCAACTTAAAAATTATTTTGAAGTAGAGTTGATTTCTATAAATCATACTTTATTTTTAAAAAAAAATTATAATTATTATTATATAAATATTATTTATCTTGCATTATCTTAATCAAATAAATCTACGATATTCTTCTCATCTATAAACTGTTTTTGTTACATAAACATACCGTGCATGTATATTTATGTCTAGTTATAGTGATTATTATGAATCAGTATTTCTTAATCTGAATAGCGTAGGATTAAACCAATATTATAACAATTTTGGTCATAGCAAAAAATAATAGTACTTTAATACTGTCAATACTACAAGGAGATTTAATACTGTTTCTGCATTGTCCTCCCCTTACGGATCTATATTTCATTGTGAAAGCCTGCCTTTTATTCTAAGTGCGAGTTGCTAGTAGTTTCTTATTATTCTAAAAACAATTAAATAAATATAGATTATTTGAGAAAAAAATTAACTTCTTACATTCTTTGTCAATGGTTTACGTTTTATTTAGATTTGAGTAATAATAAATTACCAATGGACCCCTATTTACTATTTCTCTCCCTTTAGCTTTATAACATACCCCTTACGTCTTACAACCCACATGACTTAATATTCAAACTTTTCCTCACATTGTTTTTTAGTGTAGAAGCTATTTATCATCAATTATATAGCAAGTCCTACATGTAAAATCAACTTTTGTAATTCAGGTAGAATAAAATAATAATTACTATATTTTCACCTCCTTATTCGCAAACAATGATAACCTTTAGCACTTTATAAAATTTGATATTAAAAATGTTTTTGAAAATAAAAGCATTCAATTGTACGGAATTGTTTCTTGAAAATGTATGAAAAAATATAAAATACTAGAATAAAAACGAACTACTTTGAACGACGTCACTATATGAATCAACCTATGATAGAAGAATTGTGTGAGATTTCAGGTTTACAGTATACGGACCAATTGGGAGAACTGGTCGGAAGAAAACTTAAGACGTCACACGAGAAGTAATTTCAGAAATATAAAACAATAAAAATCATAGCGCTGATAATAAGATACGTAAAAATTGAAAAAAAAATTTTTTTGCCTTAAGTCTATTATTACAAATATATAATTTTTTTTAGTAATGTACATCCTAATTGTTAATAGATCACTGCATATTTGAATCATTTGTTACATGAAGGAAAGATGATCATTTTTATATGCTTCAGATACCAGATTAAAGAACACACCTTTTGATTATTAAAAAAAAAAAAACATTTATATCATTCTTGTAGGTAGTTTATGGCAAATATCTTAGTTTAGATTTTTAAAGAACTCTATTAGTTTTAATTTGTAATTTTTTCTTTGTGGAATCATCTCCCATCCAACATCTAAGTTATTTCTACAGCACCATTATTAAAATCACGCTTGAAGAAACATCTCCGTTCTCTTCTTAATCTCTCTTGTTTTCCTCTTAACAATTGAAGACTATTATGGACACGAATTCATTTATTACCGCGTTTGGCTTATTTAATCGTACGTGTAAAATATTGTAATATCAAAAACACATTTTATTTGATTGGTTGATTTGAAGAAATTCCTATCTGGCAATGTAAAAATATAAATATACAAAAGTTATATAAACAAATATAAAACTCCGTAATCCAAGTAAGAATATTGTTTTATTTTATGAGTTAAATCCACCGAGAAATGGGAAAAATTGAATCCATCAGAGATTATCCTTTATGATTACAAGACGAAAAATTTAACAGGGTAAGAAAGTGACTTAGATTTCTTCTGGGAAATCTTAGAAATGAATAATGAATTGATTCCTGATTCAGCTATTTAATGAAAGAAAAGAAAATAAGAAAAGGGAGGTCAAGATTTATGTTATTTTTTCCATAAAAATTACTTCTACTACAAAATTTTTATCAGTTGCTTTAAAATCGCATGAAATCCCTTAAGAATCTTTCTCGACCTTAGAGAAAATACTCCTTTTATAATAAAAAATGTCTTGATTATATCCAAACCTTTAAAAACAAAATGATTTATTAAAATGCCGTGCGCTGCATTATTTTTTTAAAATTTATTTGTATTTGAAGTTTATTTATATATAAACCCTTTCGAATTACATTCATTTAAAACTTTACTTTTAAAATTCACATTTTATTGTTAATGATAAAATTTTATAATCTTTGGTAAAGGTTGTCTGAGTTTTTTGTTTAGTTTTGTCCGCGAGATTCATCTGACTGAATTATTTCACATACTAGGCAACGCCTAAAAACAATTTTTCAATTTTTAAACTTCTTCTTGGACTAGTTGGTTTCATTACAAGATTTGAGTTTGTCCAAATGTTCATAGACAAAAGACTGGATTTCACCCCCGTCAGTCAGATGAATCTCTTCACAACAATAAAGGTTTCGGCTCTTTAACTTCACTAAAATCAGCAGATGGAAGAATCGAAGAAATATGGATGTTCAAACATAGGCAAAATGGTAAATGTTACACAGTGTGTAAAGTGGCCACTTAAACCAGCCAATGACAAGTCATAAGCCTTGTTAATGCCTTGACTTCCATATTCCCTTATTTAATGTACTCTCCATCCCTGTTGAAATTTGTTAATCTTAAATAAATAAATCATTAGAAGGAATTTACAAGTTAAACACTGGAAGAAGACCGCGTGGTCTGGGACTCAAACAATCAGCGTATTTGCCTACCATGCAAGAGATCTTGGATTCGATTCCCGTATTGATATGAAATTTGTATTTCAACTGGTTTTGTCACTCTGCGACATTTCATAGTCTCCGGTGCCTATGGCGTAAGACTGATCATCCTCCCTTCGTGAAACGAAAAAATATTGAGATACCCTGCCATTGATGTAGTAATGCTTATTCATCATCATTAAGTTCGCAAGAAATATTGATAATGAGTTTTGTTTCGCATATTCAGCAGTCGAATTCACGAATTTCTCGAATGCCCAGAATGTTTGTGTGATAAGTCAACTCGTTACACAACTTACAATTCTTTGAGACAGATCTTCCGACTTTTTATAGATTTCTTCGCCACAAAAACAGTGTGGGACAAAGATGGATTGGTATGGTTTAACTCGACGTTTTAATATATATATATATTTTGTTTGCACCACAACAGGCCAGGAGGCCCAATTACAGCGGTGAATTACATCACAGAACACCCAGGCTTGAGAAAAATCACATTTAATTTTTGTGTTCTCACCGGGAATCGAACCCGGAACCTTCCGTCTGTGAGTCAAGCGTCTTGACCACTACACCACGGAGGCCGCCGTGATATACGTTTATATGTTGATTATGTTTATGAATAAACCATCATCATTATCATTCCCTTTCCGCACTTAATAATGCATAGGGCACTGCATAGCACATTTATCGCAGCAAATCTAGAACATTTTTATTGCGTGAAAGTAAGATGAAAAGTCTAGAGACTATGAAACATTTTAGTGTAAAACCTTTTTGAAGAAATATTTCATGCCAATCATGTCAGGAATCGAACCCAAGACCTCTTGTATGGAAGGCAAACGCGCTAACCCCTACACCACGAGGCCAACAAAATGATATAATATATACCCCAACCTTTAAGAATAAAATTGAAAATAATATGTAATTAATATGCATTCTTTTTTTTCTTCTATTTTTAGGCAACCGGTTCACATAAAGAGGTGGCTATTGCAGCTGGAGACACACTCATTTGGCAGACATTTGCTTCAGTCATCATTCCCGGCTTCACCATCAACAGGTTTTTTATATATCATATTTTTTCTATCACCATCTGTTTGTTGAATGAACGTTTAATGAATGGGTTGAACGTCGCTTAGCCTTATTAATTTTAAAGCAACAAAATAATGGTTTTATTTTTTAATCTATGTGTGAAGTTAGGTTAGGTTAGGTTGGGTTAAGTTAAGTAATTTAAAAAAAGTTTTTTCGCTTTGTATGGATGGGTGAATAACATTATGAATACGAGTATATTGTATATCATTATTTTATTGCCCTTTTTTGTCTTTGCTACATAGTTTTATGTTCTTTTTGGTTAGTTTGTTGTACATTTGTTTTTTTATATAAATATTGTGATTAATTAAGGCCGTATATTTAATAAATAAATAAATTTATGACCCGTTTAGACTCGAAACAAAATATTTGTTTTACTTCTTCTCTGGTTTCAATTCTTAAAGATGGATTTATTTGCAGTTTTCTGCATCTCCTCTACCACTCTGTCCTGTGCGGTACTCTTCACCTCTTCACATGACCTGCAGCTCATATTCTCGCATAAATCTTTCAGGTGTTCTCGGAGATTACATCCTCCTTAGTTTTCCCCTCAGACATCCCCTCTATTACCCCTTGTAGGAGATCCTTGTGATGCACTTTGTGTCCAATTCATCTAGCATGTCTTTCGGAGATGGTCTTTAGCCAGTACCCCTCTCTTTTGTTTCTACTGGAAACTTCCAGAATTACACCAAAAATAATAGTTTGTCTATGTTTTTTCCCAGTAAAAAAAGAACTTTATTAATACTCGAACATAAGAGTACACTTTCAAATCTCTGTAAGTTATTACAGAAACATTTATATAATGTTAAATTATTTCACAAAATCTGTGTTTGACATATTCAAAGTGTTTATATTCCTAAATTGAATGAAATGATACATTCCTTTTGTAAAATTGGGTTCTCTCATACATTACATTAACTCAAAAGAAAATTGCGAAAAAAATCATCATTTGAGAACACCTGAATATAAAAACGTCCATCACTGAATGATATTTTATATTTGTTGAAATACACAAAGCCTATTCGTGAGGTTTTGCCATGACTTTTTAGTTTCCTTAAATTTCTTTTCAGTTAACCAATAAATCTTTTCAAAAATACTTTATTGATGTTTTTGTACTTTATGATGTAAAGCTAATTTCGGAATAGTCAAATTTATTACGGAACAGTACAATTTTGACCAGAAAACATTCTGAGAATTTGATTTCAATCTTATGAACGGTTTTATGGAGGAATGAATAACTTGAGCTAAAATGAACAAAACTTTTTTGATAAAACTAGATAATCTGTAAAACAAAATTGATAATCAAATGGTTGAGTAAACTTGAGAGTTTCATAAATAGTTAACATTTTCTGTTTTTGTGAATATCAAAGTTCTTATACATAGTCTTGTTTATTTTTTTATTAATTTTGCCTCCTTTTATATACACGGCTTTTTAGGGCTAAACTGCGAAACTTCAGAGGAAAATTCATCATGGTAAAGCTTTAAAAAAAAGTTATCTCAAAATGGAGTAAATTTCTCGGACAAGCATCTTTTCTGCAAGCCCCTACTCCTCTCCCACAAAAAAATGCAATAAAAACGTATTTGACCAACGAAGTGATATGCATCGGACGCGGACAAGGGAAGCGGATGGGTAGGAGAGGGGTAGCGGCTTATGAAAGGGCTGCTTGTCCGGTAAATTGAGGATTTACTACATTTTGAGATGGCATTTTTTTTTAAATGACTTTTTGGATAAATTTATAAGGATTTTTTTAAAGCTTGTTTTGAGGAATGTTCCTCTGATGTTTCGCGGTCTAGCTCTGAAAAAACATATTAAATATATAGTATATAATACAAGTATATACAAGTATATTTTAATTTTAAGAACTTACTAACGAAATATTTTTATTTTAAGAAATAACAAAATAATATATGTGACAAAAATTAAAACAAGATCAAAATAAAACGAAAAGCGAATGAGATTGATAAATAATTCAAGTTAAATTAAAACATCAAGTTAAATTAAAAATTATGATGGTAACAATAAAAATAAAAAAGTTAAGGTAACCTAAGGATAATAAAATGTAGTTATGCAGAAGGCAGCCAGTCCACAATTTAGCGAAAATGATATGTTGATGTTCTCGGGTGCAGAAAAGTCCATTCTATGTTCTGATTAATACAACCAGACCACTTTCATACAAAAAACTGTATTAATCACCTTCTGAAATTTGTGTCGATCGCAAAAAGGCCATTTCTCAATTTGCAGAAAACACCCACAGCACTAGAAACATCTTACGGTTCTTTAAAAAATCATTAAAACTGATCAAATACATAACTAGATTCTTGTTTGTCATATAAAAAAAAACTAATGTTTTCATTGTTTAACATTTGTTCTAGTAAAAAACATTGCAGTTGTGTACGTTCGATTATTCACTCTTTTCGCAAAAGTGGTATTATCTCAGTTTCACTTTTCTATGGCTGGCTGCTTTCTGAATGTTCAATTATAAAACTAAAAGAAAAACGAATAAAAACCCATTAATATTTTTAAAAGTGTAAAGGAAACACGTTAATGCGGGTGTTCGAAAAATTCAGAAGAAAATTTTACAACGGTGTAAATTATTTTGGCGTATCAAATTTCTAGGAAAACACGCTATATTTCGTCATAAATAAATTCTTGGAAATATTTTACGGGGAAATATTTCATGGTAGTGGTAATTGAGAACGATACCAAAAATATTTCAGAACATTTACAGAAGTCTCAAGTCTAATGACATAAATATTGTTGATAAATCCACCTGGTCCATGAAGAAGTATAGAAATTGAAAAAAATAAGATTTTCAGGCGTTGCCTAGTATGTAGATGAAATAATTCAATTATATGAATCTCACCCGCATAAAAAAAGATTTCAATTTTTTAACTTCACAAACATCAACAGATGAAATAATTGAAGGAATATAGAAGTTCGAATATGGGCAGAATGGTGAATGTTACACAGTGATTAAAGTGGCCACTTAAACCAGCCATTGACAGGTCATAAGCCCTGTAGATGCCTAGACTTCTATATTACCTTTTCTTAAATGTTCTTCATCTCTGTTGTAATTTGTTGTGTTGCTGAGATACTACAACGAAAATATTTTTTTTAAGTGACGTTAACAGACGCTACTCAGGGGTGTTAAATGGCGTCATGAAGATGAACAGTGCTAATTAATAACAAGCGCCCGAATTATTCCAAAACATCAAACGAGTGAAGTAACTACATCACCTTAGTCTAATTGAGTTTGACAGATACTCGTACATTAACTAACAAAAAAAAAAACGGAGGGAGAAGTTAATGATGTGATTCATTCAAGTTTGACAATTATTATTTATGTTCTTATAATACTTTATCAAAAATATGCTCGTAACTTTATATTTTTTTAATAATATAATATAGAAATATAATATGCCAAATGCCATGAACAACGATTTGTTAATAATTCAGATAAATAAAAATGGGAATCAACTTACAGAGTTTGCTTAAATCGTTTCGTTTACTATTTCAATTTGACGCTTGGCTAAATGTCAGCCAAACACGCGATGTTAATCAATCTCATATTGGAACTGATTAATAATTTATAATCTGCTATTCATTGCCAAAAGCATATATGTAAGTTATAAATAGGTTTTATACTAAGAGTTATAATACGCCACCCGCTTATAGAGTCGCCCATACGGACAAAAACAATTTTATGATTATTAATTAAGAAGTTACCCAGTACGCCATAGAAACTCAGATCGAGAATTGCGAACGCAAACAGAAACCGTCCGTTACACGTTTGTTGTTAAACCATTGAATCGGCCTTTGGTCCTGTGGCTAGTATCAAGGACTCACAGATCAAAGGTCCGAGGTTCGCAACCCGCTGTATCGCAACTTGATTCCTTTTGTCTAATAATGAGTTATTCACAACTTGTTGAAAATAGCCGCCAGAATTAAAATATTAGGGGAAATTGTAAAAATCCAAACTAAAATTTGGGAACGCTATTGTTCCATGTATTATAAATATCATAATGGATAACTTATACAACGCCATTTTCGTAATATAATACCTCAAGGGCGCTTAACGTAGTGATTATATAGTTAAATAAATTTAATTGAAGCTTTTAAATTTGTAATTTAATTAGAACAATTTATTTTGTTGTCACATGCTACGGATTCATACAAATGATTTAGAGAACAAGTGGGTTTTAAGTTTTTTCCAAAACTACACTTCACTTTCACCGCCTCGCACCTCTGCTGGGAGAGCATTCCATGCCATTGGGCCTGCGACCGCAAATGCGCGTTCAATAAATTTAGTGCGCTGTTTGCGTAGAGGCATAACAACTTTGCCTCTCGCCATTGACGTAGCTGATCTAAGCGTGAGACGGCTGTCAGCTAGTTCATCTGAAATGCGTAGTTTCCTTAGATATTCCGGAGCAGAGCTGTGCAGTGATTTATACATAAGCCAACAGAGTTTGTATTCGACCATCTGTGGAAACGCAGCCAGTGCAACTCTTAAAGCAGTGGAGTGATATGACTGAACTTAGAGATTCTGAAAATAAGTCTTGCTGCAGCATTTAATACAGATTGTAGGCGAGTCATTTTGTTCATTGGTAGACCTGTATAGATACCATTACAAAAATCAAACTAGACTAGACACTACAAACGCATTTATTAATTGGCGGGTGGCATCAACCGGCAATATGCATTTAATTTGTATGCATTTAATTTGTCTCAGTTGGTAGAAGCAAGAACTTATCGTTACTAATTTGAGCATCAAGAGAAAGGTCAGAATTAAGTAAAACTCCCAGTAGTTTAACGGTAGGTAAAACGGTACCCCCTACATTAGGTAGGGTCGTATCCTGGATCAAATTATGTCGTGTGGCTGAAGCCACTCATAGTTGTTCCGTTTTTGATGGGTTTAATGTTAGTCTGTTTTCAGCCATTCAGTTTCCTATTTTCTCGATGCATCCATCAATTAAATTGACAAGCACACTTCTCTCGCAATGTAATATAGCGAAATGATATACCTATAAGCGAGAGCGAATCATTATTCTGAGGTTATATACTTTATAATGCCATGTAATAATTATCTATTCTTATAGCCATTATTATTACATGCAAGGATGCTGGATTACAACACCTACTAATCTTGTAATAATTTTTTTCTCAGAAAACATTTCAAGAAGCTTATGTATAGTCCAAATATACGGGAAGAGATCAGTTTGTATGTTCCGAATAATTATACTAGAGCAAAATCTCATGCACTGTTTTACACACCCAGAAGCCGCATGTAAGTAAGCCAGAATTAAACCATTAATAGGGAAATTCGGCTTCTGCGAATAATAAAGACCTATTTTTTCGTACATGTCGGTAGTTAAGCGGCTATTTGTTTTCTATTCATCCACTTCTACCTTATTAACAGTCATTATCAAGTAATATATTAAACAACCCGTAAAGTAATGGAAACTATAATAGTAAAATAAATAAAAAATAAAAAATTACAACGGTGTTCTTGAAGTGCCAATGCAGTGCCATATGCGCCACTTAATTTTTTTTAAAATTGAAATAGTATTTTTACACATTAATTGTTACAAATTAATTGTTTGTCAGTAAAATTCCTGACGGAAGTTCATTGTTATTTATTAAAGAAATAAAAGACTATAATCTAGACTAATAATCCACAAATTTAGAATAACTTTATTTCCTTTCGCGTGACAAGAAAAAAGTATTCATTCCATCTGCCAGTCTGTAGCACTAACTATGCACAACGCTCTTTAATCTATCATTTTTGCTCAAACTTTAATGCTTTTTTCTCATATATTGATATATTTTACATGCCCCTTATTTTATTTAAAATTAAATTAAGACTCATTCTTTCTGGCTGCAATACGCTCCTTCTTGCTTTTTAATTATGCTAACGCGCTCACACACACGCACAAGCATACCACCACACACTCTCATACAAATACACACAAATACACCTCTACACTTACTCTCATACAAATACACACAAACACATTTTTTGTTGTACCACAATTCAATATGTATAATTTTATTAAATTTTCTTGCCTCCTCTTTCACAGTAGTAGCCGCTCGATTGTGGAATAATCTACCCGCTAATTTTAGAGACGCCCCTTCTTTATTTACATTTAAGTCAAGATTGAAATGTCTTTACCATTTAATTATGTCATACTCAGAATTATGTCATACCAGTACAACTTTTACTCAGAGACATCTCTCATTTATCGCACCGAGAGTGTTCAATATTTCGGAAGAGCGTATTAAGCTCTGAAGAACAAAAACTATTTTCAAAAATGTAGTTAAGGACTGGATTTTCCTTAGTGAGAGGGATTTAAGTAGGAAACTCCTTGATGAATTTCTGAGTGCTTGAGTTTGCTGTTTACCATATTGATGTGCCAAATATATGTGTATTTAAAAAAAAAAATGTTTCTGATCCTATATTTATGGTGATATACTCATGTGTTTGTGTCAACTAATTGCTAGTCCCATCTCAACACAGGACTTAGTCACATGGAGTTGGGACTTATGTCTCAAATAATGTACAATAAACTTATTTATTTAAATAAATAAATAAACACAATAAATATATATATAAGCGTGGGGGCATATTGCCTTAAAGCAATTTTTTCCTACCTACCCAAACCGTTAGGTTTAAGAAAATTACAAGTACGTGGACATGGACATATTCTAAGGAATTATAATTTATTTAAAAATATTATGCAACATTATATACACAAGTTGACTATAAAAAATTAAAACAACACTATGAAGAGAGAAGAGAAGATGAGATGGGAAGGAAACAAGAAGAAGAAAGAAACAACTTAAATATATAGATTGTGACATTTCAATCTTGATTTTAATGTAAATAAAGAAGAATACTCTCTGACATTGGTGAGTAGATTATTCTATGACCGAGCAGCTACTACTGTGAAAGAGGAGGCAAGGAAATTAGAGCGGTGAAAGGATATTTAAAGAGTTCTCTTGTTACTAGAACGAAGAGATAGTCTATGTTGTAATAGAGGTTGGAAGAGCTCTCTCAGATAAACAGGTGAAGTGGGATTATTAAAAATATTGTGAAGAAGTGATAGACTGTGAATGTTTCTTCCATGCCTTATACTGAGCCAGTGCAGTTGCGTGTGATATTCGGTTGTATGGTCGAATTTGCGAAGATTAAAGATATAGCGTACACAAACATTCTACAAACATTTCAATTTATCAATTAATTCAGAGCAATTCAAGAAAAAAATACACAAAACCATATGCACGTCATATGCACATCACAGTGCACGGTAAAGATGCTAGGAATATTTGACTAACTTGTTTTTCAATAATGTAGGAGAATACATTATTTACTAATTTGTTGTCATTTATGTTTCTTAGGGATGGAATGACTGGGAAAACTATTGAAAGGAGGGGGAGTGTCGACAACAGAGTGAACGGAGCACTGAAATCAACCTTGGCAAATAAATGTTTGTCGCAAGAGGCAAAAACAGCAGTTCACAATGGAGTCCTAGTCCTAGGGAGCAAAGTATGGACTTGGAACAGAGATGAACCTAGGCTGAATGCTGCCGAAATGCGATCTCTCGGGTGAATGTGTGGTAAAACTATGTACGATAGATGCACAGATGTCAAGATTCGTACATTATTTAAGGCTGAGATAGGCATTATCGACAAAATCATGAAAGGAGCTCTGCGCTGGTTTGGACATGTAGAGCGAATGGACAGCAAAAGAATGGCTAAAAATATTGACAATACGAATTTTGATGGATGCAGAAATAAAAGAAGACTGAGAAAGACATGGCATGACCAAATCCAAAAAATACTTGAAGATGGATATGTCAAAAATTGGAATAATCGGCGTGCGTGCATGAGAAGATGTATGAATGTAGAGAAAATGCGATATGTATACAAAAATATAGTGATTCCTCTCTGCCTACCCTTACGGGGAAACGGCGGGATGGTTTGTTGTTGTTGATTTGAAGATTTGTCTTTTTTTTTCAAATGAAGAGAAAAAGAGGACACAACAAAAAAAATACCGCAAATTAGTCAGTAAATCATTGCATTTTCACCGCACACTGCGCAAATATCGTAAGCAGCTTTCATAGCTTTATTTCCTCAATTGAAAGCAAACAGAAAAATGTGTCGAAAATGATCACTTTCGTCAATTTGACATTCCATTTTGAAGGCTTGTAATAAAATAAAATAATATTTGTAACGTAAAATCAAACACGAAATCTTGAACAGAAAATTATCTTTCAAATGAAGTTTAACGTTTACCATTTTGTTTTTTTTTAAGCTAATATTTGGATTTTTAAAAAAAAAGACATGACTTTCGTCAACACCCAATACGTAAGTCAAATTTATTAGTGGACCGTATCAAAAAGCTAGTTAAAAGTGTAAGAGACGATTTACCTTTTAATATAGAAAAGGCGGGACTATTTACTGGTAATTATTTATTTAAGACGTCAAAAAGCTATTTAACTACTTCCCAAAACGCTGAGTAGGGTCGCAAAAGCCTGTGATGTCTCAAGATATTGAACATTTTATAATATTAAACGAATTTATCTGAATATACTCACTTCTCTTTACGGAAAGATTTATTGGGCCCATCTTGAAATATTATAAAAACACAATCCAGAAGAAACAAACAGAAACACCTTTTTATTTCACAGCCCCAAAAGGGCTTCTTGCCCTTAAGAACTTGAATTTAATTTGAATTCAGATCGGTACAGGGTCCCAGATAAAAAGCCTGAGCTGAGATAAAAAAGAGAAAGAGATCTGAGGAATCCTTGTGTGAAAACAAAACAATATATTCGAAGGTTTTCTCTTGATACATCATTTGCGTTTTATGCAAACTAGCAACCAAACTTGGAAATATTCAGAAAACTAATTATTTCGCATTCAGGTTTCGTCAATTTGTTGGAAAGAGCTGCTGTCACCTGAGGTGCTATCCTAAACCACTCTCGCGGCACGAGAAAACAATTTGTATCGTGTATTTCGTATGTAAATACACGAGATAATACGGCCACGAGAGCGTTTGGAATATCAGCCCTGGAGCGTAGAACTCTCAACTTATCTTAATGGATAAAAAAATATCGAAACACGCTTCAGTTTATATACTAATGCAGTGCCATATGCACCGTTTGGTGCAAAAAAATGATAAACCAATTAACAAAAAAAAATGCAAAATATAATGTATAAATTGAACGTAGTTATGCAAAAAACCGCCATTCCACAATTTAGAAAAAATTAGATTTTGGTGATATCATGTCCAGGAAGGTCAATTCTATGTTCTGCTGAAACCAGCCAGGCCACTTTGATACAAAAAACTGTAATAATCACTTTCTGAAAATTTCATGATGTCAAAATGTCATGAAAATGAATGTCACCTCATACATTCTGAGTTTGTATAAGGTTCCATTCCTGGCCGTTTTCTGCGAAATGCGTATTGTATAGTCAGCCAGACTTAAAAAATCACCAAAATTCATATAAAATATAATTAAATCATTTTAAAAGCTATAATAAAAAATGAATTATGTGATTCTTAACGATTAAGTACACTAATATAAACGTTAATAATATGATCAATGCATAATGACATAACACACATCAGAATTTTACTAGGGCTGGCTGTTTTCTGAAAAATGCACATCTTAGGTTGTGTGGTCAGCCAGGCTTTAAACATCATTGAATCTTGTCATATACATAACTTTATTCTTTTTTGTATTACAAAAAAGACGAATGCAAGTATTATTCATCATTTGTCAAAGTAAAAAACATGTAAAACTGTTGTGTAGATTCGATTACTCACCTGTTTCACAAAAAAGCTAATATCTGTTTTACTTTTCTATGGCTGGCTGCTTTCTGCATAGCTACGTTCAATTATACATTATACATTATGTCAAATCAGTTTCCATTATCATTTTCAAATATTATTTATCATTGTTCCACATTGTAAAATATTTGTTACAAAGGTTTGGAGTGTTATTCTTGATATTGCGTATAATTATAGTGATTTCTGTTGTATTTCCAAATGTTGTTATTTTTATTTTAAGATGTGTTTTTTTTTTTTCTGTATAATATTTCATCAGATTTTTTTGTCTTTTTTTCTGTAATATTGTTTTTCCCCCATTTCACAACTACGACATTATATGTTTTTTTTCTAGCTAATATAATCAAGAATTGTTGTAAAAGCCAAAATAAATGAAAAAAATTATAAATTAACAGGTTTTCCAGAAATAAATTGTTCTATAAATTAAAACACCAAATTAATACCGGTTAATCGGAAAATAATAACTATCGACTATTCAAAAATCTGAAACACAAAAATATCGCCAATATCGAATATACTCGTATATCAGTATTGATATTTGATGCATCCCTAAAAAAAGTGAATAACATTATTTTATAATTACGTAAAAAATCTGCCACAGAGTTCATATAAAGATGGTGAATACTTTTGTATATCCATAAACATGTATTATTCTTTACTATTTTTCCTCGTTCTTTTTTAACGATGTAATTGACGGTGAAAACTAGCCCCTTTTGCCTTGGGTAAAACCCTTGTATTATGTAAATAAAAAAGCTTTTAGTTGACAATCAAGGTGGCTGAACGTGGTTGAGCCTTTTTGCAAATTTGCTGCGTCAACAGCACTCGTTATTTAATGCAACATCACAAAAGCTTTATGTTCTTATAAACCGTTTAAAAACGTAGAACGGTAACAGACAATTATTTGTTTTATTCTTATGCAGTTCCATGTACTCTGTGTATGGCAACGTATGTAATTTTCATGTGCCTAGGGAAGAAATATGGACCGAATTTAAGGGATGTACATAACTTTTGGAATTCGCTAATCACCTAATCAAAAATGATCACACTTTTATTCATATTATTTTTTATTTATTTACTGAACAGTTTTACAAAATTAAACACGACATAAAAAATAAATATCTTCCGGTCTTAGTATGGGGTGCTGATCCTAGTTAAACTGGCAAAAATACTATAATTTAAATTTATTTTACAATATGATTTTTATTGACGGGTATTTTGGTTTCTAAGCGGGAAGCTGTAACAGTTACCGTTGCAAAAGTTTAATTGTTTTGTGGAACGGTTTCTTAATGACAGTTTAGAACAGCATGGGTAGAAAAAACTGGTACAAGCGGTTCCAGAAACAGTGTTTCCCAAAAATAAATTTAGCTGTTGTTCGCTTATGACCGCTACGCCACTCCTCAAATGAAGCAAAAATAGTGCGAGCAATCCTGAGGGAGTGGCCATGGTTGTTGTTGTTATGTTATTTTCTTAAGCAGTTTAATTTGTAAATTAATCGACTAGTTTTTCTTTGCAGTAACAGTTTGTTTTGTAAAACTGTTTAAGTTGTTTCGAAAACAATATAAATTGTACTCTCCGTCGTTACAAGGGCAGATGTATTTTTGGGCTTATTTTAAAAAGCTAATAGTTTTGCTCTTTGGCAGTCTTGATTTGTAATCTGGATATGCGTGTTTATCTGTTTTTAATGAAACAAACTGCTTATGAAAACGAACAAATAAATAACGTAATAACAAATAGTAGACCAATTACGGGATTTACATTAGAAAAATAATATAAAATAACGTAACCTAAAATAAATGGAATAAATAATGAGATGAAGAAAAAAAGGAAGGAAGGGAAGATAAAAACAGTAAAAAGAGAAAATAAATCTAAAATATTAAAAAATTAATGTAAAAATATAAGAAATGTTAGTCGCTTACCAAAAATATTTAATAATATGAGTGTTATCTTTTTCCGAGAATCTGTTGTCTGGGTGAATAAAAGTTAACAAATTAATGTTAGCAGATATATTTTGAATACTCGAAATTTGATAAAAGCTTTAAAGGATTAAAAATGCTTATTTAATTTTTCTTTAAGGCTTTATGAAGGAATAGCGGTGATCTGAAGCCGGTTAACATAATAAATTCATTTTAGTGAATTTTGAGCTACGTTTAGGGGATTCAGTCCTGTTTTAGATGCTGATCCCCAACTTATGATCCTATACACTAGTATACTTTTTAGATATTTCATAATGTCCAGAATGATGCCCAAAGCGTATTATCATTAATTTTACAAATGTTTGCTGATTTGTTGAAATTTCAAAAATAATGCGGTGCAAACAATCGATTGATGACGATGATAAGTAAAATATGTTTATTCAGTTTTCCTTTATTAGAAATTCAAGTTTTCGCAAGGAATATTTTCTTTTTTCTTCGCATTCTTTGGAAACTTAGAAACGTTCGATAAGTTTGGTACCTACATAAATCATGAAAGAATGAATTGTATATTTTGTAAAATCACCAAACTTAACATAACTTGTATTTGTATAAAAAGGGAAAAGAAGGAAACCTTTCGGGTAGAAATGTATTCATTCGTATGCAAAACATTACTCTATAAAAATTATTTCGATATTTGCGAAAAGGTTCAATCCTAATAAACCTTTTCTAGGATATTATTTGTGTTAGGCAAAGGTAAAGTAAAGCTTTATTTGCCTATTGTGTTTTGTGAATTTTGTTAAGCTGAAAAGGTGAAATAATATTTTGAATTAATACAGGGGTTTTACATTAAAATATTTTATTGTATCTAGACTAGTACCCAAAACAGACTGCCCATGGCTTTAATGCAGTGCCTTACATGCCATTGGATATGAATGGAGGATGATGGTCGAAAGTTTTAATACTGTGGAGTTTAAAAAATAAACATTAAAAAATAGTTATCAACAAACACTTCAACACTGGTAGGTAGTTGAAATATTATCAATGGTGGAAACAAATCCTTGAAGAACTTATACTCTAGGATGGGTACACATGAGTTGATTTGAGGTTAAATGAGGAAGATGGATTACAATTGAAGTTTTTTACAAAGTAGTTACACACGGGTAACATCCTATTATTTCGTACAGAACGAATTTACAATTGCGAGCACTGGTGGAGAGCTGGCGGCCAGGCAACATAACTGTCGAGAAGAAATGTGTCGAATTCGATGTGCGGTGTTCAGTAGACTCGTCCAGGCTGCCGTTGTAGTGGACTACGCGTTGCGGGCCAAAGCAGGGTTTGGACCTGCTAACCTACACAACAAATAATAAACCTTTTGAATACGTATCCTTTGTTGTGTAAAATTGAGCCCCCGTATTAAAAAAAAAAAATTACGAAATAATCTTAAAATAAGTCCTGTTTAAATGCAAGCATGTAAGTCGTTAGCAGGTTCGTTTATATATTTTCAATGTTATACATTTAACCAAATAATTAATAATTTTATTTGAAAAACGGTATTTTACCATATTTAATGAAAAAATAAGATAATCATTAACATAAAAAACTTAT
Organism: Micrasema longulum; assembly: GCF_059751315.1. Lineage (NCBI taxonomy): Eukaryota > Metazoa > Arthropoda > Insecta > Trichoptera > Brachycentridae > Micrasema > Micrasema longulum. The sequence continues at coordinate 73,250 of NW_028278589.1, forward strand.
TTTCATTACTCATTATGAAGAATTTCAGTGGTGTTTTTTTTTATTTTCTTGTTAATAGACCATCAAACTCAGCCAAATTAAAAAAAAAAGATTTTTTATGTTTTATCAGCGCCATGTTTTGTGATTTTAAGATTACTTCGCCTGTGACGTCTCAAGTTCTTTAAAGTGAGTTGTCTTGATTGGTAGGTTGGATTCCCGGTAACCGGAAATGTATCACAACACTCTGCCATTGGTTGATTTCGGAGCACATACACTGAAAATGGACACCAAAACCAAAATATTTGGGTAAATTATAAGAACGCAAATATTTCTTATTATTAAAAAAAGTTACGTCGTTCAAACTAGTTTCAAAATATTTTTATAATAATAAATATTATTTATTTCGAACATTTCCGAGAAACTTCGCAGTACGATTAAATGTTTTATTTTTTACCGCGCGTATGAAACTGTTTTTTTATATCCAATTTTCCGTTGCATTAAACTTCCTTATTTGAGAGTACACGTCTCACTCCACTTCTGAGCTCACTATTTTAAAATTATCAATCATAAAACACCATTCCATCACGTCACTCCAAAACTCAAAAATGGCGTGCGTAAAAATAAAATGATTTATCAGTGATAATGGTCAATACTCTTCAATCAATGGCCTTAACAACTTTCAAACTTTTCTACTTCAACATTTTATACAATTATTCTCGATCTTACTACTACCAAATTCCGGAGCAGTAAGTCAGCCGTAATGTAAGCAAATAAAAGTAAAAAGTAAAAAAAAAGAAGAAATCATACATCAAGTAAATTTTTTATAACCTCTGTTTATCGCGGTATATTGATCTACAACTACATAGTTTCAATTTTTATTGCACAACAACATCTCAGCGGTCCCAAATACATAGTGGATTACAGCACAGAACACCAGGACTTAAGAAAAATCACATTATTTTTTTATGTTCTCATCTCCGCGGGAATCGAACCCGGAACTTTCCATGCGTGAGTCAAGCGTCTTGATCATTACACCACGGGGGCCGCCACTGAAACTACTAAAGACACATTTTTGTATCAAGAGTGAATGCTACAAAAAGACAAGTTGTTCATTTAAATTATCATAATATAATCTTAATTTATTTTTCATTTTTAGCATGTGGAGAAATATACAAATATATATTTTAGAGGGTAACTTAAAAATTCAGATTTGGAAGTTACCTGGTTGTAGTAATTACCCCACGATATATAAAAGCCCTTTAGGCGTTTATGAATGAATAAATGTATAACAAAAAAATAGTCATTTTAAAAACGGGTTCCCGTTTATTGTATACAACAGGGCCTTGGTAAAAAATGATAATTATGATATTGATAAGATTTGTTCTCATTAATATGGCAATACATTTGCAGTCCAACTAATTTGTATCTAAATCAATTTTATTTAATGGAAGGTAAGGTGATCAGTCTTACGATTCAGGTGGGACGTTAAAATATTAAATCATATTTAAAACCAATATTTTAGGAATAGCAGACTTACATATCTTCACTCGATTTCTTTTTTCAGTATTTTAACTTGGGAGTAGCTATCAAATAGAAAACATTTTTTCGGTTCACAAAAAAACTGTATTCTTCATTCGCTTGGATACGGAGAGTACACAGTATGCAGGTGGTTTGTATAAACCAGAGTTGTTTCAAATGTTATTTGCAAAACAAAACCCTAGTAATATTGTGACGTGGACTTGGCTTGTATGCGAGTGTCCTCTTAATTAAAAAACTTTTCTAAGGAAAGTAAAAACATTGCGGCAAAAAGTGACAAAAAATAAAATAGCTTTATAAAAAAAGACGATTTCCTTTTATATCCTTCCCTTCTTTATTCCCTGGTGCATAAAGCACTGCATTAGTCTTAATATGTAAAAACGAAGATGGAGAAGATTTTAGAAAAGGGAAAATGTAACTAAAAAACTTAGAGGGAAAACGTTTTCTGAGAAGGGAGTATAGAAGTCTTGGCATTTACAGGGTTTATGACATGTCATTTGCTGGTTTAAGTAGCTACTTTACACACTGTGGTAACATTTAACACCAGTTGGTACCTGATATAATATGTTCGTTTAATTATTAACATGGATTTTGATCTGTCATTGGTTGATTTAAAAGACCATTTTACACATTTAATTTGTCTATTTGTTGTTTTATCGTGTTAGAAAGCTGAAATTTTTATTGATCCTGTGTTTTTACTGAACGACAACAGGCTAGGAGACCCAATTACAGTAGTGAATTACAGCACAGAACACACAGGTTTGACAAAAATTCAATTTTATGTTTGTGCTCTCATCGGAATTGATTCCGGAACCTTCCGTGTGTGTTTCGTGTATCTTGGGCATTACACTATAGGTTTCTCGTAGTAGGCGAAAGAGACCTTATCAGGAATCAAATCTTAGGTCACACGCACTAACCACTACGAACTAAAAAACGAACCTATCTTATATGCAGATATGTGTATATGAAGGGCAGGCGGAAGAAACATGCGTAGTCATGAAACCAATATTTCGAGAAAAACGATTTTTTAGTTTTAAAATCGTTTTAAACATTATCAATGAATGAAGTGCCAATCTTTTTTTTGCAAATTTGTAATTAATTAAGATTTTTGAATGACTTTAAATAAATAATCGTTAAAATTATCAGTAAACAAAAGTATTTTGCAGATTAATCTAAAAATAAACCATATTGTAGGGGAAAGAAACGTTCTAGTATGCTTTGTATGCGGAAGAAACCTTTAAAATCAATGTAATTTTAAACTAAGTGATATTCCAAAAAAAATATTTTGGGTTCAGAGTAAGTTTTCATCAAGTGCTTGGACAATATGAGCGATATTAATAGCAACATTTAAATAAGTTATTATTTTGCCTTTTCAGCTGAGTCACAGATAATGTGTAACTAACGAACAGCATTACAGTAATATACATTTTTCAACACGCACTGTTGAGATCTGCCTGATCAGCGACTGACTACGCTTGTTTCTTAAAATCATGCGTGAATTTTGAATCTTTTTTTTTTCATATCATACTGACAACTCGCGTTTCTTCAGCTTTGCCTAAAATTTAAATACGTTTTGCCAATGATTGGACGTATATTACGGTATTTTGATAGGACACACGGGTGCATACTGTAAATACCTACAACTTGGCGCATCCAACTCAAATCTGTAAAAATCACGACTACGCATGTTTTTTCCACCCACCCTTAATATGATTATGTACTTGTGGGAGGTATAGTGAGTGGTGATAGCGGGGTGGTCCGCTTTCATTCGGGTGAATATAAAAATATCTAAGCGAGTGACCGCGGATCGTTTTGCTGTCGCTTCTTGCTGTGCTGCCTGCGGGTGCGATACCCTACCGTTACCACACCACGATGATACAACTTGCATCTATCTTGGTACGGGTTTACCTACATAGATAGATGTAACAAAAAAATAATATTGGAAATATACAGATAATTTTGTAGTCTTGGGAATTATACATATTTTAAACAAAAATAGGTACTTATTGTATTATTATTATTTTTAATATGTAAATGTGATTTTTTTGTTATTGCTCAATAAATATGATATTATCTTGATGCGATACAATTTTTTAGGATTGTTTCCTGAGTAGTCACCGAGCGGACAACAGGCCAATGTTTTCACTAAAGACGAATAATCGAATGAGTTTACTAATCGACCGAATAGTTATTAAATGAATAAAATAATCGATGTAATTCATTGAAAGAATATACGTTTTTAGTATTCTGTAGATAATGGCGTTTTAGTTATTGTTGCCTATGGTCACACACAACCAAGGGGAAGCTGCCCATAAGATTCGCATGAAAATCAGTTTTTTCTAAATTTGTTAATCGAAAGAGGGGGAGGAGACCATGAATTTCCCAAGATCTGTGAATGGCCCCTTCAGATTACGGACGATAACGAGATTTGAAAAAAAGTTGAATTAACAGATATTTACATTCAATTGATTACTGCATTTGGACTTATATTCATATGCATTGAATAATTAAATGCATTTGATTATTTTTATTCGAATAAAAAATCCTTAGTTCTAACTCTATTTTACCCACAAAACTGTATTTTTCATCCGCCTGGAGAACGATTGTAGAACTCGTTAAAAGTCGTCCATTTTTTTATATTCATATTTTCACGAGCGGATAGCAATTCTATACAAAAGACAACAAACCGAATATGGAAAAAATGATAACTCGCTAAAAAGAACAAAACTTTAAATCCTTGCGAACATTTTTATGATTTCAAAATACGTTAAAAAGCTGAGAAGTTTAAATTATATCCAAATACTTTTTACGTTATGTAAACTTTATGAAAGTTATGCGTATTTCATTCAAGCTACAAAAGTATTCAGGAAAATGAGAAAGCTTTATGTAAAGGCCTTGTGCTCGGAAAAGCTCTTACATACGACTTAACAAAACAATATTTTGTATTGTTCAATCTATTAGATGAATGAAGCTCAAATTGTTTTGTTCGGGAATTTGTTCAGGATTATTTATTAAGAGTATTTTCTTACGCTTTACTTAATATGTAACACCATTCAAAATAAATGTATTCTTGTTATATTTATTTTTTTTCATACAAATACATTTATGGTACAAAAAAACGGATCCCTAACTCTTAAATATATTATTAAAAAACAAAGAAAAAATGATATTGATATAATTTTACCTTATTTGTTTATAAACAAGTAAATACGTTTTTCAATTAAAATAAAAAAACGCTTTTTTTTGTGATTGTGATAGTTTCATGAAAATTATAAAAAACCATGTTGATAAATAAAAACTTTTCAGGTAAATAAACTTAAATTACTTACCCGGAATATTATAATACCAATATAATTTGAAAGATTAATATGTTAAATGAAAATTCTTAATTGAATTATAATGTTTATACAGACAAAGTTGTAAAATAATACGTTTTGAACTTTGAAACAATGAAAGCTGCGTAGTGTCAAATTTTATAGTGACTAAATAAATTTTAATGCAAAAATATTTACGTATAAAATATACATTATCAAACATATTGTTGCTACAAAAGCATGAAAGAGGAATTCAAAAAACTTCAAATTGATTTGACACAACAGTATTTTGAGTTTGTCCAAATGTTTATAGACCAAATACTAGATTTCACACCATCACACCGTAGAGAACTTCTTATTACTAATAACTTTTAAGATTAACATGTTACAACCGAGATAGAGAGTATAGCCGAGAAGAAAATATGGAAGTCTAGCCATTTACAGGGCTTATAACTTTTTAATGACTGTTAAAGTGGCTGCTTTAAAAAACATTTGCAAAACGCTATTTTTTAAACAGTGTTTTAATTAAACTTGCCATTTAAATCAGCTAATGGAAAGTCATAAGACGTGTAAATGCCTAGACTTACATATTACCTTTTCTAAAATGTTCTCTATTTCAGTGGTAACTTATTAATCTTGATTGTGTTGTGGATATTCATAAAGTTTCGTGTTTGGTTATTAATAATAATAAATACATAGAAGTTTTTAGTTTTGATAATTTAAAAGAAAATAATAACTTCGAGAATCGCGTTGTTGTCCCGTGGTTAGTGTCGCAGACTCACGGATCAAACGACCAAGGTTCCCGATTAACGATTCCCAGTTTCTAGCAGCTCGTTAAAATGTCCCCCAAAATGAAAACGTTTGAGTTAATCATAAGAACGCAAATGTTTCCATTTTGGCGTTCGAAAAATAAAAATTGTTTTAGTTTTAATAAAACATACTTAAAAAATTGTATAATTTTAGTTTTGAGAGTTGAAAAATGTATAACCCATTTTTAAATGCTTAATTCGTATGTTGCCTTCTTCGTGTGTCTCTTCAGTCGATGAAATATAAATAATGATACCAATTAATACATCAATAATCAGAATTTAAATTAAATTACAGTAATTAATTAATAATGCAGACCATGGGGTGTAATTAACATCAGGTTTAATTCAATAAAATAATTCGAGCGAAGCACATTAGAGACATAAATACTGCTTTGTAAAAATACTCCGTATTTTAGCTCCGCTAGGTATGACAATACGTTTTAGTACAACCTGTGAAGGGAGGGATGAAAATCGATAAACCTGTGGAGCTTATACCTACCCCTCAATATACAGAGATAATGACGTACTCTTCTCTGAATGAAAAAGGAGGCTTTCACCAAACGTGAAACTAGCGATGCGTATAAGCGATTTATGAAAATATTCGAATAATTATTGTAAAAAAACGTAAAATTAATAGCTGTATAATATTTATTTATTCAATGAGGTTATAAATATTAGTAAGAATTCATTATAAATATATATCCCTACAAGAAAATCCCGTGCCAAGAAATACATTTTACAAGTATTTTTGACAGAAGATTTTTTTTTCATTCTTCGTCATCATCACTGGGCATTGCCATCAGACACTTCTATTGCAATTGCATTTTTGTTACATCTAAGTAAGTGTATTAGTCCTACAAGTTAAGTGCCAGTCCAGGAATAATGAAATATAGCTGTCCAAAATAACTTTAAAAATCAATATTTTGCGTAGACCATGCCAGGAATTAAACTCAGGTCCCTAAGAATGCTAACGCGATAACCACTACAATCCTACTTGCAGAACTAGCTCGCTAACAGTAATTCCAGTAGGAAGAGCAATACTCAACCGTTTCTCTTCGGTTATCGACATATTTCATATTACTGATAAAAAGTTCAAAGAAGAAAGCTTTCTTTTACTTTAATTTATTGGTATTTTTTATTTTACCATTTTTTTGTTCATCAAATTATTTTACTATTTTTTTCATGTTATGTATGCCTTAAATATATTTTTGTAATGTACATATAATTAAATAAATAAATTGAAAATCGGTAATATGAGGCTGATCTACTCCAATTCGATTTCCCTTTTCAAGATCAGACTTGAAAGAGATCCGAGAGAAGCTATCGAGCTGAAAACCCTCGTCAAGAAATTCTGGTTCTATTTTACAAAGGACTATTTTTTTATCCGCCTGGTCAAGACAAAGACAAATTACTACATTTAAAAAAAAGAAAGTATTCTTACTCTTTCATCTACTGTAAAAAACTATTCAATCGAATCCAACGAAAGTCCGTAGAAATCTACTGATCATCAAAGTTACATATTTGTTCGAGGGACAAATTTATTAACTACCAAAAAGTAACAATATAATATAGAGGAACATGTTTCATACTAAGGAAAAAATAAAAAATATTATATAAGGAAAGAAGAGCATTGAAAGAAAGATGCGAGGTAGGAGTAGAATTGGAGCAATCACCCCAGTGACCTCCTCCATCAACCAGCTCCAATCAGCAAATACATGGCATAAAAAAATAAAAAACTAGTTCCTAACTTTCGTCTATAAGTTAGCAATACAAATATAATGAAAATTCAAATAAAAACCCCTTGTCCCGACAAACATATTTTTATTTCCTAAGGCACATTTTCATAAAAAATAAAATTTTCCGGATTCAAATTTGGGATAAAACTTGTACAAATGTGATTTCACAGAATATGATTCAAATGAATAAAATAATATAAAGTTAATTGTTCATGTTACCTCGAGCAAAATATGTATGCATAAGGATAACCATTGAAAATATAATTATTCAGTTCGCAACACAAAAAAAATGTCAAGTCATGATGATTTTACAGATCAGCATTTAAAAGAGATTAAATAAAATTATTAAACGAATTGAGTTTCAACAAACAAAGTGTACAACAAACCGGCCTTTATCGGCCTCGAAGTGTGATGGTCAGCGCGTTTGCTTACCATGCAAGAGGTCTCTGGTTTCGATTCCCGACATGGTTGATATGAAATATTTATTTGAAAGGGTGTTTTTATACTAAAATATTTCATAGTCCCTGTAGTGCAAGACTGTTCATCTTACCATTATGCAACCAAAATTATCAAGTTACGCTGCAATTAGTGAACCAATTCAGTGCCCTATGCGCCGTTAAGTGCAAAAAGGGAATGATGATGATGTAAAACAAACCTGACAGTCAAGCATGTAAAATCGAACCGCTAGTTATATCTATAAATAAATATACATTTAAGGTCACAGATTCTATATTTTAGAAGGAAACTGCAAAAATATTAGCAAATATTCGCGTATGAAAGATATACTTTCAATTTCCGTTTTCAAATAAAGAATGTTCTACAAATGAGCGTTGTTATGCAGATAGTTAACAATTTAGAAAAAAAAGAGATAGTGATGTTATGTTATATATTGATGAAGTAAGGTCAATTATATGTTCTGCTTAAATAACCAGACTGTTTTCATAAAAAAAACGGTATTAATCACCTTTTGAAAATGGCGTCGACCACAAAAACGGCATTTCTCAATTTTCAGAAAACACCCACAGCACCAGAAAAATATTAATGTACTTTCAAAATGGTAAAGTCTGGTCAAATACATGATTTTATTATTTTGTGTAATATTTGAAAAAACTAACGTATTCATTGTTTATCTTTTGTCAAAATCAAAAACGTTCCAACTGTTGTGTAGATTTGATTATTCAATATTTTCACAGAGATGCTATTAACTCAGTTTCACTTTATAGCTGACAGCTTTCTGCATAACGACGTTCAAATATGGTTCCCTATTAGTTGATCATTAAAAACTTAGAGGAATCGAAGTTTTTTTGAATGAAATTTAAATTAAAAAATTACAAAGAAAAATTATAGTGAATAATTGCTGTTGAAAAATATCACTTCAATTCAAATCATTGACCAATGAAGGTTCATTTAATTTTTCAGTAAGCGGAGCCTACATAATTGAATTATGCTAGATGTTGAACAGAATAGTTTTCGATTTCAGATGATAAATATAAAAAAAGGGTTAATTGTTATAAACTGCTTCGTCATCTCATGGGTAGATCGTATAATTAATTGGCCTTGGAAAAGTCATCATGGTTACTATCGAGAAGTATGGCCATAGAATTAAGAATAGTCCAGAAACCGCATACGCACATCAAACAGAAGGCGACTAAACTACTCATAAATGACAAGGTTTACGTTTTGACCCATTAGTTTCTTTGTAGACGTCGCTCTGTGCGCAACTCCTGATTTGAATTCAACCATGCCGTGTTGTATCCTTTTAAAGTGTAGAAACACTGCTAGGATCTTAAAAAAACAGGATGCAATAACATTTCACGTGTAATTAGCAAACGAATGTGCATGTAACAAATGCATTACTTAAAAATTGAATTATTTTTCCATCTGTCAGATTGTCGGAGAAACAAAATGTATATTTCGTAAGTGTTGCCAGGGTGAGATTTTTTTTTCACTATTTTTACTATTTTACTATCTTTACTTTTTTTTTTTGCACCACAACAGGCCAGAAGGCCCAATTACAGTGGTGAATTACATTACAGAACAACCAGGCTTGAGAAAAGTCACATATTTAATTTTTGTGTTCTCACCGGGAATCGAACCCGGAACCTTCCGTGCGTGAGTCAAGCGTCTTGACCACTACACCACGGAGGCCGCCCTTTTACCCTACTTTTCTCATCTAATGAGAAAACTAATGATAATCGAATCTTGGATTAAACAACTCTATGATGGACATTTGACCGACATTATCTTTAAAACATAAAATATTATTTAACAAATAATCTGTTTTATGTAAAATAAATTTTGTTTTATATTTTACGTTGAAAGTTAATTAATTCAATAACTCTTTTTAAATGACCCTTTACTTATCTACTCTGTTGTGTCAATCAATATTTCCGCGTGCACAATAAGTTTTAGAGAAATTTACAGATTACTTTTTTGTCTCACATTTGTGTTATAATTATATTTCTTCCCATCGTGCAACATTACGCGACGGAATCACAAATGCGCGCGGCAAAAGTGAGGCATAGTGGGGGAATTATTGGACTCAGTCCAATGTATTCATATATGATTCTACGCTCCTTCTGGACTATTCTTAATTTTATGAGTATGGCATTCCCACGCAAGTATAATGAAGAGTCGTCGAAATGTTACCTCCACAACGACTGTCAGTTGATTGAACATTAAATGTGAATTTAGGTTTTGGTCATTTTCTTTGCAGTCACTACGATAACAATATATTAGCGGCAATGAAATATTAGATTTTTGACGTATTAGAATGTGTAATCGAACAAACATATTTAAGAGGGTAGGCGGTAAATAAACTACATAGGGAGTAGGAAAGAAACATCCGGGGGGTAGAGATACAAAATGAATTAGTGGGATATCGAACATGCTGGTCTTCATTAAATAACGGAATATTTAATGACTTGGGTGGGCGTTTCTTTTTAGGGAATATACGATTCACTCGATGAATGGTCCGACACGACAGGCCGTTTTGGTAAGCAAGTCACAGAAAAGGTATTCGTGCAGATAAAAATTTGCTAGCCATAGAAAATTCTGACCATAGAGGATTAATGTCAGCGATGGGAAGAAATAAACTCCGTAACAAAGTATCTACTTACAAATGTACTCGTACAAGTTTTAGGATAAGGAAAAACAGTACGAGAGAAAGAAGAATTTTACAATATAATTGACCAATTCAGAGTTCACTTATTGAAAATAACATTAACATGCTATGTAAAATATACACAAGTTGAGATATCGTATTATTTGAAAACCTGGCAAAATCTATATTTCTTCGTTTTGAGCAAATCACAAAAAATTGATTCAATAATAGTTCAAATTTTTTATAAATTTCAATTTTTTATTATTGCGAATTAATATTTATTATTTAACCAGTGATGGAATAATTATGATTATGTCTAGAAACAATAGTGAAATAAAAATAAAATAATTAAGATTGCCAACTTTGCAAGCTTGGGCAGTGGTTGCCATGTTTTTTTTTTAACAACATACATAAGAAGTAAAACTGAGTATTAAAAAAAATAAAGGATAATTATATAGCAATGAAATGAAATACATATTAACAGTAAAAATAGTAAAAAAAATCCCACAAAGGCATGGCCTGTTTGTGGGTATACAAGAAATGTTTTTGAATTTTTTCTCCTATACTAAATAGACAATTATAATACTTTTGTGTAAAATAAAAACGATAAAAAAAAATATTCTGTAAAAGATTGTAAGGCCTTTTTTATAGTCATTAAAAATTATATAAAAAAAATTAAAACAAAAAAATATTCCTTATTATTAAAGGGCAACAATATATATCATAGAAAATAAGAGTTACTATTTGTAGTTTGAATCCAGGATAGTGCGTGTTTTTTAAAAGAAGGAAAATTTTAAAAGTTTGGGATTAATGAAATATTATCAGTAAAAAAATAAAAAATAAATTTTCGGCCCATAAAATATGCACGTCTCTGTGTTAGCCTCGTTTTAACAATGTAGTTTTTCTAACACACGATTCCTTCTTTAACATTGTCAATTTGAATTACTTGTAAATAAATTTTGGTTATTTAATATTTATTTAAAACATTGAAAACAATATATTTGTCTTATATCTAAAAGTTGAGCTTCTCGACACAATTGAAAAGAGGGATTTTTGTGAAACATTATTTTTTAGATACATTTTGAACAGTTTCTAATGGTTTGATATGGTTGTTATAAGCTCCCCCCCATCCAATTATTCCATAAGAAAGCGATGACTATACAAGTGAATAATTTACCATTTTAATAGTATTTAGCTGTGCTTAACCATTTAAACACATTGGTTAAATGTTTCAGTTAAATATCTCAGTTTATTAATGTCAAAATTATAATTTGAAAGTCAGATTCTCATTAATAAAGCCATATATTGAACTGATAATGTTTTAATTATTGTTATCAATAGTATTCTGAATAGGTTTATATTATTTATTTTTTTAAAGCTTTTTAATATATTTGGGTTCGCAAGTAATACCCTCAATTATACACCGATAAAATTTCATTTTTAAGTATGTAAATTTTTTTAAGTTAGATATTTTTTGTATTAAAAAAATCCAAGTGAAAACAGATTAGATAAATTTGGAGCACCTACGACGAATAAATTAGTTTTGAACCAACTTTTTTTTAGATATTATAGATATCGAATTATTTAAGTTCCCCAACCGAATATCACATCACTAACATAACGCTCTAATAAGGAAAGATGATCGATGCGGTCTCATATTATAACTCCCTACCGACACTCGAATACTTCCTTCCAGGTAGAGGTTAAAAAGACTTGAAACGACTAAATTATGTCTCATTTTCAGGCAAAAAGTATTCTCAGAATATTTTTGGGGAAAATTTAAAAGTAGAGAGTTATTTTGGCATCCTTCAATAGCGATATGTAACTTTTTAAAGGTTCTTGAAACAACATTTATAAAACTTTTATAAATTTCCACGTGAATTTTTTTATGTCTTCGACAAATAGTTTTTACTTTATTAAAGCAAGTTTTACACTTGACAATTTTATGGGCGGTTTTTTGGGGGGTGGCAACATATGTTTCAATATTTTAAGTAAGTTGAGAAGCTAAAAAAAATTCGGCTTAAGTAACATTTTATGCTGATATAAATCGTTTTCAGTATTTTAAATAAAATACCTGCATTTTTTTATTTGTCAACAGTAAATAAAGTATAAACGAATAAAAAATAATGAAAAAAAAAACCGAAAAATCAACTAGATAACTTGTTTTTAAAAACATGTAAACGATGTAGTAATAATTAAAGAAAAAAAAACTATTTTTGATTTATTTAATATTATAAGGTCTGTTTAATTAAAAAGCTCTATCAGCAAGCCACTGTATTGGCTTGGTTGCATTAAGTTTTTTAAAATCTATATTTAATTTTATTATCTTCACCTCATGTTTTTAAAGGTGATCATTACAATAAGGGTTTTATATTTTTATGTTTGATAAAATAAAAAAAATATGTGGGTTTTTCTTCTTGAGTATTATTGAGATATATTTGGCACAAAAGATAAAGGTCAGATGGAATATTCACCCCCAAAGCCCTTTCATTCAAAGAGGACTATAGACCTTAACATCTTCAGATTAAGGTCAGCGCGCCTTTATCCATCCCGTGATTAAAGTCAGTGAGAGCTCGGAGAGTAATCTGTTGATTGCCGCAATGTATGTAGATATAATATCTACATAATATATTGTATTCTGTTTGGATATAAGGAGATATACAATGAGTATTCAAGGCATATTTAGATATTTATCAGGCCAGTAGCACGATAAAAAGTATTTTTTATTCAGGAAAAACAGCAGTTGCTTTATAAATATATAAAATATAAAAAAAGAAACCTCCAGTTAAAGTTTTTCACAAATATTATGAGAAAACAAGTTACACCGTAAAGAGAAAAAATAATAAATTATAAACGACAACAATATAGTGGTTGAGGGATGAGCAAATGGAGTGGAGGAGTGGAGGAGAGGGATAAACATAATATAGTTGACCGATTTAAAATTTTGATATGATAAAAACATGAACATAATTAAAGGTACATAAACTTATTACACACGGACAAATTTTTCTATTTACAGTGTTTCAAAAAGTTTTTTTTGAAGTCATAATATTTTTTATCAAAAATATCTAAACGTATGGGAATCATACGATTTGCCATTTTAAAACGCCGTTTTTTGAAATTGTGCTAGTTTAACCAATTAGATCCCTTTTTGTTAAAATAAACGCATTTTCAAAATACACCCTCATTGCTGTTTTTATTATTCCTTGTGTTCAAAGATAAAAACTGGATTTCACCAGGGCCCCGATAACAATGGAAGTTAGCTGTATGGAAGCCATTCAACGGCCGATATGAGCATTAATATTTTCTTAAAAACGTAAAGTAGAAATTGAAAAAACTGACAACCAAGAAATTATTTTTAAAACAATTCAAAATATTATGCAATTCCATAAAAAAGAGTAGGAAGTAAAATATTTTTTTAAAATTAAGACTATTATTATTAAGGAATAATTTTATGCAGAATTCAATGAAAATACCATAAAAAATTTGTTATTTAAAATGCTTGTAGGTATTTCTTTTGAAAAAAATATGACAAATTTAACCACCAAAATTCTAATGTTCAAAATTCAAAATTCATTATCTTGAAACAATTTTGAAACATTTAACTTAAATACGAAGTTTTTATATGTGAATGAATGTATTAAAGTTTGGTCTAAATTTTAGGAGGCAAAATCTGCCCATCGAAATGTAGTTTAAGGTATTTTAGTTATATAAAACAGTTCATTTTTTAACAGAAATACTGTAAAAAATATTGTAAAATAATTTACGTTTTTTTTTGTTATTTGTGCAATTACGGGGAAAAAAACGGCGTTTTAAAATGGCTAAATACACTACGGCCTTACTTTATATATCAGCCCTATATCTAATGACTACAGTTTTGACGGAGTTATCTACAACAATATTATCAAAGTATAATCGAATTTTCTGGACTAAAATGTTTGTATAACATATACTTCAAAACACGTTTAATTTCAGGTTATCGACGAAGATACAAATTTTTTATATAAAAACATACACAGTTTCGTATGGATAATTCAATTTTACCTCAAGACAATTGAAGATTATTTTCATTGTTATGAGGGCCCACGGCTCAAGGGGTCCTGAAATATTGACAAACATTGAAACAGGGATGTAAAATATTTTTAAGACGGGTATATTGATATTTAGGCATTAAAAAGGCTTTTGACATTACATTTGATTTCAATTTCTTGAGCAAATTCTTAATTTCTCCTTCAGCAATTTCTTAATTCCTCCTGTTCCTCTTATACCTACCTTACTTGTCCACAAATACTTGGGCTTACAGAAAATACTGTTGATTCGCTATTTCTGTTGAAATGCTATTTGACTTTTCTATCAGTTAAATTCATTTATTTGTATGTCTGTTAGTATGTGTTTGTGTGTACAAGCTAGCAGGCCGCAAGGGCAGGGGTGAGGATGGGGTTGCGTTTTGGAGATGAGTAGCACCTTGCATGGTTGGCATACCACCTGAATTTCATTGCGGTGGAATGAATTCTGTAGTAGAGAACTGTTTTACTCGTAAATATTCACATCTACATGCCATCATCCCCTGTACATTTGTTTTATCTCACATATTTACGATTGTTGCCATTTTTTGGCGTTCTGTTTTATGATGTTGAATATTTTTTTTATATATTTCGCACATGGTTAAGTACCCAACTTCACAGAAAAGGGTATAACACATATGTTGAGGTCATTTTATGACAAGGAAAATTTATATAACGCATTATCTGTTGTGTGAATAAATCATGTACAATATTTTTACGATGCTGTTATTTTCATCAGTGAGTTCTGCAAAAAATTTAAAATTGTACTTAAAGAATTAAAAATATAGCTTGCCCACCACACTCCGCATCTGAAGACATTCGTCTCCTTGGCGGTGCCCATATACACAAAAAAGTTGCTCGTTTCCGAACGAGAAAAGCTGCCCAAAGGAGCTCTCTGTAATCTGCCTTAGCATCTATGTGCTAAAAGAAGGTAATCCGGAATATAAGCAATTCATTGGATTGAGAAAAAAAAGGGAATGAATTCATCACTGACTGGGACTACATTGATTGGCCATGATCAATTCGCCGAAATGAAAACGAATCTATTTTTGAAATTATTTTTGGAAGTCACCAGATCTGTATTTGCGATACAACCTATAACAGGGGCACGGATAGTATCGAGAAGCTCAAAACGGTCATTAAAAAAAAAAAAAATTCAAGTGTTTGCTTTGTTTTATAATGTATAGTAATTAGGTAGTAATTTATATTGTTTTACAAGCAAATAATAAAAATACTTGCTGCGTTTTCTCGTATTTATTTGACCTATTAGTATAACGTACTATAACATTAGTGTCCTTTATCGTTTTTCCTTTTTTTTGTACTAAAATATTTATTACAGCATCGCTTTGCAGTTACACTATTTTTTTTAAAATCTATAAATGTGAAAGTCATGAAACAATAAAAAAAAATAAACTTCGGTAGGTATGTTAACATGTTTATAAGATAATACTTTACTACCTCTTTAAGTGTAAAATTTATTCTTATAACCGAGAAGCTAAATCCTTAGTAGTTGCACAGAAAACAAAACCAACCTGCCAATAGGACACATGCTATAAGAAGCTAACACCAACGTGCACTGATTTTTGTGCAATGAGGAAGTTCAGCGAAAGGTTTTTTGTTAAAAAACTATTGAACTAAGCCTGTTTAAAAAAAATATATATTTCAAATTTTTAAATCACTCCTCGTGTGACGTCTCAAGTTTTCTTCTGCTTCTTCTTAATCAGTTCTGTCGATTGTTCCGCTGACTTATCGTCAACCAAAAATCTTTCACAACACTCTTATGATTGGTTGATTCACATGAACTAGTGACGTCGTGCAAAGTAGTACTTTTTTATATGAAAATTCGTACATTTTTAAGAAAGTTTTTACCAGAATTTAATGCTCTTATTTTTATCGTAAGAAAATCGCAAAAATTGGTGAAAAAAAATATCAAAAGAAAATATTTTTTCTTTTCACATTTTTCGTAGAGCTGAACATTCTCATAACTGTGGTAAATGTATAAAGAGGGTTTTGCATGTTTGTATAATTAGTGTCCTGACGAAGAAAAGAGTACATCTTGAAACCGTTAACATTGAAAATTCAGTGAGTGTTTATTTACAAATATTTACTAACATTTTTTCAGATGAATCAATTGTTTGAATTCAAACAATCAAAAGACCTGAACAATATATAAAATGACAAAGCTAATAAAATAAACATTTTCAAAACGTTATCTAGAAGTTTCTAAAGGTGAAATAATATTTTTTTGGTTAAACGTAAAAAGATTTCTCCTTAATACATACTTCTATCTTCGTTGATCTCCAATTGGATAAGAGGGTCATAAATCACTGATCAATTACCAAAATTGAAACGTTAAGGCTATTTTGGGGTATTCGTCCTTCCTAAAGTGTACGGACACCCTCGTAATCAAGTGACCACCGCCGGATGTAGCGGCCATGACAGTTCCGCCGGAAGCTGCGGTCTGCTAGCGCCACATAACTGAATGTTGAAATATTGCCTTCGAACCGAATACGCATTTAACTCCTAGTTTGACGCCAAATGCTGATAGTATGCAGTGAAAATTTATGGAAATAGTTCAGGTAAAAGGTGTTGGGGGAGGGTAGTTGCAAAGCTGTGTTGGAAAGGTGGGTGAATAATAAATATTAATTATTTGATGAATAATTTATGCTGGCTTTGATTACGAGGGACGTTGAACAGATATAAATGTAAGTAAAATAGACACTTAATAGCTTTTAGTCTTATGAAATAAATACGACGTTTTGTATTACAGTACTATTATATCTTTTAATCAATTTCGATTGATTTTTTCCGTGTTCGAACAGATAAAAAATATAGTTTTGCTTATAAAATAGAACCAGAATCATTAGAATCGTCTGAAATCAAGTATTTTTGATTCAATGGAAAAAGTAAAAATTTTGAAAAACGTAATCGATTGGAGATAAGTAAGCCTCATAGTAAAGTTGATGACGAGTTGACATACCAAGCGTGAGGACCTGGGTTCAAACCTCAGCAAGTTCTTTATAAAATATACGTGTGAAAGGTAGTTTTACAGGGCAGTATTTCATTTTTGATAGATGTCTGAACTGGGGAGTCTTACAAATGTGTGAAGGGGTTGCTCTGTATAAGCTGTTAAAGGAAGGCTGGTTATATATTAGTAGCGATAGCTCTGTTTCGCCAGATCGAACTTGATTGTTCTGGTCTACCAAAGCTCATGAGTTAACACACTCTATCACCGTCATAGTTGAAAAATTATATGGATAGTGGCAAATAAATTGCGCTGACACTAATAAAAGCATTGAAAGCACTGTCCTGCCACTGAAAAGGCAAAAAGTATACTAAATTTTGTTATTTTTTTCAAGGAATCTTGTCAGCAGGTAGGAAAGAAAGGATGTGGAAGAAAGCTATGAAAAATACACCACAACACCCAGACCAATTGAGAAAAAACATCTTTCCTAGATTTCTTTCTTGCAACTGGCGGGAATCGAACCTGCGACGCCAGTTTCACAGTTAGCCGTCTAACCAACTGCGCCACGGCGCCTGTCTAGATGCTTCTACTGTGTTTGTAACTTATAATTAAATTTTATTGTCAAAATTCTCGAACGGTAGCTCAATATAATTCACTTATCAAAAGAATACAAAACACTGTCAATAAATTTGTCTCATATTCTGATATATTTAATTTACCACTGCCCAACTTCAAAAACAAAGTTATCAAGAGGAAATCAACTTCAATAGATCGGGTTAGAATAGTTTTGATTTGTGATATGTAGATGGTTATTTTATTGGTAATCATTTGGTCCAAATTCGATAAATATAAAATATGAAGGTATTTATTCACACATAATACCAAAACACGTACGATGTTTGCCCTGAGAAATTTCTCTTTTGTGGTCTTAAGAGTGTTCAATGTCCTGGATGAACACGTTAAGTTCTCCAAAACAAAAGCCATTTTCAGAAAGAGTGTTCAAGTTTGAATTTTGTCCAAGGAAAGAGACCATTACAGGATGCTTATAATACTATTGAGCGAGTTGTCCAGATGATTATTAAAATATATGTTTATGTAATAATTTGTATTTTTGATTTTATTTAATAATGTACATGCTTCCACTTTCCATTATGTTGTACCCCAACTCAACACAGGGCTCTTGGCCTCATTGAGTTAGAGATACGTTATTAATATTTTTTTTGAAGCGTATATGTACTTTTATGAATAAATAAAATATAAAATAAAAGTTAATATTTAATATTATTATTTTATAAGTCCTTTTTTTTATGACGTGTTACGTAAATGTCATAAATATCGTGAATAAATAAACAAATAAATTTTGTATCAATATAATTCACATTTCGTTATTTTTTCAAGTTCG
This sequence comes from Micrasema longulum, assembly GCF_059751315.1. NCBI lineage: Eukaryota > Metazoa > Arthropoda > Insecta > Trichoptera > Brachycentridae > Micrasema > Micrasema longulum. The sequence continues at coordinate 92,158 of NW_028278589.1, forward strand.
TAAGTTTATTTCTTTTTTCGATCGTTGTTCTTAATATTGCTATTGTAACATTTAAAAATGATTTATTATATGTGACATTTTTTTTCTTGTAAATTTTTATGGCGTAACACAGGCACAGCCTAAAAAACTGCTATACAAGTCAATGAATTTGAAAACAAATGTGATTTGAATTGAATGAATAAATAAAACTATCTGTATAATAAAGGAATTAAGTGAAATAATGTGATTTTTATTTATTTATTCATACTTTTAAATTGTTTGTATTCTTTTTTTATACATAATAATGTTCCCTCATTGGGGTGTCCCGTACCGAGGGAAACATTTTACAAAAATGCGAAACATCAAACAGCGTTATGAAATATATTAAACAAATTTTAAAAAATAAACAAAACTAGAACAATAAAAAAAACGCTAATTATAATTAACATAATAAACTTAATAAAAATAATCATAAAAAACAAAACCAATTTATATAGACTTATTAATTAAATTTCATAAACAGTGCATACATTTTACATATTTAGCTTGATCCACTCATCGATCCGTACGCAACCTACCTCCACTATCCATTTCTTAATAACAATTTTATATTTCGCTAACTTACTTATTGTCCTTATGGATAATGGAAGCAGATTGTACACTTTAACCGAGTAGTAGGTCAATCCTCTTTGACCGAAGGTTGTATTTATTTTTTTATTTTTTTGCAGCATCAGGGTGGAGTATTTAGTAACTATTGTATTTGTGATTTTAATTTAATAAAATTAATGTTGAATTCAGTACCTGTATAATCACGAGATAAAATCTTTCCTACTCTAATCCTTCACCTTTGCAAACATGAGATAAAAACCTCCATTGTTTTATGCCACAGTTCTGTATTAACAAAAGCTTCAAATATTTTGCTCCACACAAAAGTACGGGGAACAACAGTAAAGTTTGTAATTTCGTAAAAACGGTCAGCGTTTTATGTGGTAACCCGAGTTAAACCGACAATGAAGCCGGATAAAAATGTAACTTTGATATTCAGTAGATTCTTACGGACTTTTGTTAGATTGAATAAAATAAAGGGTTACTTGTTTAATTACAAGAGAAAGGAAAGTAAGGCTACTTTTATTAAAAATCTTCTATTTTGTTTTGTGCGGATGAAGAAAACAGTTATGTGTGTAAATAAACCTGGACGAGTGTTTTCTACTCAATGGTTACTCTCAGGTAAACATATAATTATAATTGTCTTTTTATTATTTGTTTAATCTAATCAGTTAAACGATGACTTTTTTCGACGGATAAAAAAAGATAAAGAGGTACTGAACACCATAAAGAAAATAAAACTTGAGTACTTTGAGCCAGTGATGAGAGGCGAAAAATATAACATTTTACAGGTCATTCTACAGGGAAGGATTGAAGGAAGGCGCAGTGCAGGTAAAAGGCGTATCTTTTGGCTAAAGAACTTGAGTGAATGGTCCATTGCACCACTCGGTCCTTGTTCAAGGCAGGTTCCATCAAGGTGAGAATTACAACGATGAATTTCAATCTCCATCGGAGAGAGGAAAGATAAGAAGAAGTCAGTTAATATTATATTTTTTGTATGTTAACTTTACTTATATTTATAATTTATTGTTTCATTTGCTGTATAGTAATTTACACATCTACATTTTAACAATAAGTATAACACCTTTTTTAAATCTATTTTTTATTTTTCACTCTTTTGAGCATCTCATGGTGATATATCGTTATTTCTGACTGCCTTTACTTCTTTTTTCTTTTCCACATCCGCTCCTAAGTGGAGCATGTCGACATCACCAGTTGCCCCCAGGAGATCCTACCGCCAGCCAGTACTCTTCTCCCCTCCCACGTTAATCCAGTGACCCTTGGTTCCGTCAAATTAAGTCGAAAGATCGTCATCGACGACTTTCCATGAAGGCGTGAGACCGCAGGTTTAAAGAAAAGGCAACTTTGATTTAGGTTCTCCTGAGGCATACGCAGCATGTGTTCAAGCCAGGTTCACTGCCGCAACTTCAAGACGCTCTTTATAGGAGGCTGCTGTGTCCGTTCTCGGACTTCAATGTTGGTTATAAAATAAAATCACCTTATTCCTTATATTCTTTTCAAAACTCCGTAGTTTGGTGTATTGAGCTTTGGTAAGGTGCCTTTTACACTGTTTTTTACACCATTTTATAGCTTTACGCACCTCATTACTTGTATGTTCTAGACATTTATATTTGCATTAATACTACGTCACTCATTACGCCATTTTTTCCAAGGAGTAAGTAATAATAATATTTGAATAATTTATATAGCGCCATTTTTGTGAAAATCACCTCAAGGGCGCTGAGTAAGCATAATGAATAAAACGCCACACGCGTTTAACCTGAGATACATTTCTAGCTAATTCGTCAAACATCTTACCATTCAAGCCCTTTGATTGTGTTTGCTGTCGATATGACCAGTCATAAAATTTTGGTTTATTTGATCATGCCACGATTTCCTTGCTATTTTGGCTACCAGTCTCGATTCTATTGATATATTTTTTATATCCATTACTGTATTCACTTAGTTTGCCGTGAATATTGGCTTTATACACCTTCACTGGTATGTTATGGCTATTTTCATACAAACATCTTTCTTGCTTATTTTTTTTATATCAACACAACCGACTTATGCACATTATCCCCTGTTATAACATATATTAGTAAAACTGAAATTTTACGAAATTATAAACACGATCTGGATTTTTTTTTTGTGATTTTTCAAATATATATTGGTTGATTTTTTTTTTTAGTTACCAGTAATAAAAAAAATTACATCTAAACATTACGTAAAAACAAAAATTTAAAATGGATTTCATTTCAAGCGGAATTTTTAAACACCGCCACCGTTATGATTTTATAATTACATACTTATCTAATTTGGCCTATTTAATATTGATAAATTTAATGTAGATCCAGTAAGGAATTAAACCCAAAGTCTCAAAAGTAATTAACTTATACTACGACAATTTTAACGAAAATTAAAATCGTTTCTCATAACTTACGAAAATAAATTAATAATTGGAAAAAACCTTTATTAAAGCAGTCGATCTTCAATTTCCCGTGTCTCATTATCAACTTCAATTTTCAATTATTCACGTTAATCTGAAACAACAAAAATAAACGTTAATTATTGTATCAAATAAACACTACCCTTTTTAATCATTTAATGAATACAGCACAATTATAATTAATTACCTCAACAATGTGGACGGTCAAGCGCCAAAAATAGAAAACGAAACAAGTTATTAAAATAATATTTATTTTTAAATTTTAGGTGCGCTCAAAATACGAATATTGGGAAAAATTAATTAATGATAGTTTTATTTTTTAATAATATAATAATATAAAATATGGTACAACTTGCTATGTTTTTCAAATAAAATTATTATCAAAATAGTAAAGTATGAAACAATCAAAGAAATATGTATGAACCCGCCGACGAGTAGTACGCTTACACTTCAGCAGGACTTTTAATTTTAAGACTATTGTGTAAATATTTTTGAAAAAAAAAATGGTATCAACTTTGTGATCAAATAGTTTACTAAATGTAAATAAATATTTAGATATAACCACTAACCATATAACCACTTACTTATATATGTTAAGGTGTATAGTGGGTTTTGCATGTTGGTTTAATAGGTGTCCTGACGAATAGACGGGTACGTCTCAAAACCGGTAGACAAAGAAAAGTCCGTAAGTGGTTATATACAAATAATTAATAACATTAATTATATAATAGTTTGTCATCGGGTTCTTAGACAATTATTAGTCTTAATTTAGATTCAAATAAAAGACTGACATAATATTGTACTGACATAAAATTGTACACATTCAAAATAATAAACATATATATATATATTTATTTTCTCTTTGATGCTTTGAAAAAATAGTACCTATAACGAAAAGACAAAAACTCAACAAAACCAGATAAAACGGTTGAAAATATTTTTTAAGTATGAAAAGAGAGAAAAAAAGAAACAAATTAGAGAATAAACATAACGATTTTGAATCTTTAGAAAAACTATTTTGGTAACTCATAAATGCTACCAAAGCATGATAAAAAATAAAAATGAAACTTGAATTTATATTAACAAAATAATTTAATATTAAAAGTACTTATTTAAGTTTAGATCTAAAGTAGGTAGATAAAATAAAATAAAATATTCAATGTGGTGATGGTGAAAATGATGGTGTATTTTATTTTTTAAATGATGTAGTTAGTGTCTTGACGAAGGTACAAGTAAGTCTCTTATTAGACATTTAAAAGTTAGTAAGTGGTTTTGTCTTAATATTTAAATGACATTTTAATATCTTATAAATGATTCATATTTAATATCAGCCGTCATTTATATTAATTGAATAATCATTTGACACTCGTACATGATTAACTAAATAATACGTAATATTCATGCATGAGATTATCCACGGAGTAACAAGGTTTCGAATAAAGTTATGGATTAATATTCTAACTCTGGAGTACCCGATCAATGCTGAAATCTAATGAAATGTGTTTCCAATACTCCAGTTGAGTATACTCCACATACTTGTGTAGGTACATATTATTTGATTAACCTTACTTCACTAATCGTCAAACAACCTCGTCAATTCGATCAATTACTGGGTTGCATTTCGGAACAGATAATTAATTGAATTGACCATTGTTTGATGGACTGTTTAAAGACAATACCATACCTACCTGTATTGAATTTCAATGTACTTATTTAATACGTCTATGTACATTGTACTTAGATAACGAAATATAATACATTATATTTCAAGGCATATATAAAACGAAAAAAATAGTCACACAATTTGAATGTGATAAATGCAAAAATAAAAATATCCAGTAATTAGATTAAAAGGATCTATTCTATTTGTACTTTCTTTTAGTAACGTGGTAGATGTCGATATCAAAGTAAAATCATTGTTTTTTCTACTGGTACCATTGAAAGGTTGATTTTACAGACATAAGATAAAACAGCTAAAGCCGCAGAAGTCAAAAATAGCCACTAGGAACACAGAAAAAACAATCTACTACACATAAGTTAACCGTAATCTCTCTTAAATTCGTGCCTCATGTTTGAGGATGGTGATCATGCCTAACTCCAGGCACGGCTGGTCTGTGGACAGTCTTTCTCCACCTGAGATGGTATCGTGCTGCTTTGTAGGTATTTGTCGCTTAAAGTTTTGAAAATTCAGTGGTAAAGTCCCCTCGTCTTATCGGTGGACGGGTACACGACCTTGTTCCTTTGACACTTGCCCGGAGGATAGTTTTCTCCAAACTATCAGAGTTCCTTATGAAAATATGTCCAAAGAACTGCAGGATTCTTTTTTCACACATAGATGTTAGTTTTTCTCATAAAGTATAGATATAAACTTATAATATAAGAAATCAAAAACTGATTTGAGTATACTAAACACTTTTTTATTTATATTTTTACAAATATAAAAACAAAAATTTCGTGACAATTGTTTCGCCTTGTTAGGGATTTTTCAAATGAATGTGAAGATTAGATCCTTATATAGTTATATAATTCAAAGTACTTAAGTAAAAAATAAAAATAATCGAATGAACTATAGCATGTACATCAATCATAATTGCGGGGAAACCCAATAGTTAAGGGCAAGGCTAAGTGTTTAATAGGTAAGTTTTTAATCAGAAAAATGTATAATAAAGTAAGTATTTATTGATATACATGTATGTATTGTAAGATAATTAACAAAACTTTATAGTTAAGATAAAATTGTGGAAAATATATCAATAATATTATTATAGGTTGGTGTTCTTTATAATTTTTATAATTTTTATTACGATTGAAATATCATGAAGAAATTTATATAAACATAAATGTATTTTTATACAATATTTACATTTAAAGATCTTCTAAAAATTAAATGCAAAAGGTGTATATAAAGGGACATAGTGTAAAATAACACTCTATTTAAATATGTTTAATAGTGGTGAAGATTTAAGATTGGTTTGTTCATTTATTATTTTAAAATTAGGGTTGCTTAGATATTTATGAACTTCACATTATTTGAGTACATTAAGTTTACGTCCTTTGTTTTCAATATGTAATAGATTTGGTTTACTTGAGATAATACAATAAAGTTCCATTCTGTATCGCCAAAAAATGCCTGCTATAAAAACAAAACGCAATATTTTGTTCATTAAACATTAAAATCGCGAGATTTAATTTTGTTGTTTTAAATCATATTTAAATTGTAGTCATCGTTATGATTCATATTAAAATTGAAATAAAGTGCATGTCTTTGCTACATAGTATATGTTCTTTTCGTTTAGTCTCTTGTACATTCATTCATGTTTTTCTTCATTTAACTGTTATAATTTTATAAGGATCGATGAGTAGATCAAGCCAAATAGGTAAAATGTGTTTACTGTTTATGAAATTTGTTCTATTGGCCAATGTGAATTGGTTAAGTTTTTTATGATTATTTTATTTTTTTATTGTTTATGTTAATAAAAATTAGTTTAATTGGATGAATTACGTTTTTTTTATTGTTATTATTTTGTTAACTTTGTTGAATAGCTAATCCTAGGCATGTTTCATATTTTATAAAATGTTTCCTTCAGCACGGGACACCCCAGTGAGGGAATATTGTTCTTTATAAAAAAAAAAAGAATACAAACAATGTAAAAGTATAAATAAATAAATCAAATTGACTTAGGACGTATATATCATATAATAAATAAATAAATTCGAATATAATAAAGGTAGTGAGACATAAAGATATTATATTTGTTAGGATATGGTCCGGTTAAAGATTAATTAAGATAATTAATTTGTTTATTAGGAATTACGTAGGTCATGACTATTGAATGATACGCGATGAAGATTATTAAATGAAAATTATTTTTCACTGACTGACTTGACAATTGTAAGAATCATTTATAATTAAGAGTTTAAACAGTACGTATTCGTAGGGTTGTCGGAGTGGAAAACATAGCGATTTGTCTTGAATTCACTGTTTAAAAGTTTTAAAAGCGCCCTCTTTTGGCCGGTCTTGCATTTCGTGCGATGTTCAAGTAAATGACTGCTTTTCCAGCTAATAGGCGATATTATAGCAAGACTTCATGTGACTTGGACAGTTACATAATCAAAAGAATCGGGATGTGGTCTTGCGGCTAGTGTCACGGACTCACAGATCAAAGGTCCGAGGTTCGCACCCCTCTCTAGTATAACACGATTCTCATTTTCTGATAGTGTATTATTAACAATTCACTTGAAAATGCCCATAAAATTTAAAAATTAAGGTGAATAAAAAGAATTCAAATGTTTAAAAAAAAAAAATCAAATATAAATTATGTTATTATGCATTATCAATTTTGTCCGATGTGATTACTGACTTGTTTGTATTTCGTTCGTACAACGCAGGCATAATACAACATAAAAAAACACCCTCATTTTCAAAGTCGTAAAAAATACTTTAATTTTAAAACCCGATTGGCGCAGGCCCAATCATTGAAAAAAATCGCGTAGCTTGTATATTTTTTATTAACATTCAATTCAAAGTATTACAGTTATTTATGTTCGTAATTACGTCGTTAAGGATGTTTCCTCCGTACGCGTTTTGTCGAAACCTTCTTTTCAGCTTTACGATTGAGACGCAAATGTTTGAAGTCATTAGCTCTCCATATTTTGGCAATATTGATTGTGTAAGTTGAGTGTAAGGGTGTATGAAAATGTAAATGTCCGTGTCAAACCCAGATGTAGATTTTCCACGGGAGTGTTATATTTATGGTTACTTTAGGAGCAATTACCGAACTTAATAAATACATATAATTGGATGAGATGTAAGAGCTGGTTTATATAATAAGAATTTTAAGCAGAAATATTTACATATAACATGTAAAAAAAATATATCCAAGGAAAAAGAAGAACTTAAAACTAAATTTCACCTTCCACTTACTGACCTTTCTTTGTCTACCGGTTTCGAGACGTACTCGTATCTTCCTTAGTTTGTAAATATATTTATTTCTGTTTCCGGGCGGTTAAGTAATATAGTTCTGTAGGCAAAATAGAACCTGAATCCTGGATGAGTGTTTTCAACTCGATTTTAAAAACTAAAAAAAAAAAAATGGAGTGGAGAAAAGTCCCCGTATAGTGGTTGACGTGTTCGCCTGCCATACTTGAGGTCCTAGTTTCAATTCCTGGCAGGGTTAATTATTTTTGAAATGTTTTTTAAACTAAAATATTTCATTGCTCTCAGACTGGCACCTGAAGTGTACGACTGATCGTCTAACTTTCATGTTACAGATGTTTGAAACGCGCTGCATTTGGTTTAAAAATGCAGTACACGTATACACCACTGGGTGCAGAAAGAGGAGTGATGAAGTTAATATGTCACGAGAGGTGTTACTTAATTCGGTAAATCCAAATAATTTGCTGGATCAAGCAAGAAAGTTTAAAAATGAGAATATTTTTACAAAATGTCTCGCAGTTGGCGTCAAGTCGTTTTGGCGTTGCACATGCCCGCTGAGTGCGCTCTCAAGTTTTTATGTAAACCTACATGTTTTTTGTTTAATTTTTATTATTTCCGTATGTATAAATTAACATACTTAATTTTGTAATGTAGATGTATAATAATTAATAAAATATAATATTAAGACATCAAACACTATTCTCCTGTATTATAATGATTTACGACATTAGCACTTATAGATCCAAGCCATTCATATACATATTATATTTTTTCATTTAAATTATTTATTGACAATTCTTGATGGAATTCCATTGTAATGATGTAATAACTTATATTTTCATATAAGTTATTAATTTAAAAAAATACTTGGTACACTTCCACTTATTTATTTTGACCAATTAGCGCTTTCACCCTCTAATGGGCATCTTCAGACTGGTGAATATTATACAGTGTAAGGGTAATTGATTTAAAACTAAATATTATCTTAAGTGTTGGTACATTTAAAAATAAGTTAAAAAAGATACAATACGCAATATTGCAATGGAACAGAGTGAGACAAATTATTAAAACATGTGTTGGCGGCGGTGTACTTTAAGAAAGAGGGTTAATCAATAATTTTAAGTCACCTTAAAACGTCATAACAGGTCATATACTTGTAAAATTGCAGAGACTTTTAATTCCCTTTCCTAAACATATTATTCTTTGTTGATATATGCAATAATATTCCATAGTTGACTAAAATATGAGTAATTAGTTATTAAATAAATTGTTATACGCTACTGTATAATATATGACCAAAATTAAATTTTACGACGTAGAGTATATTTCCAAGTTAAGTTTGTGGAACTGTTAACACTAATGTCACACTTAAAGTTTGTGAGCTTTGGTTTCCATTCCACTAGAGTTCCACTGAAACAAGTTAAAGTAAAGTTTGTTTCAAGTTAGCTTACGACATACTATCATGAAATTTTATTAATTACGTTTTAATTTATATTTTTAATTAGTCAACCGGAAGTTTTCATTTACTAGGTAGCGTCTAAAAATGCTTTTCTATTTTTTAACTTTTTTTGGACTAGCTGATTTAATCAAAACAATTTGGGTTGATGTATTATTTGAGTCGAATGAATCTCACCCACTTCAATAAAAGTTACAGCTCTGTCACTTTACAAAAATAAACAACTGTAAGTGTTTAAGAAAAAAAACATTCAGTTATTCATATTTGGAGCACAACAATAAAATATTTACTAACATAAAATAAACATAAAATAAAACCGTTGATGTTTTCTATGTTGGAATTAATTAAGAATAAACAAAAAATACCGAACGCATACCCTATGTCATCCACATATATACAAAAAAGTATTTTAAACAAATATAAATATACACATTTAAATACACACATACACATGAATCACATTAATGCCAGAAAGATTAATTTATTGAATTTCTAGACTTTCATATTTTCTTTAACAATATCGTAATCCATGTCGTAAGTTTAATTTAATTACAAAAAAACAGTTTCAAAAACTTTCCTGTACAAAAACAAAACATAATAAATGAAAAATATTATGCTAGGAAACTCTTAAAAACAATATTGGGTTACATTTTTTATATTAAAATACAAACAGTGTTTACGATGACATTATGTTATAACTACAAAACCGCTTGAAGTTCTGTAGGAACGGTGATTAAAAATTCGTTATATTTTGTGACATACTGTTTCTGGGGATGAAAGGGTTTAAAGGAACACAAAGGGTAAATTCTCATCTTGTCGCATGAAAGGGTTGATAAAGGATGCTAATGTGACTTGACAGAAAAGCCTTTATCTTTAGCGCAGTTGCTTAGGATGAAAACCGAAAATTATACAAACAACAATATTTTAGTTTTTTTCGCGTTATTTGAGTATTTAGGCGTCTTTGTTTTATCTTTTGTTATGATTATTTTCTAGTCCGGGGGGATAAAGAATAAACCAGAACCCCGGAGCGTGTTTTTAAAAAACTCTCGAGTGATTTCTGCGGGGTAATATAAAATATTTCTTTTAAAGATGGATCTCCACTGCAATATTGCATTACATTTTTACTTATAGGTTATTTATAAAACATTGTTTGAGACAAAGTCCTAACTCTAGGAAAAAAAAGTCCTATAAAAGTCCTATATTGAGTTGGGACGAGCAATTAGTTGACACAGACATACGAGTATATCATTTTATTGGACTGGTCCCTGAAACGTAACACTCGTGTACTTAATTATTTATTTAACTTCTTGTGCACACATTTGTAGATTGGCGGCCTTATTGCCAAATTGAAATTTTTTCCAACCAACCAATAAAATAAAATGTGTTATTTATACGATTTAAGTTATCCTTACTTTTCATGCCACAAAAATGATCCATATACGCTGGAATTGGAGTGTTAATATTGTGCCTTATGGGCCATTGAAAACAGAAAGAAAATAACGATGGTAATGATAAAATCACAAGAAAAAGTCTTAATTAGTAACTATTTTTTTAAATAGTTTTTTTATAATAAGTTTTGGTTAAGGAATGACTAGTTTTAATATTTTAGTTGTTCAAATATCAAAATAAACAGAAAATCTTTACTTTTACCATTGTAATGTTTATTTCGAATATTTGTGTTATTTTTGTTGTATTTTTGCTACCACACTGAAGAACCTAAAGACATATTTTATTTTTGGTTAAGTTGGTAGAGCTACAGCTTATTTCAATGAGAATTACGCTGTTGGACCCTTATGTTCAGAAGGTTTTTAACAATAGGATAATTTTGCAGAAATTCTTAAGAATTTAGATCTTTTGTATCCATGTATAATTATAAGTGATAACAAAAGACGAAGTTTGATCACAATAGGCGCATTATTTGTATAAAGATTAGCGGTTCCGAACCCAAAAAGTGGGTTAGATATTAGCAAATACTGTTCTCATAATGTTCTGTGATGCTGTGATGGGTGCGCGAGAATTGATTTGAGGTTAAATGAGAAAAATGGATTACAATTGAAGTTATTTATTGAGTAGATACACACGAATTACATCCTTACAATTTTGTACCGAAAGAATTTACAACAGCGAACGTTAGCGAGGAGCTGGTGGACGGGCGACACAAAATGCCAAGATGAAATGTGCATATTCTTTCGCTGAATGACGTTAAATTACTTGTTCGAGCTGACGTTGCGTCGGGTTACGCGTTACGGGCCAAAACAGTGTTCGGCCCTGCCAACTTTAAGGCTTGATGGGGATGTCCTTCACAATGTAATTCACCACTTTTATTGTGCCTCCTGGCCTATTGTGGTGCAAAAAAAAAATCTAAATAAAGAGTACTTTAAATAACAAATCAGCTATTTAATTTTTTTTTCTTCAAAGTACAATTTTTTAAACACCAGCATTTTTAGTTTTATTTTTATTAAATGTAGAAGTAATTTAAGACAGTAAGATGGTTAACATTGTTTAGTTCTAGCAATTTTTTAAAATTGTCATTGCAATTTCGGCCAATGCACATCGTAGGTTGTGCTCCAAGTTCAAGTTCAATTGGTTAATTATCACCATTGTTGAAAATCCTTTTTTTACGTATGCCGCAAATAGGATCAGTATTTTATAAGCCTTTTCCGATAATAATGGAAACTCGCCACCAATTTTTTACGTGACTGATGATGATCTAATTGTTCTGTTTGCTCCTCAGAAAATCTGATTTTACCCCTCAGGGCAGTGATGGGTAACTTTTGCCATGCGTGTCAGAGGTGACACGCATCGTTTACGGACGATATTTGCCCATGAACGAGCCGCGCACTTTTTCTGTTTACGAGGCTTAAACATAATCTGCGATTCTAAAATTGATATGGATATGCGAATCGACAGCAAGGTCAGAACATACAAGACATGAGTGAAACCCATCATGACGTATGCTGTTGAAGCGTGGGCTGACACTGTTCCTACCAAAAGGCTACTCAGAACTGCTGACATTAATGTCTTAAAGTACTTTACTGGAAAAACGCCCCGAAACCAAATTCATAATATTATAATTAGGAATACGTTTGAAATAGAGGACAAAATGGGATGCAGCAGCTCCAGACAAATGTATTGGAAGGACAATGTGGGCAAGCTGAGCAGTGACAGACTTGTGTAGAGATGGCGGGTTAGTTGGACATCATTATCTCAAGATAACAAATAGTTTTCTCTAACACAGATCTTAGGATCGCTTAAAGTATGAAGAAGAAGATGTGAAACACGGTAAGGCATTTAATAAGCTGTTGCAACTTCAAAAATATGGTTGAAATGATCGTTTTGAAGACGCAATTTTAAAAACGTAAACATCTTTTGACGGTAGCTAGACGAATAAACAGTTCTGAATATAGAAATAGTGCAGGTCCGACGCTCAACGTTATTAGAGATGTAATTCTCTGTGTAATGAGAGAATCTTTATTAAATTTCCGTCTCCGCCTTTGCCTTTGCTTTTAATAGTGAAAAATACATATTGTAGGCAACAGATGGCGACCGACCGTTCTAAAATTGTGCCAAGTTAAACGTCATTGAGCCAAATGCATAAAATAAAAATATCACATGGCAAGCAATGCAAATTTTAGGAAATAATACCAAGTTTTTGTACTCATAAGAGTCATAACACTCAAAATAATAAAGATTTGAGTAACACTAACAAAACAGCAAAAGCTAATCAACGCTATAAATATACATAATTGTCTCTATAAAATAAAAATAAAATCTAACAAATAAAAATAGTTCAACAACATTTTGAGGTTGTCCAAATGGTTGTATACAAGAACTGGATTTTACCACTTAGAAAAAATTTAAATTTTTCATATTATAACAGAGATTAAGATCATTCTCTTGCTCTAACTTAACAAAAAAAAAGAAACGGCAATATGGATGTTCAAACATGGGTAGAATATTAAAGGTTACACAATGTGTAAAGTGGCCTCTTTACCCAGCCAATGTCAAACAATAAGCCATGTAAATGTCTAGACTTTCATATTCCTTCTATTAATGTTATTTATTTTCATTGTAATTGTAATTGTTAAGGGCCTTAAAAAGGGTCCGATCGTTGATACTTTCATGGTGTTAGTTTTTTTGTGAGAAATGCATTAAAAATAATGTCATTTCTACTTTTTTTCTGAACATTATACCTGAAATCATACAATGATTATTACTCTTTTTGAAAAAAAAATGTAAGAATTAATTGATACATTTCCCTAGCACCACAAGGTGCAAAATGTTACGTAAAAATAAATAATAATTTGCTAAAAAATAAATAAATAATTTTCTATGCCAATGAAACAAAATACTTTTTTTAATCAATGTACATGCCTAGATAAGGTATTTGTTATAAACGTATTTCTCTTTTTTATTATCTTGATTATGGCGCTAAAGCAAAGATTTTAGTACACACTATTGATATTTACCATTGGCGAGGGCCTGTTGTTTTGTTTTTTTGATAAATAGTTTATTATGGGAACTAGAACTATCCGAAAACCCTTAAAAGCACCTTGTATCATATTCTGTCTTTGGACGTATGGTAAACAAATATGATAAGATTTTTTTAAAACGCAAAGAGGAACCAACACGCGAACAACAAGTTTCTAATGTGGGGGGCTGGTACTTATACATCCTTAGGTTTGACCTATGGCCCACCGAGTAAGCGACTTTTTTTGCAATATATAAAGCATCACATTTACATAAAATGTGCATAGGTGTTTCATCATCTGCATTACAGAACCTACATCTAGAAGTTTCAGGAAATAGCAAGGTTTATTCAACCCACAATACCCTGCAAAGAGTTTATTGATAACCCTTACTTGATTTCGGCTAATAAAAATTGTGAACATTTGACGGTTGGTGGTATTTCGTAAAACGCTATTCAATTTATCTTCTTAGTCTCCCGCTTCCGTAAAATGGTTGAGATATTCGGAAATTTGTCAAACGATATTACGAAGCACTCAAAGCAGTAATAAATAAAAATTGCACATGTTTCACGAAAGAAAATGTATCGTATTTTCCTTTGGGCGTATATATTTTAGAAAAATAAATTTATGCAAAAAATAAGCTTAAGTCAAACGTGGACTTATATGGTTCGTTAGAAAATTTCGAAAGTTGTTTTATTATGTTTTAAATATGAAAATTTTCTTAAACTTAAATGAAAAAGGCTTTTTATGCTATGGAGACGTAATTGTGTGGGATATTAAACTTGTCAAAATAATTTTGCAAAATCAACTTGATTATGAAAATACATGTAAAAATGCATAATTTGAATGAAAACCATAAATCCAAAACTATGCATTTTTTTTAAATTAAAAATAAGTTGAATAAACGATAAAAATATCAGCGTGGTTTTGGCTACTGTCGAATGTCGATTTTGAACAAATTCGCTTATTGTTGACATGTTAATGAAGTAGAAATGTACCTTTAATTATTTTAAGTTAATTTGAAAAAAAAATTCAATCGAGTTGCTTTTTTAACTTAACTTTAAAAGATAAGTAAAAACATGCAAAGCTGAACAATAATTGCATTTTCCACAATAAAGAAATAACATAATTTGTTAATGTAGCCTGTATATTCGACGCTGAATATGCATCTTTTTTAGTGTAACAATACTTAACAATGAAACTTCTTGAAAAATATCGTTAAAAATATACAGTTTGACCATAATTTACGCTTTTTGAGTTCATAAAGTGATAAAACGTTGTATGATTAATGAACATATGGAATTTCACGGGTTTTAGCGTACATTGAAAGCGTAAGAACTTAATTAGAAGGCCAACCATAGTTGCATTTGACTGAAAGTTTGCACTTCAGTGCAATCTTTCCTTTGCCGATCACTATTGAGGAAAGTTGGAAAGTTTTCAGAACTTACAGAGTGTCCTCACACTGGAAGTTTGTTGATTAATTTGAGCAGTGCTGAAGAAGAGCAGCGTGACAATTTCAGGATTTTCGAGGGTTCCGCAGAGAAACTTTTAAGCAATTCATACAATGAAAATAACCATATAATAAGATGCTTAATACTAAGCTTAACTGACTAGAAAGTAAGCGTTTAAGGTAGAGGGCGTCAGGAAAAAATAAACTGGTATTTTGGAAAATATTAAAATATTAAGATAAATTGAAAGAAGCATTCAGATCACTTTTTTCTCAAAAATCAACAGGTACTGATATAGAAAGTAAGATCATCTTGTAAATTACTTCACTAAATAGTGCATAATTTACTGCTTTGGTACACTGATCGTAGTTTGTCTTTATCTTCATTTGCCAGTCCAGGGACTAAGAAATATTCTGCTATAAAAACATTTTTTTTAAATTAATATTTTATTGCAACCATGTTGGAAATACCGGAGACTTCTTGCATGGTAGGTAAACGCGATTAACATTACACTACGAGGTTTATATACAATGAAGAACTTCAGCCCTGCGGGAAATTGGATACAAAAAATGTTTTCTTGCGCGCAATAAAAATAAGAGCATTAAATTAAACTAAAAACAAAGGGAAGCATTCAGATTCTGAAACCAGAGGGCATGTTTTTAATCAGGTTGTGATCCCATGGCTAGTAAATCCCATGGACTCACGAATTAGAATTCCGAGGTTCCAACTACACTCTACCCCGACTTGACTTCCATTTAAAAATAATAGTGATTTATTTACAACTCAATGAAAATGGCCCCAAAAATCGCAAACATTTCATTTTCAAAGAAAAAAATATTTTAGTGGTTTCACAAAAACTGGATTCCCAAAATGTTTATAAATTGCCCGGTGAATAAACTTGGTGAATTCAAAAAATTAAAAGAAGTATTTTGGTTCGTATTAAATATCCAAATGTTATCATTTCAAATCATCTCCTAAAAGTCGCAAATAACTTGCGGAAAAAAGAGGATCGTCTTGTGATCGAATGGAATTTCAACTAAGGAGCTTTGATCCGTGAGTTTGCAATACTAGAAATGGACCACAGCACAGCTCAAAAAATAAATAATTTCTAATTATAATTTAAACCTGAATAAACAAATATTAAATTTCCCCCGTTTTCCCATCTTAATGAAACAACAACTTCATGCAACCCTAAAACTCAAGACATTTTTTCTAGTCTTCCTAAGCATTTACAAAGTTTGCGCCGTGTAAAACTTTTTTCTTAAACTTGACCGTCTGTCTAATTCAAGTTTTAAGTGAAGAATAAATGAAGAAAATCCTCGACTTAAAACTATATCACATCCACTGCTTAATTTGTAGTTACAACGTACATAGATTGTCGTCTTTAAAACAAATTATTATGTGTGCTCTAATAATCACAATGTAAATATTATATTTCGTTTGTAAGTTGTCTAACACGTATTTCTTAACCTTAAGCTTGGTTTCTTTTTTTATAAATGTTTTTTCAGATATTTTTTACAGATTTTTATAAAATGGAATTTTGTAATTTTCTTTTTTTTCCAAATGGTTCTGATTTTCACGTTTTCTCCAGTATTGCAATGATGTTCATGTTGCTGTTTTATTTTTTTTCCAAATTCAAATTATTTTTTAGAATCGATAATATTATGCACAAATATCATAGTATTATAAAATAGTAAATGCTCTATTTTAGTACTTTTAATTCATATAATATCGAACTAACACTTGAGTATCAGTTTTTTTTAAAAAAATAATTCAAAATAATAAAATGAAGAAATCGAATTTTAAACCTAAACATAGCCAGAAATATAAATAGCACATTAAGTTAAAATAAACAACTTCTCCTTTTTTATTTCCTGAAAACAATCTTGATATTTAGCAATCCAGAAGACTGGAGTTCGGATAAACAGAAATTTACTGTAATTTAAAATATAATAAGTCCTAAAACCAACGTGTTCCTACTATTATTTAAGATGCATAATGAAAACAAAATTTTTTTAAATAAACTTTTTATTAAATAAAACAAATAATATATTGTAAAACAAATTACAAAAAACAAAACAAATATTTTTTAATATCAATCCATATATACCTTAACGTCTGAATGCGAAAGCTACATTAAAATATGTATATTACCGTCTCTCAAAATAATTTCTTATGATTAATAAATAAACATACAATAAATAATGTGCTAGCGCTATTTCACACACAACTGTTTTCTTCATCCGCCTGGATACAAATAACATTTAAAAATACTGAAAATATTTTTAAAAGCTTGCTTATTTGATTATTTATATTAAAAAAAATGGTTTTTTTCACAAATTTTTAGTTACTTCAATACAATATTTGGTTTTCAACTGAATTTATAAATGACTGTAAATCATATTTTTCCACGAAATATATTTAAAAACACATAAATACAATCACGTAAAAAGTTTTTCAGTAACTCTTTTGACATTTATTATAATAATCTAGAATGTTTTTTTCATTTACTTATGGCTTATGTAAGATATTATATTTAAATTGGCTTCTTTTAGGTGAATTGTATCTTAGTAAAATCTTTGTACGAAATATGCGTTTGAAAATAATATTTGAAATTACAAAATTTTTGGAGAAAAAAAAATTCTTAAAATTGTAATCCAATTATTCTTGGTATTTTACGATCATTAATAAAATAAAGTTTTCTTCGATATCAAAAACAAGGTTTCAATAGCTTTATAGGGAATGCTATATGCCTCGGTAACTAAATTAAAATCAGGAATACAAAGTCAAACAACAATCTAAATACAAATTAAACAACCCTTTCTGCAATTAATTTCTTATCACCTTTAAGTTTCTGGTATCGCAAGCATCCCTTATACTTCGGATCTCGAATATTCTAAAGCTGGTAACCTACCCTAATAATATCATAACTTTTAATGATAATTTTAATAAGCAATTTTCCGCTTGTAATGGCTTTGCGCCGAAGGCAATATTATTAACGTAGCCTTATTTTAAATATTTAACCCTTCAGAACGAATTTATTTTATTAAGTATACGTTTGAAAAGAAATACCAAAGTTTAGCGGAATTACTATAACAATTATTTGCTCGCTCAAACTTTACTAACTGAGGCTTACAAGATTTAAGAAAGCGTGAATTTTAATGAGTTGGTAAGATTTTCGTAAAAAAATATTTGGGCACATCAAAAAGTAAAATTCAACAAAGAAGATAAATTCAACGAGGAAAAAATAATTCCTATAAAGAGGAATGTAGAAGTTCACATTTATAGAGCTTAAGATCTGTTTTTAGATTTTAAAATCCAACACAAATAATGTATCTTGAAGAATCTGTATTGCATATACTTCGAGGCTTGCTTCCTCATTCCGTTTTGTTTGCCAACTACACGCTATGATTCATTCCCACCTATCTTATTCATCATGTATATGTGGTTTTGCCAGCAAAAATCAGATCTCGGAAATACAAGTTCTTCAGAACAGAGCTCTAAGAAACATTCTTGGACTTAAATGGGGTTCCCATGTCAAGGATATCTACTGACCAACAAAAATACTTCCTTTCAAGGTAATGCCACTGCATGACATAACCAATACTATTATAAATATTATAAACTTTTCTGCTCACTCAAATTTAAAATACACATTTGGTCATGATATTCACAATAGCGTTATTCAGGGAATCTTCATGTGTCTAAGTTTCGCTCAACTGAGTTCGGCAGTAGGTCCTTGGAAAATATTGGCCATTCCGAATATAATAAACTGCATGATGAGCTTAGACACGAAAAATTAAATAAAAAATCCAGAAGTGTCGCAATTAAAAAATATTTCTTAAATATTTTTGATAGTGATAATTATTAATGTTATTTATTTAGAAGGTGTTTTAGTTTCTTTTACAATAATGTTTTCTTTTTATTTCGGATGTATTAATATGTATGATATTATGTATTATCAAAAAAATGATTTTTCTTATGTACGGTCCCAAATGAGTTTCTTTGATAACTCCTGGGAGTTTAATATGTACTTTTTGCATTACATGTTTTATAAATAATAATAAAAAAAATTAAAAAATCTCTTTCGCTTCCTTACTTTAAAATATTAAACCGAAAAGAGGTATAAACAATGTTTTAAAATCTATTTGAGGGTAAAGCCACTCTAGAATCATAAACCGCTCGGCTATCTTTGAAGTCAACCAGAAAAGAAAAAGAAGAGGCTAATGTTAATTTAAAATACCAAATGCATGGTGCTGGCACTGCAGACTATAGGTTAATCGAAAAGTTTTATTGTTAAAAGTTAATTCAAACTTAAAATGCGTTTTTCTCGAAACACGCTTATTTAACTTGTCAGACAAGTAACTTAGCCAAAAAAGCACCGATTCATTTTGAATATCAAAAATATCTTCTCAGATATATTCTCCATCGAACTACTTAGTAAATTCTCGATAGGTTGTTAACTTTTTGTGTTATAAACATAAACTGTGTAACTTTTTTGCATAGAATTAAGAATGGTGCAGAAACCGTATACGCACATCAAACAGAAGGTGACTAAACTATTTATAAATGAGTAGGCTTACGTTTTGACCCATTAGTTTCTTTGTAGACGTCGCTCAGTACGCAACTCCTGATTTGAATTCAAGTATGCCGTGTTGTGTCCTTTTAAAGTGTAGAAACACTGCTAGGATCTTAGAAAAACAGGATGGTATCACATTTCATGTGTAATTAGCAAATGAATGTGTATGTAACAAATGCATTACTTAAAAATTGAATTATTTTTCCATCTGTCAGATTGTCGAAGAAATAAAATGAACATTTCGTTTATGTTAACAGGGTAGTATTTTTTTTTACCCTACTTTGCTCATCTAATGAAAGAACAAATTAAATTTGGATCTCGGATTAAACAACTCTATCGTGGACATTTGACCGAAATAATTTATCATTATTTTTAAAACTAATATTATTTTTAACATGATATAAAATATCAGTTTTTTGTAAAATAAAATTAGTTTTATATTTTAAGTTCAATTACTCTTATTAAATGACCCTTTACTTATCTACTCTGTTATGTCGATCAATATTTTTGCGTGCACAATAAAATTTTTGAGAAATTAACAAATTGCTTTTTTTTACCTTTCATTTGTGTTATTATTATATTATTTCCCATCGTGCAACATTACGCGACGGCATCACAAATGCGCGCGGCAAAAGTGAGGCATAGTGGGGGAATTATTGGACACAGTCCGATGTATTTAAATATGATTCTACGCTCCTTCTGGACCATTCTTAATTCTATGCTTTTTTGTTTTGAAATAAGTTTTTATTCGAATCTGGACTAATTGTTTTTAAAACGGTATTTTCTAATTTCTGTCAGCAGTTTTTTTGTGATTTTATGTGATTAAAATCATCGTACCCAGCTATAAAGAAATCATATAAAGGCGTAGACTGTGAAACAAAACAGATGTTAAATTAACTAGCTGCATACAGAAATGACTGAAAAAGGCATCTGAATTAAATAACCTTAGCACAGGACTTTATTAATGATGAGAACTACCTTCTTTTCTATTTTCCATTTGCACAAGTTCAATTGTTTTGCATTTGAACTATTTTTGTTATCTCTATGCTGATGATGTTTAGATTTATTAAGTTTATACTATTGTAAACAATATTGTTTATTGAATCGGCATTTACTTAGTACCACTTCATTAAAAATTATTACAAAAATAAAAATTTATTATTAGTGTTGCGACCTCCCTCACTCCACTAACCTACTTAGACCCGCGTCTGTTAACAATCTCTTAGCCGAGCGATGTCTTCCCACAAATTAAATCTTAGGCTAAATTATTGTAACTGCCACTTATGTGCTAAATTTTAATTAATGTCCTTTCACTCATTGAACATGTTTACATATCTGTACTTTAGATATCTATCCATTTATATGCTAACACCTTAGATAAGTGGAAAAAACCCCCAGCTCGAAGTTTCACTGAACTTTTTTGTGTAAATTCTATTATTAACATATTACAACAGAGATGAAGAACATTCAAGATAAGGTAATTTAGAAGTCTAGGCATCTACAGGGCTTATGACCTGTCAATGGCTGGTTTAAGTAGCCACTGTACACACTTTGTATTATTTACCATTCTGCCTATATTTGAACATCTATATTCCTTTAATTCTTTCACCTGTTGATGTTTGTGAAGTTAAAGAGCTGAAACCTTTATTTATGCGGGTGAGATTCATCTAATTGAGTTATTTCACCTACATACTAAGCAACGCATGAAAATGTTATTTTTTAAATTTCTATACTTCTTCATGGACCAGGTGGATTTATTTTATATTACCTACTTTTAAATGTTCTTCATCTCTATTGTAATATGTTAATATAAACAGCTCCCAGGGGAGTCGAATCCAGTCCTAGTCTACAAAAATTTGGACAAACTCAAAATATTGTTGATAAATTCTATTACATTGTGAACAATATTCTGTGTTTACTTTATAAGTCATATATCACCCGTCGAAACTGTAGTAGTGTTCTTGTAAAATAATAAAAATTTTGTAACACTAATAACAAAGTTTTATTTTCATAATAACTTATTGTAAAAAATATCAGTAAATAAATGTAAATAATAAAACCGCCCAGCTTATTTCTAAATTCGATTTCTTGTTGGTTCAAAAATTTGTTGATTAATTTCGAAAAAATTCAAGCAATTATAATCGGTAGCCAACGACTAATCTCCATTCAAAACTTTCCTTCCTTAAACAACCTTTCCTACTGAAGTAATGGGCAGCAATAAGATTTTTTCACAATAACAATAACAAATGGCAAGAACAAATCATCAAAAAAACTGGGAATAAGTTTTACTATACCCTCCATTCGCTAAAATGATTTTCCAGCCACAGAAAAAAAATCTGTCTCATTTAATCATTTTATTATAAATCAAGAAATATTTTTATGATTTGACATTAAAACTTCATTAAATTTGAAAATTCCTTCCCCTTTTTATTTCTTTGACAACTTAGGTTTGAGTAAAAAAAGGATTTAATTTAATATCTTGCAAGTTTGAATTTTTATTTTGAATGGCTTCAAATGAAATCCTGGATTAACCCAATTATTTTTTCTCCAATTTGAAGTATCTATTTTACCTTTTAATAATACCCAATCTCTCCGGGAACACTAAAATGGTGGTTTAATATGCGAGAATCCTGAAATACCGAAAATTTAATTTACGCCTAAATATAGTTCGTCATAAGCGTTCTAAATAAGCGAAAATTAGTAATTAAATTTAAAAAAGTTATCACAGAGTAATATGTAAAATAAACGAAAACGTATTAAATAATATGGTCCCTTAACAATATTTATTCAGATGTTTTTTATTACCAATAATATTTTCAGTATGTCTTAATGTTTGTAGAGAAAGACGAAATTTCATCCAGAAGGGAATTATTAAGACCAAAAAATTACAAAACTGATGGAGAAGATTTTAAAGAAGGGAATATGGAAGCCAATGCATTAACAGGGTTTATGACTCGCCAAATTACATACCGCTAAATAAAAAATAAACGTGCTGATTAGTCACATGCTATTAGAAACTAACACCAACGTGCACTGATTTAACCACTATGGATATCGGAAACATCAAATGCTCGGCAGTCCACCACACTAATTTAACACCCCACCCGCCGCTAGAAAACGGAAACCGGCAAAGTCAGACTTTCTCTGATAAGCGCTCGTACAAGACGTGAAATGCAACGTCATAACCAACACTCGAAATTTTCGTACATTCAACTCACTTTATTGCAACGGCCAAATTAATTAATTTTGGTCTATATTTCTTTTAATCATATTCGAACTTTTGTTATAATTGAATGCGTGCTAATAATAATGAAGTAATAAAATTCGTGTATTATGTAAGTGAATCTTTCATTTAAATACACGCAACTTATGTATATAATCAAACTCCTGGTAAGTTGTATTTGATTCAATCATCTTTACGGTAAAAAAAACATTCACTACACTACGACGGCAAAGGTGTTTAGTAGGATTTGCATGTTTTAGATATTAATGTCCTGATAAAGAGACAGGTACTCGAGGTCTCGAAAACGGTAGACATACAAAAATTGGTAGGTGGTTATATCCAAATATTGACTAACGTTTATTGAAATGACTGATCACAAAAATAATGCTTTAATTTTGCATATGTCGTGTTCTACATAAAACTATTTCTTAAATGATTTTTCTGATTTAAAAA
Source organism: Micrasema longulum (assembly GCF_059751315.1). NCBI lineage: Eukaryota > Metazoa > Arthropoda > Insecta > Trichoptera > Brachycentridae > Micrasema > Micrasema longulum. The sequence goes on from NW_028278589.1 coordinate 115,756, forward strand.
AAGTAATTAATTAAAAACAACAAATATCTTATTTGGAGTAACGTTATCTTTAAATGAAATCTAGCATATTATGGCTTCTTCAGGGAGAATATTTCTAATTGGAAGAGATTCCAGCGGGCTTATATTTTAGACCTTCGTCAAAATAATCATTTGGAGAGTTATTAAGTGAGGTCCTTTACAATAGTTTAATCAATATTCATTTCCAATTAAAAGGGAAATCAAGTGACCTTATAAAATAACTTACTTCTAAAGAGGAAATTCTGTTTATTATTGCGTAATGATAATTGTATTTGGGATTTAGGGTGACTTGTTAACAACAATGGGGTTACGAAATTAAATAACACATACGACTACGCATTCATTTTGTATTAAATCGCTTAAATAATTATAATACGCAGACTGGTTCCAAAAGAAGACTGTTAATCTAGGAAAACTAAATAATCATCTAAAACTTAATATTTTTGATCGTAACAAATTAATAACAAAAATATGCCTAAAATACATCACCTGCTACATAAAACTGATTTAAAAATTTTAAAACGAACTACCTGTCCAAATATGACCATATTACTTCATTAAATGGGTAGCAACGTTGTAACCATTTAAAGGAAGAACTTAAGATATTGGTACTTTTTTCCGTTAAAAGGTTGGTAAAACTGTCATCATAAAACAATGATTATGAGTCCAACAGGACGAGACATTTTCATTAACAATAATAAAATCGTAGTGGTTGACGGATACATATATCTAGGACGCAGAGTCGAACTTGGTAAAGATATCCAGACAGCGGAGTTACCAAGAAGAATAAGGCTAAGTTGGGCTGCTTTCGGCAAACTAAATTATATTTTCGAAAATAAAAAAGTCCTTTTATGCTTGAAAAGACAAGTATATGAATCGTGCATATTGCCGGTGACAACATACAGACTAGAAATCATGTCTGTAACACAAAAAAGTAGCCAGAAATTACAGTCCATGGAAAGACACATGCTCGGTGTATGTCTAAGAGACTGAGTAAGAAATGAAGAAATAAGGCGCCGAACCGGAGTCGTGGATATCATGGATCGTGCAGCGAAATTAAAATGGCAGTAAGCAGGACACTTAGCGAGGCAAAATGATGGCAGGTGGACCCACTCAGAATAATAAAGTCAATGATTTTGTATTGTTAGCTGGTAAAACATGGATTATGAAAGCGGGTGATAGAAAGGAAATGGAGAAGTTTGGAAGAGGCCTTTATCCAGCAGTGGAGAGAATAAGGCTGAAGAAGAAGAACTGTCATAGACATAAGTGTCATTTTTAAGCGTGTATTGTCATGTGGTTTGTTTGTGGCAGCTTTGTAAACAAGCCGATCTATGTGTTCTGGGTATTTCGTTTTATTTTGATTAATTTTCTTTAAGAAGATCAAAGCAAATCTGTCGCCGAAGAGATGATTTCTATGCAAAATACCCCTGTTTAGCACATTATTGTAGATGATATGTGCGTGTGTAATTATGACGTGGAAATAAGTCAACAATCTTCTGACAGGCGCTTGCCAACTGAGCCGAAACCCAAAAAACCACACCTAAGTCGTCCGAAAATCAAAAATGTTGACTGTTTTATCCAATTATTGTGCACTCAGAGTTCATAACAATAGGCTAGACGGTCAAAAACGAATGCTGTTTAGGCGTATGAAAGCAATTGAGGGAGAATATTTGTCAGAAAAGCCAGATTTATGGAACAATAACATTTAGTTTTTGAAACACAATAATTCACCGCTTCACACATCTCTCCTTGTGCGCGTTTATTTTGCCAAAACAACCTAAAAGCCACTCTAGTATTCACCTAATTTGGCTCCATGTGACTTTTAACTGTTCTTTCAACCTAAATTACTACTTTATGGAAAATATTTTGACTCTATTGAGGTGATAAAATAAAATTAACAGGAGGAGCCGAAACCCATTCCGAAATCGGCCTACACGAAGTACTTTGAAGATTGAAAAAAACGTTACTAATTAACGCCTCTAATGGCAATTACTTTGAATCTACATAAAAATATTGAATGATTGAGTTTTTTTTTAAATTCCGGGACATATTTGAACATAAAACTTGTATTATATGTTATTTTACATTCATCTTCATCATTTCTCTATCCGCACACAGTGGTGCAAAGAGATGTATTGGTATTCTAATTGCGGCGTTTCCAATTCTTTGATTACGAAAATGATTAGCCCTACGTTTTGGGTGCCAGTCTAGGGACAGTAAGACATTTTCCTGTAAAATCACGATTAAAACAAACATTTTATGTCCACTCTGCCCAAAATCTAAACTAAAGACCTCAAAAATAGTGGGTGTCTTCGCCAAATATTACATTACGAGGCGGACACGTATTGCCACTCGATTTCCCTTTTCAATATTTTTACTTATACCATTTTGCAAAAACTCCACAAATATACAACATCCGCTTTATTTTTAATCTCGAAAAGTATGACCGTGGATCACCTTTTCGCTCCGAAATTAAGTGGCTTGTTTTTTAATCATAAACTTCAGCGCATAAACTTTCAACCTCTCTCGTTTCTTTACAATATTCTTCACAACCCTTGCGTTCCAACATATCTTTTTGAAAATTTCATTTACTGTTCTGAGCATGGTCTTTTGCTTCGCTCTTCTCAGGAGTAAATACTTTTCAATCCTCGACATGGTACATCATTTTTCAGAAATCCCTTTTCTTTTCAATGTGCTAGACTTTGGAATAAGAAACATGTTCATATAAAAAATGCACCTTCTCTAGCCACCTTCAAGAAACGCCTGAAACATAACTCTGTATCCTAAGAACCCTGACCTCCCTTCATTTATTGTTTTTGAAAATAAATAATTTAATTAGTTTTCTATCCTTGGTCCCTCTTGCTCTCTCCTTACAAATTCCGATTACACATTCCTCACCCTTTAATTATAACATAATGTACTTTTATTTAAGTAAAAATTTGCAAGCCTTATTATCTTTTCATAAAAAAACAGCTTTTTTTTATTAATCAGGTTTTTCTTCATGTATAAGAATGTATCTTATGATATGTAGTATATTTTGTTTTTTAGTACACATTTTTGACCAACTCTTCTTTTGACCATTAAATTTTTTTGGTTGGCTGGAAGATACTGTTTTTAGCAATAAGTACGTCAAAGTACTTAATCTTTGTACCTACGTGAATATTTAAAATAAAAAAAATGATTGTCACTTAGTTAGTTAAGTGGTCATTTGAATAAGAGAACTGAGGGCTCATAAGCTCGTAAAAGTCTGGAAATTAACTTTTTTAAAGTTTAGCGAAAAAAATCTACGTTTTTTACCTGCTTACAAAAACGAATGCTTTTAAATTAATTTTATTGATTGTGAAGGTACTTGATTGTTTCTGCTTTCCTTTTAAAACTTAAAACAAAAATACCTGGTACTAATATTTCAAACAAAATTTTTTCCTGACAGTTCTGACAGCCAAAAGGATTGTGAAAATTACGGTATGAAAATAGAAATAATTCCTTTTAAAGTTGCCTCTGCTTGTATCTAAACCGTTCGGAATTTCCAAATAAGTGAAAGTTTTTCTCACCAGACTTACAATACCTTAAACATTTCAGCCGTCAAATAAATCATGCCGTAAATACTTTCAGACATTTAAGAAAGCGTACTGAAACAAAGTAACAAATGTTTAAGTAATATAATATGAATGTTAGTGAATATTTGTATTTAAGGACCTCTTTTTCGTATATAACTTAGTCTTCTTCCTTGATATACTTCCCTCATAATCAAAAAGGCAGCTCAACAACCTTTTGAGTATGTCCAAATGTTTGTAAACAGGCAGGATTGTCTCCCTAAGGAGTTATTTGGGTCGAAATTTATTGCTACAGATAGTGAAATATTTTTGAGAAGGAAAGATGAAAGTCTAGGCTTTACAGAGTTTACAACCTGTTATTGGCTGGTTAAGTGGCCAAATTACACACTGTGTAACATTCACCATCACGTATGTGTTTAAACATCCACATTTCTTCAAGTATTTCATCTGTTGACTTTTGTGTAGGCAACGCCTAAAACAGCTAACATCACGCCCTAGGGAAGAAATTCAGGCTGCCTACAAAAAATTGAACACACAAATCATTGTTGATAAAAATAATTGTTCAAGGAAGTAGAAAAATTAAAAAACTGTTTTCAGGCGTTGTTTAGTAGGTGAGTTGGTTCAGCCTCACCCACATGATAGTTTTAGCACTTTTTTTTCACAAAAGTTAAGAAATAGAAGAGTTGACGAAATGTCGATTTTTAAATGTAGACAGAATGGTGAACGTTTGACTGTGTGTAAACTAGCCACTTAAATCATCCTATGATAGGTCATAAGCCCTCTAAATATCTAGATTTTCATTTTCCCTTTTCAAAAATGATTTCCTCCTCTGATGCTACAAACTAAGGGGTTAAAAAAAGCGAGTCTTTGCCAAACTTTTATTTTTTTTATATGATATTATTATCAACTTATTGCAAATCATTAAAAACTGTAAAAATCGTAAGTAAAAACTAAGTGCGCCAATTATTTCTTAATTTTTCCAGTTTTTATCATATCTACCCAGTGTTTTTCCTTATAAATCTTCATTAACTGTTTTATTGCTTAATTTTTTTTTTTGAAAAACATATGTTTTACATTCTGAAATAATCTATTTCTTGCCGTTTTGCTTTATACTAAATGGTTCGATATTTCTTGAACAACATGTGATTTTTGTGAAAAAACCTGCCTTTTTGCTTATGAGTGCAGTATAAACCTAAATGGTCTGTTTTTCAGAGGGTTGGTCCGCATGCGAGGTAAATTCCCAGCTGTTTTATCATATTTTAGGAGGTCTTCCACAAGTCCCATGGGCATGATTATGTACTTTGCCATGCACAAAAGAGTCTGGTGGTGTCCATTTTTTAGACATGACAGTACCGATCCCTTCTTCGATATCTACTCCATCTTACGATATCCTCAGCCTCATATTTATTTATTTATACTTTTACATCGTTTATATTCTTTTTTATACAGAATAATGTTCCCTAACTGAGGTGTCCCGTGCCGAGGGAAACATTTTACAAAATGTGAAACATGCCTAAGATTAGCTATTTGACAAATTTAACATAATAATAACAATAAAAAAAACGTAAGCAATCTAATTAACCTAATTATCATAATTATTATCTCTGTTGTGATATGTTAATATGAACAGCTCCCCAGGGAGTTGAATTCAGTTCTTGTCTACAAAAATTTGGACAAACTCAAAATATTGTCAACATTATAAATAAAAAGAAACTTAAATATTCATAAAAAACATAACCAATTTATATAGACCAATAGAAAAAAAATAATAAACAGTGCATACATTTTAGTGCATATATCTCCCTTATTTCGGTGATTCTCACGCAATCTCTTAGAGTTATGCCTGTTATAATCCTCAATGTTTTTTTTACAAAAATGAACTACCTACAATTAATATTATGTATCTTTTTTGGGTAATACCGTGTATGTTGGATTTGATCCGACGTTTCGGCTACCATTGCAGGAGCCATCTTCAGGGAAAACAGTGTGTTTTTTAAAGAAATGTATGTGTTTATGTACTAGTAATTTGTACCGTGTCACAGTCAGCAGTAGGCACATTTCTAGTTTTGTAGGAAAGACAAAGTACAAATTACTAGTACATAAACATAATTATTCTTTCCTACAAAACTAGAAATGTGCCTACTTCTGACTGTGACACGGTACAAATTACAAGTACATAAACACATACATTTCTTTATAAAATACACAGTTTTCCCTGAAGATGGCTCCTGCAATGGTAGCCGAAACGTCGGATCAAATCCAACATGCACGGTATTACCCAAAAAAGATACATAATATTGATAACAGTGACCGTGAAAACCTTCGCACCTATTTACCTACAATTAATTCGTTGTACTATTTTTGGGGATAACACAGTATTAGTTTTTGAGTGCACACCTGTGCAATTACTTAATTGGATTTTTTTTGGATTTAAATAAAAATGTCAGTCCAAAGCAAATATTATAATTTGTTTGCAACTATAAACCTATGTTCAAATACTGAGAATACAAAAATCACAAATTTTTGACTAAACCAAGCATCCCCATCAAATTGCATTTCATCATCTGTGTTTATACCTTTGTTTTAAACTACGTTAAAAGTTTAAAATTGTTTACTCACATTACAATAAATGAATTATCATCGACGGAAGGAAAACAAAAAATCTTTCAAAAAGTCTTCAATTCATATCAGATTTGAAGATCGCATTTAATTAAATTTGAACATATTTTACTAATGTTTTTATTAGAAAAGTTCTTTCAAAACAAAACGGAGAGTTTTAAAAATACATTTCATAAACTCGCTTTGTTTGTGTCTCGAATGAAAAAAACTGGAACTTTGTGGAAGCAGATTAAATAATGATATTAAAAACCAGCTCCGAGTCTGCTTTGCCAGAGTTTTCAACTTGTTTTGATTCATATTTCTCCTTGTGTAATATAACAGGGGTGCCTTTAAACTAAAGCCTTATTATATTTACTATTTATATGATTATATTTCATGTGTCTTGCACAAGCAAAGGAAACTAAAGGCGTTCCGTTACAATTTATTTGTAAATTTCTCGCAACAATGCTTAAAGGAGCACAAAGAATTTTATGAAACTCATAAAATTAAAGTTGGTGAAACATGTATGGAAGTAAAACTGGTCTAAGTATAATGATTAAGACAATTTTTAAGCGTTTTCTGTATCTGCGTTAGCAAAAAAAATCGGAGTATCATATTAAATAACTGAAGAGTTACATACAATAATTAAATTAGTAATAATGTATTTTTATTCGACGATTCGTAAAAGAATATAAAACGTCATTTGAAATCTTTGGATATATAATTCTTCGGTATTTGTGATATCACTAAACGCCTCCTAAACGTCTTAACCGATTTACATGTGGTTTTTAGCAAAGTGTAGATATTTGCGCGTGTTCGTAGATATTGAAATTTTCGATCGAATCTCTAAAAAAAAAATTAGAAGCATATTTTTTTTTTCATCTACCTACTACGGTTGCATTCGATGAGAATGTAGATACAAAAAATGGAAGGATGTTGTTTTTTTGTGTTTAAAAAAGTTTGTTTTTGAATGTTTACAAAAAAAAAATGCTTTTTATGGATCCCAATCAGGTTCATTCATTACATTCCTTATTAATTCTTCCCATATAATTATTTTTACTGGATTTTAGGTAATACTAAAATATTATTAACTGACATTCAATACATTAAAAAAATCGCGTTTATGAATAAATTGCACCCTTCTTGATGAGAAGAGTCGAATTCGACATTAACAAAAAGAATTCTATATTTGAAAACGAATTATTTAATGTTTTGGAACTCACCCACAACAAATAACTTGTTACCTTATAAAATTCAATATTTGAATATTAACAGTTTTTAATTTTGGAATTCAATCATAAACAAGTACCTAGGTACCTACTTATCAATGAAGAGTCTTTTTCCAAGCTTATAGCAGGCAAGCCATTGTTTGGGCAGGACAACGTCTGTCGGGTCCGCTAGTTATATATATTTCTAGATAGGTGCATATTTGTATTAAAAATAAACGTTTCTCATCCGGTTAAAGAACATCTTTATCAGTGATTTTTCAAAACAATACGATTCACTTTTCAGTCGCATATCTAAAGTGGATACTTCCACCCTCTTCTTAGTTCGAGAGGCTACTTCAAGGGATTCTCGACCTTGTTGAACTACAATCTACCTGTCTGGTAAGATATTCAAAAAAAAATCTGCTTTTTATATTAGATACAAAACTTTATGTTTCAAAACAAACAGAAAAACAAGCGTTTGATATCTGAGAAAGTTTGAATACTAAAATATAATTTGTGTGAATAATTAGAAATAATATTTTCATAACGTAAAATATTATTTGAATAAATAATTTAATCAACCGCAATCTTGTTGGAAATTAAATCGCGGATTACTCCCACTACAACTATTATCACGCCATTTCTCCGCAGGGGTAGGCAGATAGGATGGACCTCCACAAACGTATATCCTATCTTACATTTCTAGCTTCTTCCACTGCCGTTACGTTTTCTTTCGACATGACGAAACTTGACATTTTGAATTAACTGATCATGCCACATCTTTCCTGGTCGACTTTGTCCTATGTTACCATTCATTTTCACCGTATATATTTGTTTTACCACTTTTTCAATCTCCGTTGGTTCTACATGACTTAACCATCTTAGAAACCCTTACTTAATGTTATCAATTATACCTGTCTCAGATTTGCAATTTCGCTTAATTTCATCAAGTGTTGCGAGAGCCACCGGCGTCAGAAATACTTATAAGAGTTTCTAAAAAAATAATTGAAATATGGCAAAAAGTCTCCATTTTCATAGTTTTAAGTGTGAAAATCAAACAAATGATATAATTTTTATTGAACTAGTATCCAAATTTATTGAAAAATCATAAAAATTGAATAAAAGCGATAGGTATGTACTTATATAACAAAGTATGGCGTTTTCCTTAAAATAAAAAAAAGGTGTTGCGCCGTGAAATGCAAACAATTTGCTGTTTATTGATGCACCAAGGATAAATCTGTTTCATTAAAAGAACGGTCTTTTCTTGAAGACAAACAATTTTTATTATTATTGGTATGTTTTTAATTTATAATAATTTTGTCTCATTTTTTTACTATAAATGGCATATTTTCTAATTTATTTTTAAAATTCAATTTATATTGTTATTACTTGTTTGTTTTCTAATTTATTTTTATATTGATTTTTTCTAATGTTATTATTATTCTTTGAATTTATTAAGCATCATTTAATGACATAAAAAAACATATGTAAAAAATAAGGTCCTTCCTAAACACAGGAATTTCCTAGCTAGTCGGGACCTGAAACAAAGAAACTATGTACATTTTAAAACTGTGAAATACATAAATAAAATTTATTCATTATTATTTAAACTCTCACTTTATAAAAGAAGTACTAGTTGCCTGTTCTATAAATAATCAATGAATATAAGTGTAATACTTCTATTATAAAATTGTCAAGCAACGCAAAATTTTCAGGGTATTATACTCAATTTTGCAGAAAATCACGAGTCTTCTCTGAAAAGGAGCTTATTAGAATTATTTTTACACTCCAGTCTTTTCCAACTAAATACTAGAAAGAAAAATTGTATGCCGTAAATGAAGATAGGATGAAAATGTAATGGAGAGACGCTTCCGAATATCTGGCCTACCGAGTTTTTCTCATTGTACGTGAAAATTAATTTTCCGTCATTCAACATTTTCAGCTAGAGATCTGCCACTCACTCCATCGGGAGGGTAATTTAATTAGGAATAACTCAATAAAAATAATCCATTTAAAGGTAATAAGGAATTCCGTGATATTGAACGTGTAATATTTAATTGAAATACCGTAATTCTAATTATTATGTTATTAATATTTAAAGCCAATCTTTGTGATCAAACAGTTAACTGTTATTAAATATTTGAATAAATATATATAACCACTCGCTGACTTCTTTATATTTCCCGGTTTCTATACATACCCATCTCTTTGTCAGTACATAAATTAAACCACCATGCAAGACAAACTATACATTTTCACCACAGTTGTTGCACAAAAATTTAAAACCAAGAAGCCGATATTTTTTTAAAAGAAATAACCCGCTAAGCCTCTATTTTATTTTATTTTATTTATAATATATACGGCTTAAGCCAATTACAATAGTTACATGAAGAAACATAAAAGCAAGAAACCGAACAAAAAGAACATAAAACTATATGGCAAAGACAAACAAGGGCCAAACAATAATTGTATACAATATATTTCAAAAAAAACGAAAGACCTTAAATTTTGAGCTAAACCATGCCAATCCAACTTCATCCCACACTGTTGAGTCGCGAAGAGATCTTCGAAAAGTCGGAAGATCTATCCCAAAAAATTCCAAGGTGTGTGATGAATTGACTAATCTACACATTCTGGACATTGGGGCATAAAAACCAAAGTTGCTCTTAAAAGATTTTATAAATAGCAGATTTTGACTTCTGGCGACACGGTTGGGAACATGAAAAGAAATTGATTGCAACAGAGATGGGACATCACTTAAAGCATTAAGTATTTTGAAAATGCATATAAGGTCCATCTCAGTTCTACGTCTCTCCAGTGAAGACAGATTAAGAGATTGCTCTATTTCAAAATAGAAACAATTACCCCTTTGTAATCCGAGCAACCATGCCACTTTTCTTAGAAAACGGTGTTAGACAGACTCGATATGGTCAATATGAGTCCTGTAGAATGAAGACCAAATAGGAGAAGCGTATTCTAGATGGGGTCGAACTAGTGAGCAATAAAGAGTTTTGATGGTATTAATATTTTTGAAGTCCGCCGTCACTCTATTGATAAATCCGAGAAGTTTGAGAGATTTGTTTACAATATTAGCAGTGTGTTCACGATAGAAGAGTTTACTTTCTAAAGTAATGCCAAGATCCTTTATTGACGAAACCATTGAAAGGGAAGTATTTTTTAGTTTGTAGTCGAATTGTATAGGTTTTTTTCGGCGCGAGAAAGATATTATTTTACATTTGTCAATGTTAAGTTGAAGACAATTGATGTCGCACCATTCATTAAAACAATTAATATCATGTTGAAAAAGAAGACAATCATTGGAAGATTCAATCAGTTTAAGTACCTTGTTGTCATCAGCAAAAAGCCAGAATTTCGTATTTCGAAAAACATTGATAATATCATTTTTAAAAATATTAAATAATAATGGAGCAAGGTGGGCTCCTTGAGGAACTCCAGAAGTAACAGTGATTGGAAAGGACAAAGAATTATTAATTTGAATCAAATGTTTTCTTAGAGGCTTTTGAGAAGGTTGGAAATAAAGATTATAGAAGAAAGTTATGAATAATATTCTATAACACCCAGACCAATTAAGATTTTTTTGTTGTATCTATTTCTTGCAACTGACGGGAATCAAACCCACGGCGCCAATTTCACAGTTGGCCGTTTAACCAACTGCGGCATGGCGTCTGTCATTTTTTTTTTATTTTTTAAACCACATGTTTTAAGTAGGCGATCATTACATGAACTGATTATTATTAATTAACATGTTTAATGTTGTGGGAGAAAAATACTTAACTTTTTTTATTATTTATATCAATGATTTCAGTTCGTAAATTAAAAACTCATTTTTTTTGCTATACGCTGATGACAATAAAGTATTTAACATTGTGTCTTCAATAAATGATTGCGAAGTTCTTCAAGCTGACTTAGATAGAATATGTTGCTATTGCAAGGACAATCAGTTATTATTGAATTCTGATAAATGTATTGTCATGTCATTTACTCGAAAGAAAAAAAGTATACTATTTGACTACAAACTATCTTCGAAAATTGACAATCGTTCAATGAAAGCGAGAGATTTGGGTGTACTGATGGATGATAAGCTTTTATTTAGAGATCACATAAATACAATAGTGGATAAGACAAATAGACTTCTAGGGTTTATCATACGAATCTCCAAGCCATTCTTACCACCAATTACACCCAAACTTCTTTACTATACGTATGTGCGTAGTCAACTCGAATTCGCTTCATCAGTATGGTCCCTTCAGTATAATGTATATCTAATCAAGAATATTCAAAAGAAATTTATAAGGAGCCTGGAATATCGTTTCTGTAACATTGAAAATGATTACGGCGCATCTTTGATTAATTTTAATATATAATTACTACAAAATAGACGCATTACGTGTGATTAAATTTTTCTTTTCAAAATTAAAAATAATATGGTTGATTTGCCGTATCTTTTACAAAACATTGGTTTCCGTTGTCCTCTTCGCTATACCAGATTAAATTCCCTTTTTTATATACCAACTTGTAAAAACAATATTATACCTCGAATTTATTCATAAGACGCACCTGTAGAAATTATAATGGACTCAGTATTGATGTACACATTTTAAACTGCACGTTGCATTTATACAGAAAATTTCTTCATGGGGTCGATCATTTGGGATAGTTGCTGAATGTGCATTTTGAGTGGTTTATGCTTTGTATATGTGCCGCATGTAATGTATATGTTTGTGTATGTTTTATATGGGCGTTCATGTGTGTGTGGGCGTGAATGGCTCGGAGTGTGCATTCAGTATTTTTATTTATTCTTATTAATTACCAACGATAACATCCATGAAAAACGCAAATGTTAACAATTCTTTATTTCTCACTTGAATTTCTTATTTATTAAAAAAAAAACCGCATTTAATGTTTACCTTTTGCATAATTTATGACAACTTAGTTGGTCTTTTTATGTAAAAAAATTGTTGTTTTCAATACTTAATATGTGTGACTGTATGTTTTCTGAATAAAAAAAATAAAATAATAATAATAAAAACTCTCCTAGGGACTAGGGAATATTCTGGTCTGAGAACACGCTTTTCTCACCTCGAAGCCGACAATATTTAGTGTCAGTGTTAAAATAAAATAGGATAAGAATCATTAGTTAATTGTACCTTAATAAAGAAACTTGCGTAGCTTTAAAAATTGTCAGTATAAAAAATAATTACCTACTAACAAAATGTTTTTATGTTTATTTCATTATGATAAATAACCATAAAGTTAGTGCTTCAAATATAAATTTGTTAAAAAAATATTGTTGAAGTATGAGTTTTTGTGAAGTAAATTAACTGCAACCAAATTTATGTTGCGATTTTATCAAGGCATCATACTGGCATACGATTTCTAGTTCAGAAACCGCTACAATACTGTTAAAATAATTATATTTGCTTGTCATGTGCAAAACCTCCGCCGAGTATTTCATATGAAATTTAACAGCTCTATTTGGTACATCAAAAACAGAAAATGCATTTCACATTACCAACTTTACTAATAATTACCATAAAACATTAAATGAAATAACATGTTTTAAATTCTTCAATGTTTTTTATATTCAGTTTACTGAAACAGTCTGATATTGTTAACCGGATCATTTTTGTGATGTAAGCGAAGGCGGAGTTGTAAATTGCACTTGATTAATTCATATCTCGGCAACTACTAAGAATATAATTATTATTTCTTTAACCTAAACACATTCGAAAAAAAAAACACATTTTTAGGGATATTAAATGAAATGTTTTGAGGTAATGTCATATATGGTAAGAATAGTGAAGGTAATTGTTGAAATAAATAAAAATAGGACACAAAATGCTAATCACTCTCAAAGTGGAACGGAAGGTCTGTCAATAGTCCGGCTTCTCCTGAAAGAGTTTTCTGTGGATTTCTCTTTTTAATGCAAATGCGGAGAAGCTTCTTAATAATGCCACAGCCAATTATTCCACCAGATCCTCACACTAAAGTTAGAGTAATGAAAAGAAAAATACCTTTTGCAGTCAATATAAGCCTTGTACATTAATAAACAAAGCAAAATAAGCAACTCCTAAATTAAAATGCTAGGTCTAACGGATTTTTAATGCGTATTGCTTTTTTAAAAGTAATCATTATCATTTCCTTTTTGTAATCATTATCATTTTAAGATGTCGTTGATAAATACAAGAAATATCTAGAACACGAAGTCAAATTTAGTAAAGATAACCAGGCAGCGGATTTGCCAAGAAGAATAGGGCTAAGTTGAGCTGCTTTCAGCAAGCTGGGATATATTAAAAAAAATAAAAAAGTCCCTTTGTGCTTAAAAAGACAAGTCTATTAATCGTGTATATTGCCGGTGACGATATATGAACTAGAAACCATGTCTGTGATACAAAAAAGTATTCAGAAACCAAAATGCACGCAACAATCCATGGAAATACATATGCTCGGTATATGTCTAAGAGACATAATAAGAAATGAAGAAATAAGGCGCCAAACTGGAGTCGTGGATATTATCGATCGTGCTGCAAAATAAAAATGGCGGTATGCAGGACACTTGGCGAGGCAAAATGATGACAGGTGGACGCTCAGAAAAATTAATTCGATGATATTGTATTGATAGCTGGTAAAACGTGGATTATGAAAGCGGGTGATAGGAAGGAAATAGAGACATTTAGAAGAGGCTTTTATCCAGCTGTAGAGAGAATAAGTCTGAAGAAGAAAGGAAGAAATAAATATTATAATTCCCTTATCCACGCGTCTTGGTGCATAGTAGAGCGCAATGTTAAAACAAATGCAGCGTATCTCAATCATTGTGCCAGTCCAGACACGATTAAATATTTTAGCGTAAAACAACATTTTTACTTAAAATTTTATGTTAACTTTACCAGGTATCAAACCCAAAACCTGAAACATTGGCAAAAGCGTGAAATTGTCTCAACTAGATTTCCCTTTTCAGGATTTTAACTTGAAAGTAGCCATCGAGTTGAAAACTCGTCCAGGATTTTGGACCTCGATTACAATGAGAGAAGTTAACATTTATTTTCAATTTAATCTACAAAGTAAAATTAAGTTTTCGGTATGAAAAGAAGAATATGCATACATTTTCTTATTCTAAACATGTTCAACTTTAGGTTACCGACGAATATACTTTTAATTTTCATGCAAATATATTTATTTTCGTACGCAAATATTGTTTTTTCTTTATAGACAGTCGAAAAAAGTATGTTAATTTTTTTTTGTAATTAAAGTTGGTACGTCACGTATATATTGCATGTTTGTTAGAAAAACAGTTTTAAAAAATGCAAAAGATAAATAAAAAAGCTGTGAAAAGTGACGTTAGGAAGGATTTATCAGAAAAGCCCGCAGGTTGCGACAAGGGTCCTTTAAGCTTTCATTTTACCTCTAGAAAGGATTAGGCTCCGACATTTTGAAGAAAGGAGGATTAAATTGACATTGCAAAAGTCCTGTCCCTTGTCATCCTGCAGACAAAAAATCAATGCGATAAAAATAAACACAGTAAAACATTAACTTCAAAAATATATATTAGGTGTTCATTTTTTACCAAATTTAAAAATGATTTCCTAAAGTTAAATTAATTGGTAAAGGTTATACATTATCCGTTATTTGAATTTTTCTTTCTAGTCTACAAGAAACTTTGTTTGTTTTTACGTTAAATGTTTTATTTGATTTGATTACAAGCCTGTAGCTGAATCACAAATAACTATCGACGTGCTTAATAACATGCTAAGCATTTGAGCAATCACAATGAACAATAATGATCATGCTTAAGTTATCGCATTTAAAGTCAACGTGTGTGTTATCTGTTAGTCAACGACCGTGTCGGTTTGTTTTTTGTTTTCATCGTTAATAAATACAGTTCAGTGGCGAAAAATCAAAATGACATAAACAGACTACAAAGACAGTTAGTATTGATTTTCCTTATCTAACAGCAACTAAAGAACTCTTTAAACAAACCAAACAATTAAACGTAACTGAAATTCCCCAGTAGCATTTATACCAATAAATAAACAATAATTCAAGGACATTCAAATTTTTATTGAAAACAATAATAATATCATATTTCACGTTACCAAACGGTATGCGGCTAGTTTTGAGATAACAGAAAATATCAGATTTTCTTGAAAATCAAACGTTTTCAATATTTCGTCTGATCGAAAGTATTTTATAAAAAAGTGATTTTTAATATTTCGTGTAAATATTATTGTTATTTATATCTAAAAAACACGTTAAATCCCAGACTTATATTCCCCTTTTAAAGAGGTTATTCAACTCTGTTAATATCTTGAAAATATTTTTTTTTCTCTCTGAGATTCATCGTTAACAGAAGTCCTACAGATCAAATGAAAATTAAAATCAATCCAAAAAAATATTTAGAAGACCTGAAGATGCTGAAAAGATGTTATTTTTAGAAGATCAATACCAGCAGTTTTGTTCAAAGTACGATTAATCGTAAACGGTGAATGCAGACCAGCATTTCTGAGTTTATTCAGGTTTTTAGGTTTCAGGTTCAAGCAGTTAAACTTGACTAAAATAAAAATTATTGTCAACGCAGGTTTAAATATATAATACGAGCTACTGTACCTTATTGTAAACCGCCTTTCGCCCAGAATTTCCAGATAAAACATTTGTTTTGTCATTCGTCATTGTGAAATCTCAAAGGACTGAATGAAAATAACATGAATAATATTCACGATATTATCTGTGAAAACGGTGACGTAAAGCAACGTTACCATTATACAAAATCTAACTAGCGATGTTTTGAGTATGTCCAAATGTTGGTTTATGTTGCAACAGAGAGAAAAAACATTTTTGAGAAGGGAATAAACAAGTGTAGGCATTAACTGGGCATTTACGTTTATTTAAAATTTGAGTTTAAAAAATGAGGATGTTTAAACATAGGCATAATGGTGAATGTTACACAATATGTATGATGGCAACTTAAATCAGCCAAAGACAAGTCATTTGAACTTTAAACGTCTAGACTTCAAAATCTCTTCTTAAATTTTTTCTCTCTCTGTTGCAATCTAACTATTTCAGATTTATTTACAACATAAATGCAGATACATAATATTTTATAGAAGGTTATATGGATGTCTCGACATTTACATGGCTTATGACCTGCCATTTGTAAGTTTAAGTGGGCACTTTACACCATGTAATATTTGACGTTCACCATTTGTTTTAAAATTCATACTTATGTTTTTTTAACGTCTTTGTTTTTTATTTTATCGATTCGATTGTTACTACATCTTGCCCACCACATACCGCACACATATGTCTCATAAGCGGTGTCCACATAGACGGAAAAGTTACTCGTTAACAAACGAGAAAATCTGCCTAAAAAAGCTTTCTAGCAAAATAGCATATTTGTGCTAAAAGAAGTTCTTGGCTCGAAAAAAAACTCGTTGGATATTATTAAATAAAAATCCCTAATAAAAAAATCAGATGGAGATAAGTCTGCCTTATAGTGAAGAGGTCGTGGTCAGCGCATTGACCTTCTATGCTTGAGATGCCGGGTTCGATCACTGGAAAGTTCTGAATGAAACGTATTTATATTTTTAAATATGGTTCTAAACAAAACTGTTTTAATGTCATATAGTATTTCACTCTCCTGTCCATTGGAATAGAACCCGAAGTATAAGAATTATCATCCTAACTTCTTGTAACAGATAATTGAGATACGCTACATTTTATTAAATGATACAGTGCCATTTACACCATCGTTTGAGGATACGGGTTTGATGATGATGATTAAGCTATGGTTTTTTTTAATTATTAAATTTTTATTTACTTTTATCTGCATTGTAACATATTTTTTTCCTTAATATTTTCTGTTTCGTTTCAATTATCTTAATTTGTTACGTTATGTTAAAAAAAAAGAATTATATAAAATAAAACATAGATCCTTTTCAGGTTGTATGTTTAAGGAGGCTTTATGGTAAATAACAAATTTAAATCCCTTGATGTATGTTTTAGTCCCAAAATCTGATTGGTTATTCATATTATACAATTACCTGTAAAATCTTCAAGCGAGAAGGATTACCGTATTTTTTTTTTATCCAAACAACGGATTTGTGAAATGAGAGAGGTATTAAAATGGAATTAATAATTATTTATTTTTTATTTGCTACCGCATATTAATGAATTTGTCCGCATTGTAGTAAATTGTATAGTCACTCTCTCTCTCTCTCTCTTCAATCAGTGCCTGGTGTCTGAGGATGGTGATTACTACTGACTCCAGGGATGGCACATCTGCGGGCAGTCTCCTTTCATCTGAAATGGTCTTAAGCTCTTCTGTAGGCATTTGTCAGTGATAATTATGACAATTCAACGACCAAGGCGCTTCATCTTATCGGTTGACGTCTACGCAATTTTATCCCTTTGACACTTTAAAGGAGGATAATTTTCTCTAAACTGTCAAGAGTTCCCCCTGGAAATTTGTCCAATGAACTGTACAATTCTTTTTTCGCATATATATAAGTTTTTCTCATTTATCTAGTTCCTGGAGTATTGATATATCTGTACGTCTGCTTGTCCACGGAATCTCTTGGAACAATAAAATACTGAACTTTAAACGACAAAAAAAATTCAACCATTTACTAACATTTAATGAGTAACGACAAAAAAATATTAATAAAAACTGCATTTACTGTACCGATACAGGGCCTTATGCACTTTTCGGTGCTGATACAGGAATAGTGATGATGATTCTTAGAGGAATCGCAGATGTTATTAATAGGTTCTAAACGGTGTCCCAAAATTCACGCAAGAAGTCATTTTGATAGAAAATAAAGGTTTTTAATAAAAAAATGTAAAATATTTCGGTAGTCAGATGGCAGAAGGGACCATCTGTATTTTTTCTGTTTTTTAGTTTACAAAAATTTAAATCAATATTTCAGTAAATACACAGAAAAAAAACACCATAATTTAGAATGGTAATTCATTATTGAATCGCCACACTAAAATATTTTAGTTTGGGGATTGAAGTCTTGAAACTGAGGCGTATTTCAGCTCTCCTGAACATTTTCGAAAATTACAGATGGTCCCTTCTGCCATCTGACAACCGATTTATTGATTCATAAAATATACCATGTAGGGTTGTCTATGGAATAAAACAATGAACAACGTACAGCAAAGTGATGGATTATGAAACGAAAAATGAATGCTGATATTTCGAACAAAATCATTTTCAGCGATGAGGCACATTTTTCTCTTGGTGGTTTCGTAAATCGTCAAAATTGATACATTTAGGGTTCAATTAATCCATTGAGAAATAAATTAATGCATCTACAATGTCTCAAGGCTTAGTGCGTATTTTAGGCTGGAAGCATCATCGAACCATTTTTCCTCGATAATGCGGCTGGTCAGTCAATAACAATCAATGGTACTCGCTACCGTGACATTATAATCCAGTTTGTTGTTCTTAAATTGCAAGATATGGACGTGGAAAATATGTGGCTTTAACGAAAAGGTGGCACATGCAATACAGTTAGAGAATCAATTCAATTACTGCGACATTTATTTCCTGGTAGTGTAATTTCCTGTTTTAGTTATCAGAATTGGCTGCCCCAATCATTCGATCTAACGCCGTTAGACTTTTTTCCTTGGAGTTTGAAGAAGTCTTAAGTTTATGCTAACAAGCCCACGACCATTTACGTCTTGAAGAAGGAAATTGAGCGCCACATAAACGAAATTCAGCCACATTTATGAAAAACGGTCATGCAGCGGCCATGGATATCAGCTATCCGGTATGCCATTTGGAATAGGGTTTTCCATATGCATCCCTATTTTGAATACTTTATAAATCAATAAAAAATATATAATTTTTAATTAAAAACCTGTAATTTCTATCAAAATTACTTCGTGCGTAAATTTTAGGACACTCGTTATGAATATAGGCTGAACGCTGAATGTTGATTTTTCTTTGTTGTTAAAGATAATTTTTATCCAAGTTACGTGTACTTGTTTACCAAAAAAGTGTCTTTAACTATAACGACGTTAACAAATTTATTATTAGAATGAACAATTTTTTTCTTGATTAATAACTTTTCACTCAATTTTCAGTAGACCTTTAAAAGTGGAACTGCAAACTGAACTCGTTTCCTCTATTTTAGTACATCTTTACCTATATGCCATTGAAGTTTCATGACAGGCGCCTAAAG
The DNA here is from genome assembly GCF_059751315.1 of Micrasema longulum. Classification (NCBI taxonomy): domain Eukaryota; kingdom Metazoa; phylum Arthropoda; class Insecta; order Trichoptera; family Brachycentridae; genus Micrasema; species Micrasema longulum. The sequence goes on from NW_028278589.1 coordinate 135,340, forward strand.
CCGAAGACAAATCACCTTACGTTTCATTTACCTAATCTGGCACAGTCTAGAAATATTAAATTCATTATAAGATATTTTCTTTTAATAGAAGGTCGAGATTTTTTCCCCGACTTAAAATATTCAAGGGAAATTGTTTTCAAAGGATTTTTATGACATTTTTCTTATGGTAATCTCCTTCTTATAAATAAGTACTTGAAAGCATCCGGGTTTGCGATAGTGGTGCATACAAAATCATTTTCTGAACATGAAAGATACCCTTCCGTGTATATTATTAAGGGTGGGTCGTACTACGGGGTCAGCTAATATAAAAAGGTTTTATACATTGGGGGAACACCCTTATCTTTGTGATATTCAAACCCAACTTGGAGCAGCAAAATTTACTTGAATTTAAAACACTATAAAGTTAAAAAATATAAAAACAATCTTTATCACTTCCCTCCCCCCCCCCCAGTGGTGCATAGGTAACTGCATCGAAACATCAACAATTCAGCAAATTTTTATCATCTGTCCCATTTAGGTACGGTGATCAGTCCAACGTTCAGGTGTCAGTCCAGCACAATAGTAAAATATTACAGCAGAATAGTGAAATATTACAGAAAATCACCCATACAATTATAATAGTCCACAAACCGTGTACGCGCATCAAACTAAAGCCGCCTTAACTACTCATAAATAAGCAGTTTTACGTTTTGGATATTCATTACTCTGTAAGCATCGCTTATAACGTAACTGCCGATTTAAACTCAAATAATGCCATGTTGTGTCGTTTGTAAGTGTTAAAATACTGCTGGAATTACTAATTAATAAGGATTGGGCTTAATATTTCTGGATTTAAGGTGGCAATTTAAGTACGTTGAAAATAAAATGATTTCTCTTCTCTTAAATGTTCTTCATCTAAGTTGCAATGTGTTAATATTAACAGTTTTTAAGGAGTTAAATCCAGTTTTAGTCTTAGAAAAATTGGACGAATAGAAAATATTGTTGATTCTATAATAGCTTTTTCCAAACAACCCGTGCTCGACGAAATATGCCCTTAAAATTAAATACAGGAAAACATTAAAATTGACCCTTTATAGTGCACAGGCAAAAAATGCAATGTTCACTGATAAATATGATAATATTAAAACGTCTTAAGGATTTGTACTATTTTTAATCACTTCATACCTAGCATCTAGAGCTGAGCTTTAAGCTCTCAAGAAATAATGCAAAATTTCTGTTTTAGAAAGCTTCCCCTCTTTATACGTGTATAATATGTACGTTGGAACTAGAAAAGGGATGAAATCTCGGCGTAGAGTAGCTTTAGTAACTTTGAAGGCGAAGAAAACGTGCATTCATTATAATAAATTTACCTTAATTAAATTAAGTCTAATAAATTCAATATCTAACTATCAAAAGTCAAATAGGTATTTTATGTCGCGCCTATATTTTGCGCATTATTAATTTAATGGAGTTTTTTTAAGAAAAATAAATGTTTGCGTTCATTTCATTTTGAATGCCATTTTCAACGAGTTGTAAATAACTCACTATTAAGAAATGAGCATCAAGTTAGGGTAGAGTGGGATTCGAACCACGGACCTTTGAGCCGCGAGTCCGAGACACTAGCCATGGGACCACAACCAGATTTAAAATTAATAAAATAAGAAATGGGAGAGAGAAGACCGTCTGAACGTTAAATGGTCAGCGTATATGCCTACCATGCAAAAGGTTTCGGGTGTAACTCACAATTCATAGTTTCTGGAATGGTATCAAATGCGTATGCGTATTTTATTTTCATTTGACGGCAAAAATCGGTAAAATCTGCGGTTAGTGTACCGATTCAATGCCTTGGCACCATAAGGTGCCGATAAATAAATTATAATACAAAAATAGGATTCGGTTCCGTTTTAAAAGTTCTTGTCTTGTCGGCCTCGTGGTGTAATGGTAGCGCGTTTGCCTACCATCCGAGAGGTCTCGGGTTCGATTCTCGACATTTAATTTAAAAAGGTGTTTTACACTAGAATATCTCATAGTCCACCTGAAGCGTAGGACTGATCATCTCATATTCAAGAAATGAAAATAGTTAAGATACTCTGTAATTGGTGGGTGGGGTCCATAGTCCATAATCGATGACAAACACGTGTTAAATTAGTTCACCTGGAGTAGACCGACGATGTCATCATTTTCTATCGAATCCAAGACATTCGTATAATGCGACTTTTATAGTAGCGCACGTTTAACCGGGAGCATTATTCTAGAGTACATTCACATCGTCCCTACCATGAAGAAATGAACTATAAAGGAATGTGGTCTATAAAGAGACCACAGGAGATAACGCCAGTCAGTTGGCCCAACAAGTTCAGTTCACTTTAATCCAGCTCGACAAAGTCACTCAGTTCAAGCATGTAGTTCAAGTGCAGTCTCTTCAACCCATCATCGCCGCTACGCTCGCGCTACACAATCAAGTGCTTTATCTTATTCGTCATGTAATAAATACGCATTAAACAGCAACCTCGTGGCTTCTCTGTCAATCTCTAACTGGGGTAGGAACTCCAACCCTTAACAACCTAAATCCTACAGGTGTACAAATGCAGTACCTTATGCACCAATAAATGCGGTAAGCGGATGATGAGGTTTGTAAATTTTAATTAATTTTTAAATCTTAGAAAAAAATTCGTGAATCAAATAGTTTTTTTTAAATGTTTGCATAAGTCGTAAATTATACTAATTAAAAGAGCTAGATTGGGAAGTTTCGTTTATTGTGTTGTTTGTAAATCTTTGACTCCAAGGGCCGTATAAAATCAGAAGTAAACAGAGTTATCTTCCATTGCCCATAAAAAAAAATAGAAAAAAAATATTACATTTAAATAAAATAATACAAATTGTGTATAAAATGATACAAATATACATATTTACCTACATAAATTTCGATTTTACTTCTTATTTGCTTAAAACGAACAAACGACGATCATAAATATTTGTAGAATCTAAAAGTTTTATTAAACACAAGCTGTTTTGAAAAGGTTAAAACCATAGAATTAAGAATAGTCTAGAAGGAGCGTAGAATCATATTTGAATACATCGGACTGTGTCCAATAATTCCCCCACTATGCCCTACTTTTGCCGCGTGCATTCGTTTCTGCGTAATGTTTCACGACGGAAAAAATATAATAATAACACAAATGTCAGGAAAAAAACAATCTGTTAATTTCTCTAAAATTTTATTGTGCACGCGGAAATATTGATTGACACAACAGAGAAAATAAGTAAAGGGTCATTTAACTAGAGTAATTGAATTAATGAACTTCAAACTTAAAAAATAAAACAAATTTTATTTTCAATAAAACGGATATTTTTATATTATGTTAAATAATATTTGATGTTTTAAAGATAATGTCGGCAAATGTCTACGGTAGAGTTGTTTAATCCGAGATCTAATTATCATTAGTTCTCTCATTAGATGAGCAAAGTAGCGTAAAAAAAATTACCCTGGCAACACTAACGAAATGTTTAATTTGTTTCTTAGACAATCTGACAGATAGAAAAATAATTCAACTCTTAAGTACTGCATTTGTTACATACACATTCATTTGCTAATTACACATGAAATGTGATTGCATCCGGTTTCTTTAGGATCCTAGCAGTATTTCTACACTTTAAAAGGACACAACATGGCATAGTTAAATTCAAATCAGGAGTTGCGTTCTGAGCGACGTCTGTAAAGAAACTTATGGGTCAAAACGTAAACCTACTCATTTATGAGTAGTTTAGTCGCCTTCTGTTTGATGTGCGTATGCGGTTTCTGGACTATTCTTAATTCTATGGTTAAAACGAAAATAATATTTTAAAGACAGCACAGCTATCAATGAACTGCTTTTTTCAATAGGTACTAAATTATATATTTGATAATATTATATTCATGGTAAATTAACGTTTACAAGAAATTCTATGAAATTGGCTAACATTGAAATAATTTCGATGATTAATTTGGTCCATTATATAAAATATGACTTCTTTGTATAATGAACGAAATAATTTAGTCATGAAGTGGTTCAGACAGTATTTACTGTGAGATTCATTCCTCGGTCACAGCTGGGACTTTATTATTCAGGCAATAATAAATAATTCATTTCAGACTCCCGTAAATTTAGCGTCAAATATTATTGTAATTATTTCATAATTTCACCTCCAATTCCTCTAACATGGAAACGCTTTCATTACATTTCCGACAGGAATAATAAGCGTTTTAATCATCAACTTTGATGAATGACAGAACGATACACGGAAGGTGAAGCAAGTCTTAATATAAATTGATTCCTAATGTTTGAGTTTAATTCTAAGTGATAAAGTCTTTGAGTATTTCTACTAAGAACGAATTTGCCAATAGAAGGCACTTATAGAATTGAAGAATCACTTTAACATAAACAACTCATTTAATGGTTTATTCAATAAACGATCTTCGTATTATTTTAGATAATTAATTTGAATTTAGATAATCAACTTGAACATATTAATAATATTGTAAACAAATCTCTCAAATTTCTTGGTTTTATCAAAAGAATGACAACAGACTTTACTGCTAAATAGTTCACCCCCATCAAGAAAAAAATGCTTCTCCGATTTGGTCGCCATTCCATGGGACTCATATTGACTCATATTCAGTTTTCTAATAAAAGTGATATTGTTTTTTTTCTGATTGAAATGGGGTTATGATTCCTATGTCAAATAGAGCAATTTTTTGATTCTCATTATAGAAACATAGGACTAGGGCTTTGTACGCATTTTATAATTTTTTAATGCTATTAATGATATCACATCTCTGTTGCAAACAATATATTTTGATGTTCTCAGAATTCTTAATTTGCCATTGATCAAATATTCTAAGAGCAACTTTTGGTTTATGCCCCAATGTCCTGAATGTGAAGATGAGTCAATTCGCCGCACAACTTTAAGTTCTTTGGTTTAGATCCCGCTCTTTGTAGATCTTCGTAGAACTGGCACGGTTTAGCTAGATCTCAAATGAGTGTAAGTGTAAGTAAGGATAAGTAAAGCTAGAATAGGAAAATATCAAATGCCACAAATGCCAATAAAAATAAATGAAATGGATTGAGAAAATTAATTTTATTTTCATAACTAATGTGGATATTGTGGAAAAATGTTTTAATTCATTTTTTTTTTTAAATACGTCCTCACAAAAATGCGTCATGATTGATCAATATTCGTGACGTCAAGATTCATGTTCGCCTAAAATATTTGGATTTTTAAAAAACTATTTGTATGGGCCATTATTAGCGCGTGGCTTTGGCGAAGGATTTTGACGTTGTGCATCTGGGCACTATGCAGTATTTATAACGAATTCTTGGAGGCAAAATTCACAAAAAAAAAAATTGTAAAATCAATAATATATGTAAATAAACGGGGATAAAAAATAATGAAATGAAGTGAAGCGTTTCCACCGAAACTTCAATTCAAATCAAATTAAAAAATATTTTAAACAAATACATTTTTTTTTTAATCGATTCATAGATTCTTACTAATTTATATAGCTCAAAAAGTTATATATCCATATTATGTAAAAAATTTGGCATATGGAGGTATTTTAAAAATGATTTATTCGGTATCCTAACTTTATTTTTTTAGTTATTTCTGTATTTTATCGGATGTGCGATATGTTTTACTGGTACATTTGCGTGTTTTCGGTGTTTGAAAATGTCTCTTTATAGACTGGAAACACTTTGATACGGAAAACATTGAACCTCTTGAATAGTAACTCCCCGACTTAGGGTGGCAAGCCGATTCACCCACCCCAGGAACTGAAGGGTTGTGGGTGGTACCATTTCAAATATGAGACATCATAGCGCTAAAACATTTCACATTTAAAATATTCCTGTCACACGATATTCGAACTGACGATACTAGTTATGTATATGTATACCTAAAGCAATGTAAATATATCCGCGCTTGGATGAATGGCGGTTTCGATACCTGTTTTACCTATCGAAAATCCTCAATATTTAACATTTGCATTTGTACAAGAAATTAAAAATAAATATTAAATTTATGTACAAAGTTACCGCGGCTGTTCAGCAAAAGCAGACTGTATCACATTATAAATAATAATTTATTTTTCTGAGAGATCGTAATAATTTATTATATTAGAAAGGCTATTCCACAAAGGTCGAAAATATCAACACGGCAGGATAAAATTCGGGTGGATTGATTTTTTATCATGTTTTCATATGGAAGGATGAATTGTGATTGTCCAGCTAGTAATAAAACACACCCAGCTAAAGAAAGGTGACTCCTACATATAATAAGCAGAAAGGCAACGAGATATCATTATAAGTGATTGCCAATATCTCGGTGTTTCGTTTCGTACAAGCAAGACGCTTAAAATTCTTAAATGTCTCGAAACCCGTATTATAGATAACTCACACATCGCATCTGAGATCCAAATTAGCTAAGGCCTTAAAAATATTGTCACTAAAACCCGCAGGCTAATATAAGGCTAAGATGGGCCAAATTGACTAGCATGTATTAGTCAGCGATAGATGACTGTTATTTTTTTTAATTACCGACTATTCGCTGTTCAATGTTAATCGCTTACTAACCTTACTTTTGTGTAGATATATTCCATAAAAAAATTGGGTAAAAGTTTATGCAAAAAAAAATTTGCTCGGAGACGATTATAACATGCGTGAGCCGGCAATATAAAAAAGTCATCCGCTAGAATCTACTTTGCTAGATCTTTTGGAGCTAGTATTGAATAAACCATACATATAAAATTGCAATAAACTCTTGTCTTTTCATGTTATTTTTTTTACTATAATTTATTTAATTGCATATGTTTTTTACTTGGCAGTGCACAGCACTTCACATGCATGGAAACCGCCATTGCTAGGAATGTACGTGTCAAGATAGACACACGACTTTCTATTATATCTGTCTGCTACCCCTACGGGATATGGCACGATGCTTGTATCAGTAGTATTAATATTGCGCAAGTAAATAAAAATGAAAATCAGTTTTACGCGAATATTTTGTATAAACCAACGATTTAACTGAATCATAAAAATGTGGCAAAACACAGCATAAATATGAAGTATAAACAAGATTCTGTTCATAACAAGATATGTCCGGGATCCCAGAATTATGGTAGCTACTAAACTTGTTTTTCCGTCACAACTGAGGCAATGTTACACGATACTTCAGAATGCGGCAAAAGCGCAAGTCGTCAAGTTTATAGTCACCATTTTTGAAATGTGGTTTGTAAAATACATGAAAAATATCTGAATTTTGAGTGTTTTTTTCAGTCACGTGGAGGAAAACTTATTTTATACGGTTACTAAAAATTGTTTGAAAAATAATCTTAGTAAATATTAGTAAAGATTTTCTATGTTTAACGGTTTCGAAACGTACCCGTATCTTTGTCAGATCACTAATTACACTGTGCAAATCCCATTATACACCTTTACCATGGTAGTTGTACTAAAATATAAAACCAGCGTGCTGATAGTATACATCTTATCGTCAACTAAAGCTAACGAGCATTGATTCCTTCCATTTGTAGTCCCATTTGTATCAACCTCCTTTGTTAAAAAAAAATACATGTAATTTCTCCAAAAATATTTAATAACAAATATAAAAGACTCAAAATGTAAAACTAATTTTAAAATAAAAATTACAGAACATAAAAATAGTGTAGCGAGAGATTTATTATTTTTTTATAAAGATTAATAAACGTATTATTTTATCAACAATATTTTGAGTTTGTCCAAGGACTAGATTTAACTCCCTGGGGAGCTATTTATGGGGAGAATTTTATACAGTGTGTAAAGTGGCCACTTAAACCAGCCATTGACAGGTCATAAGCCATGTATATGCCTAGACTTCTATATTACCTTCTTTTTAATGTTCTTCATCCCTGTTGTAATATGTTTGTAATATATTTGTAATATTTTATGTAATTGGTACACTAATTATTTATATTCTTATGAACTACATAATTTTCCTTTTTTTTTATTATAAATTATACCATATGATTTATGTTTTAGTAGTATTGTGCACATATATATACTTAATATTTATATAATAAAAATTAATAATTTCTTACATTTAATTAGCTATGCATTTATAATTAAGTAATTTTAGTTTTTTTTATTAATTTTTAAATTAGTATAGAACTACTCATACTTTTAAGGATAAAAAAATCTTCATGTTAAAACAGGCTGAGCCGTGTTAGATGGAGACTATCCTAACCAGAGAACGCTCCATATTCATTTTTGGTGTACTAGTTTATAGATTTCCTGGTAGCAAATATTTATATTTATAAATATGGAATAAATTTATAATGTAAAAATAAAAAAAAAATAACAAAAGATTATACAAAATTGGAATATTTGGTTAAATCATAAAAAAACATCTAATTATTTTAAATACATGTCAACAATGCATCCCAAAAAATAGACGCCATCACCTTACCGGCTGATCGGGTTGTCTTTACCTTCTTCGGTGGGCCTTCGCCACGTTTTCTCCACTACTTGGACCGTTTTTTCATTTCCGGCGTGTAGTAATGGACCCACGTTTCATTAACAGTAAAGTATCGACGAAAAAAATCCTTCGGATAACGTTTTATCTTCGCCAAAAGCTTCTCCGAATCCGTCACACGTATGCGTTTTTGGTCGACAGTGAGCGAACGCGGCGCCCATCGCGCGGATAGCATTTTCATATACAAATGTCCGTGTATGATTGCGTGTACACGTTCAGATGCCATGCAGCCTCTACTAGCTCGCGGATTTCAATTCGTCGATTTTCCATGATCATGTCGTGGACTTTGTTGACAATTTCTAGTGTAGTGACGATATTTGAGGGCCCTGGGTGGCAACCATCAAAAACACTAGCACGACCACAAACAAATTTAGCTTTCCAAATTGTGACTGTTCTCTCGTCATAAATAGCATCCTGTTCGGTTTTGATTTCTGCATTGTTTTCTTTTGTGGGGGAATTTTCCCATTTGACGATGTTCGATTTTTTCCATATTTCACAAAACACACAAGTTGTTTGCTTACGACGGCCTTAAAAACCAAACTAATTGTTCTTTTTGCTTCAAAATTTGACAGACGTTATGTGTTAGATAGTTGATGTCGAAACCAATATGGCGTTTGTTGTCACGTAACGCCATCTATCGAAGACTAGATTTCTGTCAAATAACCCTCGTATCAAACGACAACGAGGCGGACTATAATACAAACCTGTTACTAATACAATCGAACCGGTGGCAAACTCCGGCTTCAATTTTTTTCATTTTAGAACATCATTGCACAGAAGTATGAAAATCTCCAAAGGGCATTAATCCTAGTCTTAAATACCGAAACAAAGTAAAGCATGGTATGTTTTTATTTAGTTTAAGTTGAAATTAACGCCATAAAGCATGCTACTCTGAAAGCACAACGACCCCCATGGGGCAGATAAACTCTTATTTTATTGCATCTTTTATTGTTACTCCCTTGAACTTCGCCTTAACCCCTTAACTTCGGAAATCATAACAACAGTTTTAAAAACTAAATTAACGCAAAATGAAATATTCAATGAAATGTGTACAGGTTCTGGTAGCTAGGTATTCCCAGCTTTATAACTATACTCAGAAATCCAAGGTTTGATTTTATCTCTACCCACAAAAATGTTCTAATTTAAAAAGGTTTAAAATATTTTAATTTTAAACAAGTTATTTTAGAACATTTTAATCTAATGTGTAAGTTTTCATTTAGGTTTTTTTTTTTTATCGTGTAGAACATTTTATTTATGTATACAAATAAACTAATTAAAAAAAAAAAAAAAAGTATTCCTAACTCCATAAGGCCATGAGACCTGTTGGGATACAACATAATGGAAAGTAGAAGCATGTATATTATTAAACAATACAAATAATATTTTTTTACATAATATAGTTAAATAAATATCTGGACAACACGCTTAATAGTATACAAATCTATGCACATGCAGCGGTCTCCTGCAATGGTCACTTCCCTCAGACAAAATCGAAACTTGTGCACTTCTTCTGAAATGGCTTTAGATTTAGAGAACTCAATATGTTCATTAACATTTGTTTGGTAATGCTGTAACTTGTCAAACTAATTATGCCAGATTTTATTTTGCGCTACATACACTCAAATTAACTTTGAGACGCCTTGCACTCAAACAACACATTCAAATTCTATTTTAAAACTTAGTCTTTAGTTCTTACAGGACTCGTTACAAGTTCGGCAATAAAATTCTTTCCCGATAATAACCCGTTAAATTGGCCTCCACAATTTTACAAGATATAAGACGCTATCGAATTATTTTCTATACAGTTACGTTAAGCCTTTGGTCTACGAAAACAAAAAAGACATTTCTCGAAACATTTTGAAAACGCACCATTTGGAAATGCTTAAAAAAATATTTGCTTCTTTTATTGAAATTTCAAGTTGTATCTCGTGGAAAAACAAAAATATCACCATCATCATTATTCTCTTTCCGCGCCTTATAATGTATAAGGTACTGCATTGGTACACCAATAGCAGCGTATCTTGATCATTTTTGTTACATGAAGGTAAGATGATCAGTATTACGCTTCAGGTTCCAGGTCAGGGGCTATGAAATATTCTGGTGTGAAAATACCATTTTAAATAAATGTTTCCAATTATTATTAAATGTTTTTTTTATCAGTGTTACACAATTTTATAGTTTTATAAAAACAGTTATAGAGTTTAGGATTTTTTGTAAAATAATAAAATAGTGTAACACAGATAACAAAGTTTTATTTTCAAAATAATTTATAATGAAGTCTTACAAAGCCAATGCCGATTCAATTAATAAATATTTCATATCAACCATGTCGGGAATCGAGCCCAAGACCATTACATGATGAGGCCGAGATCGTGTATTAAATAAATTAGTTTTGTTGTAAAATAATATCATAGATTAAACCGATCACTGGTTATTCTCGCCTTTTATTTCTACATAAAAAAAAAGCTTTATATTTTCCTCCTTAAGCTGATACTTGCCCATGACTAAATCTAGGATGTACACAAAAACACAAATATAAAAGTATCAATTTTACGTATAAAATAAAAGTAAATTGTGTAAAAATTATAAAAGATATAGGTGTTTTATTATTATAAATATGAGAGCTTTTAAAGATATTAATGACATATCTTATATAACAGAACACAATTACTTATTTATATTTTTTGTGAATGTTAGTTAAGTGAAAATCACTTGGAACAATGAAGAACTTCTGCCCCACGGGAAAATTGATGCAATAAATGTTTTTTGGGCACGGTTAAAATTGGAGCATTAAATTGAACGGCAAAGCTTCCTGAAAATGTACGAAAAAATAATACAAAACATTTTTACAAAAACGGACTACTTTGAATGACGTCACTGGTTCATTTAAATCAACCTATGATATGAGTGCCATGGAAGATTTCCAATTTACCATATATAAAAAAAAAATAAAAAAAATTGTCGTAGTTTAATAGTCTATTAACAAATGAAAAAAACAAAAAAAAACCAATGAGCTTCCTCATTAATTATTTATTTCCAACTGAGAGCCTTTTAAAGTTGGGACTGAAAACCTTAAGCCGTGTCTTTACCACACACTCTCGAGAGAATATAAAAGTGGCTTTTTGAGAAAATTCCCGACGACCGCAATGTTGTGAAACAGGTCACCAAATAAATTATATTACTTTTTTGTAAGAAACCAATACTTTTTTTTCTTAACCATTTTGATATCTTAAATCTCAACTTGTCTTGGAAAAAAACTGACAAAAAATGGTGGCAAGGCATCAAAAGGATTACGGAAATTCAATGTTATTGAAAACCTTGTTAAATATTGTAAAAATCTTTTTCTTCGGTCGTCGAAAATAACCGTATGTGGTTTTAGTAACTTTCTTTACATGGATCAATCAACAGGCTGCTAGTATAAGAACTGAAGTTATTTAATTTTTTAAATGTGCAAGCAGCAAGGCCTGTTTTGGAGCTACAGTAATATGTTCGCGAGGAGTTTTATCGGGGCTGTTTCATTTTTTTACAAACTATCATAACATATATTGTGTTTTTTATCACTTGTTTCAAACAACCTGCTCGTTTGCGCATTCCGCCATTTTAATTACAACTGTGTTAAAAAACAATGAAAGCAAAGCAAAAAACATTAATTTTTATGATTGGAGATATTAAGGGATGTGTTTTACGACAACGAAGTAATGTAGGGAAAATAATGGTACGTACGTCATAAAATTTTACTGTATGTAGTTAGCGTATATAAATATGTTGATGGAATTTATACATATTTTTTGTAATTACAGTAATTTTTCAACGTCAGCATCATCCGCCTTTTCGTATCCAACGGTGTTTATTGCACAGCATGGGTAAACGAAATATTTTACATGAAGGTAACGAGATCAGTCTGACGCTTTAGGTGCCAGTCCAGAGATCCAGCGAAATATTGCAGTGTAAAATCACCTTGTATAAAAATATTTCGTATCAATGGTGGATTTGTCTCCCCTCGATTTTCTTTTACGCGATTTCTGCCTGAAAGTAGTCATCGAGTCAAAAACACTCGTTAAGAGTTTTTTTCTATTTCACAATTTTAATATTAATTATCCGCATGAATTTGTAAAAAATAACATTTTATCTTTAGGAATTATGGCATGCTGATATATAGAAGCTCCTACCCAGTTTGAGGTGGACAAAAAATGGTGTCGTATGTTGATGATGTATTTATTACATAATGAATAAGTACAGGAACAAAAAAGTAGCTAGGTAAACCTTTTTGATGGTAACTGATTTAATTAAATTAACTGAACTACCTACATACTGAAACTGGCTGTATGAATTGACCTTGTATCTAAGGCGGTTACTACTCAAATATTAACAATATTTTGAATTTGTCCAAATTTTTGTAGACAAGGACTGGATTCAACTCCCCGGGGAGCTGTTTATATTAACGTATTACAACAGAGATGAAGAACATTTAAGAGAAGGTAATATAGAAATCTAGGCATCTACAGGGCTTATGACATGTCAATGGCTGGTTTAAGTGGCCACTTTACACACTGTGTAACATTCACCATTCTGCCTATATTTGAACATCTATATTCCTTCAATTCTTTTATCTGTTGATGTTTGTGAAGTCAAAGAGCTGAAACCTTTATTTATGCGGGTGAGATTCATCTAATTGAATTATTTCACCTACATACTAGGCAACGCCTGAAAATGTTATTTTTTCAATTTCTTTACTTTTTCATGGACCAGGTAATTTATCAACAATATTTTGAATTTGTACAATTTTTTGTAGACAAGGACTGGACTAAACTCCCCGGGGAGCTGTTTATATTTTCAGGCATTTCCTAGTGTGTAGGTGAAATAATTCATTTAGATGAATCTCACCCGCATAAATAAAGGTTTCAGCTCTTTAACTTCACAAACATCAACAGATAAAAGAATTGAAGGAATATAGATGTTCAAATATAGGCAGAATGGTGAATGTTACACAGTGTGTAAAATGGCCACTTAAACCAGCCATTGACAGGTCATAAGCCCTGTAGATGCCTAGACTTCTATATTACCTTCTCTTAAATGTTCTTCATCTCTGTTGTAATATGTTAATACTCAAATATTGTCCAGTGTTCACTTTGCTTCCTAGTGGGAATTTGATTTCGAGTACTACTTCCCTAGCTGTCAGCAATTATCGATATGGCCCATATCTGCGCTTGTCAGCTTGGCTTCAGTAATTTGAATGTTTTGACAATCTATTATTTGCAGACAGGAAATTTAAGATTTAATTTCTAGACTGCCTTTAGGACAATAGTAGGCTAGTTGACAGTGGTCGTTGATTTCCAGGTGAGTCCTACAAAACGAAATAAAAAATCATGTCATTTTATTTAAAATTTAGAATTTTATTTTAGACAGACGCCGTGGCGCAGTTGGTTAGACGGCCAACTGTGAAACTGGCGTCGCGGATTCGATTCCCGCCAGTTACAACAAAAAAAATCCAAGAGAGATTTTTTCCTCATTTGTTCTGGGTGTTGTGGTGTATTTTTCATAACCTCTTTTCAAATCCTCTCTATTCCACCTACTGACAAGCCTCAAAATAGAGGCTTAGCGGGGGTTGCCTTTTAAAAAATAGAAAAGTTTTAAAACTTTTATTTATTGTCGAACCAACGCGGTTCTGAAAGAAATCTTGCTCTCAATCATCCAAAGATATAGAATGAAAAATAATTTTCTGAAAATTTTTTGTTTTTTTAAGAGTTTATATACCCGCTTTCTCGGGAAGGCAATTTTATGACTGTCGCTCTAGTAAATGAAGACAGTTACATCCCTCGAGAACTTTCTCCTCGCTCTTCCAGGATTCCTTCTCTTCTCACCCTAACTCGAGAAAACTCGTTACAAACTTAACAGGTTAAGCCTTCGCCTTGAATGTGTATATAAATGATGCTCCTAGCTTAAGAAGTACTGATACCTGTAAGAGGATAATAACTCGTGTGAAAATAATCCGTTAAATTTTTCAGCTAAGCTGAAAACACTACGTGATACGCTCTTAACTTAATTTCATGTTTTTAAATAAATACAAAAATAACTTAGGAATGACATAGTACTCGTGACACTGAAAAAATACTTTTTAATTTTTGTGAAAGTTGAATATTACGTACTTACATCTTCGTTTAAATCGCTGCCTTATTTAAAACGCCCGCGTGCCCGTTCGTTTGATATAACCGGGGCGCGTTGCAAATTCCAATTAATTTATTAATATCTCAGCAGCTACTATGAATATTACCACGATTTTTTTTTGTAATATGAAATTTTTTATTCATAAACTTCAAGTACAAAGAATAAGTTCTTTGGCGGACTTATTGCTAAAGCCAATATCTTCCAGCCAACCAAAAAACAGACTGATCAAAAGAAGAGATTGGTAAAAAATTTTTCTAAAAAATCATAAAAATATTTATATACTAGAATAAAAAAATATAAAAAAACACCTAATTATTTAAAAATAACAGCTGCATTTCAATTAGGATAAGGCTTACACATATTAATATTAATAAAATGTTCAAAAAGTGCATTATGTTATTTGTATGAAATAATGCGGAATGTGGGATCAGATAATGAGTTTAGAAGGGAGAGAAAGAGGAATCAAGAAATAAAAAAAATACATTTGAGAAAAAAAAGCAGTAAAAACTCAAATTCAGGATTCTAGGGATATATAATAATGTTTCAGGCGTTTCTTGTAGGTGTGTAGAGAAGGTGCATCTTCTATATGAAGAGTTTGCTCGTTCCAAAGTCTAGCAACTTGGAAAACAAATCTGATAAAACTATAGCATTTTTAGTATAATATGTTGATATCACTAAAACTGACATTATGGGTAGTCTGTATTTTTCGAAGAGTTATATTTTTTATATAATTAGTCTGTAAGCTCGGAATGTCGAAGGCAGTATGATGAGTTCTACGGACAAGGACTCGATATGAAATGCTTTCAACGATTATTCTACTTATATACTGTGATCATTTAACCCAGTCGATGACAAATCATAAGCTCTGAAAATGCCTAGCTTCCATTTTTACAATGGCTTTATGCCTGTTGAAATAACTCACTATTAGAAAATGGGAATCATGTTGGGGTAGAGTGGGATTTGAACCAAAGACCTTTAGTCCGAGGCACTAGCCACGGGTCCACAACCCGATTCAAAATATAAGATTTAACATAAAATAATTTTAAGCGATTTTATCAATTTGAGCAAATGAGTTGATTTATCATACTTTTTTCCTGCAATTAATTTTGTACTTTTTTTGGTGCAATTTTTACATTTAGTGACCTTTTTTTTATTTATTTGTTTGTACATCAACGGTTCAAAGAACCTTTTACAAAAAAAAAATAGTTTACAGAAATAATCACAGCAGTTCACAATAATATAGTCCATAGTATGAAATAATAGAATAAGTAAAACTAAAAAAAATAGTGAACATATTATACAAAAAATATCAAAGTAAGAAAGAAACATCTCTAAATAAAATATTACAATAACCATGAGAAAATCTTATGTTCTAAATTTAAATATAAAACAGTAAAGTTGAGAATAACAAGATAAGAATAATAAAAGAAAATAATGCAAAATTAGTACTTAAAGAAATTTAAGTTTTTTGAGCAAAAAAAAATAATAAAAAACTTACATTAACTTAATAATACCTTAATTTAGTGAAATCATCATCATCAGTTGGTTGGAAGAAGTTGTCATTTGTCAATAAATTCACCAATGTACAATTAAAATTATGTCTAACATGTAAAAATATCTTTAATCTTCGCAAATTTGACCACATAACCGAGTATCGCACGCAACTACACTGGCTCAGTATCAGGCATAGAAGAAACATTCACATTCTATCACTTCTTCACAATATTTTAAATAATCCCACTTCGCCTGTTTATCTGAGAGAGCTCATCCAACCTCTTTCACAACACGGACTATCTCTTCGTTCTAGTAACGAGAAAACCCTTTTAATACCCTGTCATGGCTCTAATTTTTTTGCCTCCTCTTTCACAGTAGTAGCCGCTTGATTGTGGAATAATCTACCCACTAATGTTAGAGACGCCTTCTTTATTTACATTTAAGTCAAGTTTGAAATGTCACTATCTAAATATTTAAATTGTTCCTTTATCCTTCTTCTTTCCTTCCCATCCCCTCTCTTCTCTTCACAGTAAAGTGTTATTTTTTTTTATATTTATATTTATTTTTGTTAATCTTTGCTTTTAATTTTTGTATAAAATTGTTAGATTCAATATGTCCATGTATTTATAATTTTCTCAAACTGAACGGTTTGGGTAGGTAGGAAGAAATTGCCTTAAGGCAATATGCCCGCCCTTATATGTTTATTTATTGTATATGTATATAAAGTGTCAAATACATAAAAATAAAGAAATAAAAAATCACGTATTCCAGGAAACAAAGTAAAATTTGATAATATATTTTAAAATAAATCGATTATTTTTCTAAAAAATAACGAGTGAGAATACGTTTTAATTCATGAACAGAATTTGTATTAAAAATATCGAATATTTGTTCAAATTAATTTCCATACCTATGTATTCTGGGTAAAGGTGAATGCATTTCAAAGTTGGTCTATGAATTGTTGCGAAAAAATCATTCCTTATTTTTAGTGCACCTACCAGGTATTCGAATTTGAATTAGTTCAAGCAGAGCAGGGCTGTCAATTATCGATTTCATTATTTTAAATAAGAATAACAAATCAGACAATTCAAGTAATCTCATTTCATTTCTAAGGAAATCATTATTTAAGGATTCTACAGGTATTTTTAATTTATAATTTATAAAATGCAAGAATTTATTTTTTACCCTTTCGATAGCATGAGAATGAATTTCATCGTAGGGAGACCAAACCGTAGAGTTGTATTCAAGTCTACTCCTTACTAATGAGCAGTACAATTGTTTCACATTAAATACATTTTTGAAATTTGACGCTCCTCTCAAAATAAATTCAAGCATCTTCATTCCATCACTAGCAATCTGATTGATATGAAAAGTGAACTACAGTTTCTCATCAAGCAAAATATCCAGATCTTTTATTTGAGACACTCTTATCAAATTGATACAACTTAAAGAATATGTAAATTTAATGGGGTTTTTACATCTACAGAAGGTTTAACTTTGACATTTACCTATTTTTAACTGAAGAATATTTAAATAACACCCCTTGTACAATATATTTATATTATCTTGAAGAATATAATAATCAGTAACATTCTTTTATCTTTAAATATATAATTCTTCTGTACGTGTGATGTCACCGTACTTCTCCTAAACAGCTTAACCGATTTACGTGGGGTTTTCAAAAAAATATAGATCTTTGCGCTGTGCGTGTTTGTAAATATTAAAATTTTCAATCAAATATGTAAAAAAAAAGTTAGGAGTATAAATGTTTTTTTCATCGATCTACCAGGGTTGCATTTGAGGAGAATGCATTTGCAAACAAATTGAAAGGTGTTTTTTTTTGTGCATAAAAAAGTTTGTTTTTAAATGTTTACAGACAGCATTTGTTTTTTGTAGATCTCAATCAGATTCCATCCTAAAATTTCTTATAATTTCCACCCATTTATTTTTTTTTATTGGATTTTTGGTCTCAAATAATATTAAATTCGAATGATGTAATAACTTATATTTCCATATAAGTTATCAATTTAAAAAATACTTGGTACACTTCCACTTTTTTATTTTTATCAATTAGCGCTTTCACCCTCTAATGGGCATCTTCAGACTGGTCTGCCCATTAGAGGGTGAAAGCGCTAATTGGTCAAAATAAATAAGTGGAAGTGTACCAAGTATTTTTTAAATTAATAACTTATATGGAAATATCAGTTATTACATCATTACAATGGAATTCCACCAAGAATTGTTAATAAATAATTTAAATGAAATAATATTAAATTCAATACATATTTAAAAATCGTATTCCTACATAAGTACACCCCCTCATTGGTGAGACAACCGGAGTTTGACGTTTGCAAAAAGAATGCAATATTTGAAAAAATATTTATTTTATGTTTTGGAATTCAATCATAAACAAGTACCTAGGTACCTACTAATCAATGAAAATTTTTTGCCAACGTTTGGGAAGGACAACGTCTGTCAGGTCCACTAGTATTCTTATATATTTCTCAGCTCTCTATTATTATATTATTAAGCAAAAAGTAAAATATTTACTTCATAAAACATATTTACTTCATCAAAAATATTTACTACGTCATTAACAAAAATACTTTGTCAATTTAAACACATTTTGGGTAGTTTATAGCGATTCAAACATAGTTAGAGTTATCGCGTTTGAAAATGCTGTGCTGCGGCGTAGTATTCGACATTTTTATTACGAGGACATACATCCCACTCAGTTGGTTTATAAATATGAGCAACCTCATTTCGCTGAACATTACCGTATCCCGGGTATACGATATCCGCTCCATTATAAGAAAGTCCTCAATACGGGAATGTGGATTCCTCCGCAGGCTCCATATTCGCACTGCGCTCCTGACCCGCACTCCATACGGCGCCCTGCGCGCTCGCCAACCGATCCCTCTCTACCCCTGCCATTACCAGGGGCGTGCCGAGATTACTCCATAAAATAGGTTTATCATTCATCACCATTATTCTCCAACCCGTGATTCAAGGTGCGTAGGTAAGACTCCAAATAATACAAAATAAAGCGACATAAAAATATTAAGATGCGGTAGACGCTCCCAAATCAAAAAGATGACTCGTCTTGTACATATATTGTATGAAAATCTGATAAATAAATTCAAAATTGTACGAGTAAGTCAATGGCGTTAGGTACATTTATTTTGTAGTACCAAGTGTATCTTTTACAACGCGATGTAAAAATTATTTTTTTTGTTTTTTGTTTGAATATCAAAATAAAACAACATTATTGTAAGTCGTATTATAATCGCTATGATTTTTTAGTAGATTTGTAATTTTAAAAAATCCACACGTTATCATGGAAATCACACCATCCATGATGTCACGAGTTCTAGTCAGTAAAAACAGAACCCCGTACAATTAAAACAAAAAAAATATTTGTAGACACTAAACGTCAGAACACGCTAAATGTCAAAAAACATGGCAATTTCTGAAACTTTAAAACTGTTGCCAGACGCCACAACAATATGTAACGCTTTTATTAACTGGTTATACCAAATACGTCTTTAAATTTTTTTGTACGTTTTCGAGAAGCTCCCCAGTAAAATTAAACGCTCTAATTTTTACCGACAGTAAGAAAAATTTTTGTTTTCCAATTTTCCATAGCTCTGAAGTTTCTCATTACTTAAAAAAAATCACATATCGCAAATAAATTTCGTGGAGAAAAAAAGTAATCAAATGACAATGCGTCAAAACATCTGTCAGTGTCAAATTCGGTATTGGCGCTGAAGGTAACTGACTGTAATGCATTTTACCGGCCGAAATAGGGTAGTTACCATTTAATTACTACGAACGTTTATAAAACGCTTTAATCCGGCGGTATACCAAATATTAGGTAAAAATAGTATCAAGTACAATTGTACCTGCAGAGATTTACGAACAAAGAAGTAATAATGATCTCCTGTACAAAACAATCAAAACTCTGCCTGTTCGAGGAGTACTGTGGCTTTGCATCATTTTGGAACAATTTCATAGTAATACATTCAAGTTTCCTCTCAAACATAACCATAATACACGCTTCACGTCTAATGATGGCTTGGTTGTACCAAAAGTATGTAATAAATATGGAAATAGAACTCTCAAATATTTGGTACCAAGAATTTTTAATTTATTACCAAAAGAACTTAAATTTAACTCACATTGTAACAAGAGCAAAATAAGAGAGTGGCTACTCGATCAAGAGTTTATATATGAATAGTAGCTAAGGTGTAAATATTTTAATTTTTCATATATTTTCTTGTATTTAAAAAATAAATTTATATAGTATTATTTGTATAAACATGTTTATTCTGATCATTCCGGCTGTTAATTTTTACCTGTTATTCATTGTTTTTATAAATGTAAATAATATTATTAAGTCAGAATAAATATAATCTTCACCAACAAGCTACAAAAAGTGGCTTGGTGGGATTTTAGTTTTAGTAAAAATATAACAAGTGAATTTTTTTTTAAATTGTAAAAATGTATAATTATGCTATTAAATAAAATAAAAAAAGTATGGTATCAAGTATCAAGCATGTTTATAAAACCGGCTCGTATTAAATGACGAACAAACTTTAAGAATAATCAACATAGAATAGTAAACAAATTAATTAGTCACTAATACACGCCACTGCTGAGTACAGAAAACAGGAAGCGGGCAAGATTATGGAAATAAGATGAAAAAAGGTAAGTTAAAATGTCAAGATAGGAAACTCAGGTTACCAAGTATACCGGAAAACAGTTTATGTGGCAATAATAAAGTATATTTATAAATAAGGCTACGTCGTGTAAAAAAACAATATATTTTTCGGGGCTTAATTTATAGT
Source organism: Micrasema longulum (assembly GCF_059751315.1). Classification (NCBI taxonomy): domain Eukaryota; kingdom Metazoa; phylum Arthropoda; class Insecta; order Trichoptera; family Brachycentridae; genus Micrasema; species Micrasema longulum. The sequence goes on from NW_028278589.1 coordinate 156,369, forward strand.
AGGAGCTTCTTTTAGGTTTTTTAAACCCAATTTGTGTTTATTTATAAAACTCGAAAGAAACTTTGCGTAACCGAATTTTGTTTTGAAATTTGTTATAAGTAATTTTAAGTTTTAAAATATGCAAATGAAAATGACTTGGTTTTTAGAGAAGAAATTTAAAATCGCATTGCAAAATAAATTATTTATGATTTGATTTACGTATTTTACTTTGTAATTTAATTATATAAAGGCAACAAAGTTTGGTACGAAATTCTTGCAGCACAAAGCATTTACGCGGTTTAATTATTTTCAAAATTAATCAAGCGTAAGTATCAGTTTACAAATATATGAACAGGATTTATGAATTGAACAGGGGTTTTTAATAAAAAACAACAACACAACAATAACAAAAACAAACTATTTCGCCGTTTCCCCGTAGGGATAGGCAGAGAGAATAAAAAGCCATATCACTCTGTCTTTGCATACAGACCGCTTCCTCTACATTCAAAGATATTCTCATGCACGCACGCCGATTATTCCTTCTCTTGATATATCCATCTTCAAGTATTTGATGGACTTGATCGTGCCATGTATTTTTCGGTCTTCCTCGTTTTTTGCATCCATCAACATTCGCATCGTAGATCCTTTTAGCCGTTCTTTCGCTGTCTATAACCAACGCAAAACCCCTTTTTTTATTATGTCGATAAAACATGTCTCAGCCTTACACAGTTCACGGATCTCGACATTTGTGCACCTATCATACATCGTTTTACTACACATTCGACTTAGGGATCGCATTTTGACAGCGTTTAACCTACTTTCATCATTATTTTTCCGATTCCATACTTTGCTCCCATACATTAGAGTTGGCACTAGAACTCCACTGCGAACTGCTTGTTTTGCCTCCTGCGATAAACCGATTATACAAATAAATAAAAAATATTAATGAGTATAATCGGTTTTATTTATTTACATTAAATTTAAATTCTGTTTGGAAAAAAAATATTACTAAGGTTGTCATTTTATTTGTTTTTTATTCAAAATGTAAGTGCTTTTGTATATGTCCAAATGCTTGCAGGCTGGCTGGATTTCCTCCCTAGGGAGTTATTCATATTTAAATTTATTTCAATAGAGAGGAAAAACATTTTTGAGAAGGGAATATGGAAGTCTAGGCATTTACAGAGCTTATGACCTATCATTGACTGGTTTAAATGGCCACTTTACACACTGTGTAACATTCACCATTCTGCCCATGTTTGAACAACCAAATTTCATTAACTCTTTCATTTATTGACTTTTGTAAAGTAAAAGAGCTGAAACCTTTATCACGTGGGGGAGATTCATCCGGCTGAACCTAATCACCTACTAGGCAACGCCTGAAAACAATTTTCTAATTTTTATACTTCTTCTTTTACCAGGTAGTAATTCAACAATGTTTGAGTATGTTGCTTGCCAAATGCTTGCAGACAGGCTGGATTTCCTCTCTAGGGAGTTATTCAAATTTAAATTTATTTCAACAGAGGGGGAGAAGAAAGAGTTGAGGAAATGTGGATATTCAAACATGGGCAGAATGGTGAATGTTTCACAGTGTGTAAAGTGGCCACTTAAACCAGCCAATGACAGGTCATAAGTCTAGTAAATGATTAGACTTCCATATTCCCCTCTCAAAAATGTTTTCCCTTTCTGTTGAAATAAATTTAAATAGCTTTTGTATATTATTGAGAGTCTCTTCATAGTTTTCCTGAATTATAAACTCTGTCTGCATTTGATCCTGCACAGGGCACTGTAAACTATTCTCAATACTGCTTATCTCTACCATCCGTTAAATGAAGATGCATCAGCCTGACGCTCGAGGTGCCATGCAAGGAACATGAAATATTTTATGATGGTCGTTTTGGTAATTTAAAAGAAGTAGCACTAACAGTTACAAATTTAAACTGTTTCGTTAAATCGTTTTAAAATTAACATTTGAGAGCAGCGTGGGCAATGGGTATTTGGCTATTTGCTATCGACCGCGACTCCTCAAGCTAAAAAAAAAATGTGGTCCTGGGAGTGGGGGAATGACGACGGGTTTTCCGTCACAATAACAGTTTAATTTACTTTTGAGAAACTGTTTAAGCTGTTTTTTGAGATGACTGTTTAATTTTTTTTTTTAACTGCGTCTTCTCCACATTTGTTTATTTAACTTTTTGTACGTAATGTTATTTGAACATTGGCGAGCTTATTGCTAAATGGCAATTTCTTCCAACCAACCAATAAAATAACAGTTTTATTTTTACAATTCAAGTAACAGAACATATTTAATAGAAAATAAAGATTAAAAAGCTTAAGATATAGAAAAATATAAATAAATAAAATAAAATATTTGTTTATAAATTACCTCAAATCAAAACTATTACTCAATGAGAAAAAGGAAAAAAGAGTAAAAAGGAAAGAAGGAGAGATTAAAGAAAGAGAAAGGAAATGTTTCTTCAGACGTGATTTAAACAGATATAATATAGTAACATCTTTGATGGTGGATGGGAGATGATTCCACAGTCGACATACATACCCGTTCTAGAGGATGGATTTTATCTCTTTTAAGATCCATGCTTTGCGAATACGAATTTTTAGATTTAAAGAACGAATAATAGCTTTTTAATTTCATTTTATTGTGAAAAATTTGCATTATTTAGAATTCATAAGTACTGCTGTCAGTGTACCGCAATCTAAATAGTTGATTTGTCCGTCACCATTGATCTTTTCAGTCTTGTGAAATATTGCATTGTAGATATTGTGTTTTAATAAATTTTACATTGATTCTCCGGAAAATCGAACCCGGGACCTCAAATACGATTAAATATTCGTTTTAACAAACAAACCAAATACAATAACAGCTACACTACAAAGTGGCAATGTACTAACGAAACTGTAAAGGATGCTATTTTATGAAATATTTTGTGGCTTTTCTTCCCTTAAATTTTTATACGTAATCATTAGTTTGTACTGGGGATATCCGAGAAATACGAGTAGATATTACTGGCGCTGTCACTGGTTGATGGTCGACCAAATATCAAAACGTCAAGTGCAGACCAAACTTTAAAAATTTGATGTAAAAGCCGCTTCAGTCAAGATACTTTCACGTCAAATAATTGAAATTTACTATGTAGGTCAACCAACTAATGCTCAATTTTAGTTGTTGACAATTTCGTTTGTTTTCAACAAATTTATTTATGGTTCTCGATGCATAATTGAACGTTTTTTTACAGAAAGCACCAGTCCACAATAAAATATTTTAAAAAGATATATTGCTTTTGTCAGGTGCAGTAAGGTCAAGTAATGTCTTGCCAAAAACAGCCAGCTCACTTTCATACAAGAAACTGTAATAATTACCTTTTGAAAATAGTGTCGATCTCAAAAACGACATTTTTCAATTTGCAGAAAACACCCACAGCTTTCGAAAAATCTTACGGTACTTTAAAACTACTACTAAAACTGGTCAACTACGTTATTAGATACATGTTAAAAAAATATAAAAAAAATAATGTATTCATTGTTTATTGTTTGTCAAAGTAAAAACATCCCTACCGCTGTGTCGATTTAATTATTCACTATTTTCACAAATGTGCTTTTATCTCAGTTTCACTTTTCTATGGCTGGCTGCTATCTGCAAAACCACGTTCAGTTGGGATTGATTACAATGATTTAGAAATTCCTGCTGTTCTTGTGACGTCACCATATAATTGAAATATTACATAATTTCATTTATTTATTTTTATTAATGTATTTTATAAATTTATTGCATATAATTAGTATACATATTTAATAACAGGGAATCTATATGAAACTAATGAATAGAAAATGGAAACGGAGTGTTCTCTGTTTATGATAGTCTCCATCTAACATGACTCAGTCTGTTTTAAGATGGAGATTTTTTATCATTTAGAGCATAAGTAGTTCTATGCTAATATAACAATAACAAAAAAAACTTAAACAACTTAATAATAAATGCCAAGCTATTCAAATGTAAGAAATTAAAAATCGTTATTATACTAATATAAAGTATATATATGTGCCAAAAATAAATGTTACTTAAACGTAAATAAATTAGTATAATATATAATAAAAAACAAATATAAAGTAATGATATACATGAAAATAAAAATATTATGTGTACCAATTATATAAAATACTACGTTTTTTGATCTACATATATTTTTCAAAAAAATCTCTGGCGACACTATTTATATGTACGGTTATTTACTTTTAAAATTTGTTTAACATTTTAAGGCTTTTATATTTGGCAAAAAATCATTAGATATTTTTGGAGCAATTACATTATTTTTGCTTTTGACCAAACGCGGTTGATACAAATGGGACAATACAGTTAATTTGTGTTGCTAAACGAGTGAGTTTTAAAGATAAATTAAATGTATACGAATTTTGTCCAATTTTTTGTAGGCGAGGACTGAGTTATACCTCTTATTATTATCTTATTAACTATATTTTAAATTCAAATCATTACATCAAAGATGGAGAACATTTTAGAAAACGGAAAATGGAAGTATTACCTTCTTTAAACATTTGGACAAATTTGATGTATTATTTATTATTTGTTTATTTATTGATTTGGGAATCATGCAACTTTATAAAAAGTACGATAAAGTAATTATAACATAAAATAATCATAATGTTAACTAAACGATTTCACAGATAAGGTAGTAAGTGTGTGTATAAAAAATGTGTATTTTACATATTGAGAACATGAATAAATCTCTCAGTTTTAAATCGTACGGCGTCTAATTTCCATACTTTTGAATCATTCCTAATGCTTTTAAATATTTAAAAACTGTTGTGTGATCAACTTCTAATGATTCTGATAGTTCATTTTGCGTCTGACATGGATCTTTATCGAATAATGCTTTTAATTCTTCGTCTTCTAGATTTGTTGGTGCGCCAGAGGGTTCATTATCTTCAACATCAAAATCTGCATGTTGTTTTCAACAGTACATGGTTGTCGTAAGTCTTCACAAGAGTTCTGTGTGCTTCAGCTGCAGATTAAAAAAAAAATCAGTGAAATTCCCTGCAAGAACTTTGTTTTTAGCACAGAACTCGACATATATTATTTAACGTTACAAAAAAACAAGGTTTTGACACCTCGGCAAAATAATATGTACTGTAATTTTAAGTTTTATGCTGAGCTTCACAATGAAGTTGGCTGTAGTATTGTCCGGTGTAAAAACGCCAAAATAACACTACCCTTCGGGAAACACTTAAAACTTATTGAAGTCCCTATTATATGAGAGAATATGGATGTGTGTATGAAATGGAATATGTGTGGAGAGGAAACTAATTATAAGTTTATTATTTATTATGTGAATGTGATTTATCATTTCTGATTAGCAATTAGTGGAACATTAGGCACTGTGTTAGTACTAGAATTGCAACGTATCTTAATATTTTTTTACAAAGAAAGTAAGATCATTAGTTTTCAGCTTTAAATGTTTCATATTATGATCACAAAAGTTTCATCAGCAATTATGAAATGCAATAAAAAATTGCATTTTTGTTTTTGACTATAATGTATTATAATGTATACATTAACACCTTAAAACACGAACGCTAAAAGCGAGAACATAATTTATTTGGAAAATATTCTAATTAAGTTTAAACCTCTCATAAATTATTATGAAACGGATTTTTTGCATTCAAAGTTTTAGTGATTGTAGAGGTTCTAAATATTTAGTGAGTCGGTTCGGCGGTTACAAAGTTTACTTAGAACACAGCTCTAAGCTTCTCAAACTTTGTAAATTATTCATCTAACAACAAGTTCACCTTATGATACAATGTATGTACAATAGAACAATGCAATAATTATTCCAGTAATCAGCTTAGAACTTGTGTATGCATTTTGGTTCAACATTATGTTTTAAGCTTCGGCGACTAAAAGCTTTTATGGAAATAGAAAATATAAAGCTTAAAGCTTATATTTTTAACCAAACTAAGTCTTCTCACGTTAATTATTAATGTTCAATGTTTTATTGAATCACGCTCTCATTAAAGTTCGAATATGGACGCAGCGGCCACCTACAACGAGCGTCTTGAGGATGCGGCGGGGGATCTGGCTTGGACACGTGTTACGCATGCCTCAGGAGATCCTTAATTCAATTTGCCTGTTCTTTAAACCTGCGGACTCACGCTATCCTGGAAAACTGTCGATGACAATCTTTCAACTTTATTCGGGGTAACTAAGGAACGCTGGATTGACGTGGGAGGAGGCAAAAGTGTTGGCTTGGTGATAGGAATTCCAGGTAAAGTCAAAAAAATATATTTGATTGAAACGTTGTTTTACACAAAAATCTATTTCTGGACTGACACCTGCGTTAGACTGACTATTTAGTCAGTCACCTCTATGTAAAATTTGATCAATGTACACAATGATTTACCAATGCAGTGCCCAATGAACCATTAAGTGCGGAAAGAGGGAATGATAATGATAATGAATATTTCAAACATACTCTTTCAATGTATTAAACAGTTTTTTAATCAATAAACAAAAACAAACAAAACAGTAAACAATTACACTAATTTATTTCAACAATTAGCGCTTTCACCCTAAAACTGTTTTGTGTCTTTATATTGGTAAATATGATACAGTGTTGAATGAATGTACCCAGATAAAAAGGAATAATAATTAAATTCACCTTGTATGCACCATCAACACATTTACCCTATTATAAATATATATTTATTTTCCCGTATGACCTGTTTTTTAGTGGGCAGATAAATCTTGTGAATGTAAACTAATTTATAAAATGATTTACGTTATACACATTATATGATGAGAAATGTGAGATCAGATAATACATTTGGACCAAGACAGGAAGAAGATCTAGGATATATTTTGATTTTTTTAAATAAGTAAGTTAGGGTTCTAATGATATATTAAAATAATGTTTCAGACATTTTGTAAATGTGGCCAAGGAATGAACCGTAATTATTACCTGAATTAATAATAATACATCAGTAAAAATATTTTTAAATAAAGTAAACAAATCATCACGCAAATACAAATAATATGGAACGCAACGCTAACCCGCAATTATATACAAATCTTGTTTCTACTACATTTTACTATATTTTCTTATTTAAGAAGGATTGGGACTTAACATGTACCTATAGTTAAGTGTATGCCGATTTAATTGTGCCATTTAATTCTTGGTATTCTGATGAATATAAAAATAATATTACTAAACATTTTGTTGGTATAAAATCATTGAATAAATTTAGTCTGCCGACCACTTTAAAAACATGACTGTTCTTTTTGTCAAGGTTTAAAAATAAAGTTACACTAAATATTTTCTGAATAACTTGTTCATATCTTAAAATATACCATTTTCATACACGTGTTTGAAGTTTAATTTTATTCAGGTTTTATTTGTTTTGGTAAAACAAGTAAAAATTTCGTCACCGAAACGAGATAGCACATTATGTGTTTTTAATAACTTTTCTGAAGTTGCTAATTAAATAATTAAAAGTATTTCTACTTTTGAAAATAATGATGGAATAAATATTTAACATAAAAGAGACCTTAAGTTAGATACTTATGAAAAATTAGAAGTCCAAAAAGCAGTAAATAATCATCTTCCCATAATTAAAATTGAATTAATGATTGAGTGAATATAAATATAAAAAAATTAATAATTTAAAAATAATACATTAAAATAACATTTAATATGATCCTGCTAACCATCCTTTAATTCATTTTTGAGAATTTCAAGCCAGCACGAAAAACGAAAAATGTTAACAAATTGTGTATTTTAAGGCTTATTATTTGAAAGATTAAAAATATTTAGTATTAGTTTATTATTTTTAAGCTTTGACAAGGAAATAGTGATGTTCTGAAATTGGTTGGTAGATAAAATATATTTAAAGATTTTGCACAAAGAAAATATTAATTCACATTAATTATCATGAAAAATTACAAAATGAATACATTATATATAAATTTAACATATATTATTTATTTTTCTCAAGAACTTTAGCATAAGAAACGAGCGCTTAAAAACGTATTTGAAATAAATTGTTCTGGATGAATACATACTTATGTAGTATTCGGGTAGGAACAATTGTGCTGACGGAGTTAACGGAACTCCTCTTTGTACCTGTTCAGTTTATAAAGTTCTGTACAAAGCTGGCTCCTGATACAAAGGCTGGGAATCGGGTCACGGTCCATGTTTGCGTATCCTTGACCCAGCCCTGTATTCCAGGTTCCAGGAAGTGTATATCCGCCAGGTAAATCAACGGCAATTACCGGTGCTATGCAACAACTTCTCCGCGCGTAATAAATCCAATTTAATTCATTTACCGAGGATTCAGATTAACGATATGCAATGCAATAATTTTCCATAGAAAAATGAAGCAAACATTTTAATTATCACTGAAAAAAGGAGCGAAGCCGAGAATAATTTTTCACCGCAACGTTCTTGGTAAGTTATCTCGTTATATTCTGATTTTCTAATATCCTTTTTTTTCACGCAAAACAAGAATTCGAATCGATATCTGAATTATAATTACGCCATTTTGCAAAAATACAAAGACGCAAAACTCATTTATGCACCAAGCTGTACATTTATTTTATAGGGAAATACTATTTGAAAAAAGGGGACATTTTTTTATATTTAAATGTGACATGTGAGACATATGAGTACAGATAAGTTAGCTGTTGATAGAAAGTGTGTTCAGGTGGGGTTTGAAGAAGTTTTTTTTATTTTCCAATTGTAAGTTATCTTCATCGCATATCATTTTAAATCACGACCTATATTATTCTAAATAACCGTATTTAATAAAATAAATAAAACAACTTTGTTTTAAACGACCAATTTTCATTTTTCTCCTACCGGTTTCAAAGCAAACAAGCTTCTTCGTCAAGGTTTACGTAACTAATGAAATGATTCCTTTTTTAAAATTTATATTTATATCATGTTCACTAAATACTACACGTGGACCCAATAAATCACGTCGTTTTTTTCTTTACACGGGTGGTCATTTGATATCATTATTTTTGAAGTAAGACAGGAGATGACTAAAAGAAATATTGTTTATTTGGTTATTAATTATTGATTTCTTATTATGAGTCGGTCGGTGAAAAATAAAAACTAGTGGTTAAAAACAAACTTATTTTATTATAATGAATAACCACAAAGTTAGTGCTTCAAATTTTAACTTTATAACCGTATTTAAATTTTGATAATTTATCCAAACAGGTTTCTTTATAACGCATTGGTGAAAAACAGACTTGAGTGAGGATCTCTGATCAGGGCGGCCCACGAATTGAAGTACTCTTTTATGCTGAAAATGGTTCAGAATAAATTTCTGAGGTAGCTTTACTTAAGGGAGTGTGAATACTATCTGTGATTGTACCCGTCTGACTTCATACTGGAAATACTTGGCTACAATAGTTTGAAGAAAAGAAGAAATGCACACATGCTTATGTATTTTTTCCGATCAATTCGTGGTATTACGATCAATATAGGTGTAGTAGAGAATATTTTTCGTTATGTTTTCAATGACTACATTAGACAAAGGCAGCTGAAACTGTTTTATCTTCCTGCTTGCAGAACCAACATGCTGATAGTAATGTCAGTAGGAAGAGAATGTCTTTACTTAACCGTATCTCTTTGGATATCGACATCTTTCATATTTGTGAAAAAAAGTTCAGACAGGAAAGCATCGTTTTTTTACAACTGCTGGGTATTTTTATTTAATTGTATTTTTTAATTTTAATTTCAATATAAATTTTTCCACGTTATTTATGTCATAAAATATTTTTGTTATTTAAAAAAGCGTATATAAAATAAATAAATTGAAGTTGAAATCTACCTCAATTTGGTATATTACATAATATAGAAAACTTGAATTGGCCGATAATTTTAGTTTATTAGTAAATATTGTTGTTTTCTTTAAGTAAATAAAATACGAAAAAAATAAATGTATATTTAAAAAAATATATATTTTTATGTAATTTATTTATTATTTTTATTTCACGTTTCATTTGTGAAATAAAATGAGCCGACAGCTCCAAAAGCTTATAAATCTAATAAAAATGTGTTTAAATATTTAACTTAACTTAAATTTAACCATGTTATTCAAGCATTGGGAGTCAAAGGGTTTCTTAAACTATTCCTAACTATAAATCAACGTGAACTAAAAGAAAATGAACTTGAATAAACGCGTAAAAAGGTGTATTTTCGTCACTTAATGTTTATTGAGGAATGGCTTCAAAATCTTAGAAAGTTTTTACTTGTAGTCAATCCCGAGAGAGCCAATACATTACACAGACAGAGACTTGTATTCCCAAGATAAAGTCAGGGTATTTTAGAAGGTAAACTATTTATTCAACGATTTTAGGAGTTTGGCAGAAGAGGTAAACCTTACTTTAAATATAGTCCTGGGAATTCACTAAGATACATTGCTTTTTTAAAATATAAATGTACTTTGTTTAAAGACAAGACTATCAGTATATTTATTAGATGGAATAAAAAAAAATATTTAAATAAAAAATCTTATTATTTGTCTCCTCCTTCATATAAGTAGCTGCTGGGTTGAGGAATAATCTACCCACTAATGTCAAAATCGCCCTATTCGCATTTACCGCACGATTGAATTGTCGCTACTGAATATTTGAGTTTTCTTTTCCTTTCCGAATTTCCTTCCCACTTTTACTCCTTCTTGTCTAAGATAGTATAGTCAACAATATTTTGCGTATCTCCAAATATTTGTAGAAAGGCTGAATTTAATGTTTACTACGCAGTGTGTAAAGTGGCCATATTTCCTTCTAAGAAAAGTTTTCTCTCCCTATTACAAAAAATTTAGAAAATAATCATTAGTTTCCATTACTTTTTTTAAAAGATTTTAAGAATATTTCATTTTCCATATTTTAAGCAATTAAAACGTTTGTATTTTACTTACAATATGTTCATATTTGCAATTTATGTTCTAGGTAGGAAGAAATTGCTAAAAGGTAATATACCCGCCCTTCCATGTAAATTTATAAAATGTATGTGTTTATAAAGTGCTTAAATAAATACGTAAAATTATTTGCATGTACTAATCAAAAACAGACTTGAAAGAATCAAGTTTTTAGTCATTCAGCGAAGGTACTTTCAAAATTCTTTGGATGAAAAGAGAACATCATAAAATGAATCATAAACTTAAATATTTGGTAGGCAATGAAATATTATTTATGCTTTTGTTATTGTTAAATATAACATAAACTCTTCCATTTGTTAACTTTTGTGAAGTAAAAGAGCTGAAACCTTTATCACGTGGGTGAGATTCATCCGGCTGAACCAAATCACCTACTAGGCAACGCCTGAAAACAATTTTCCAATTTTTATGCTTCTTCTTTTACCAGGTAGTAATTCAATAATATTTGAGTATGTCCAAATGCTTGCAGACTGGCTGCGAAATGTTGCGAGTTGAGGAAATGTGGATGTTTAAACATGGGCAGAATGGTGAATGTTACACAGTGTGTAAAGTGGCCACTTAAACCAGCCAATGACAGCTCATAATCCCTGTAAATGCCTAGACTTCCATGTTCCCTTCTCAAAAACGTTTTCCCTCTGTTAAAATAAATTTAAATATGAACAACTCGCTAGGGAGAAAATCCAGCCAGTCTGCAAGCATTTGGACATACTCAAACATTGTTAAATATTCTTACCTGAATACAAAAAACATTCACTAAATTTGCATAATTAATTTATGCACTTTTTAATAAGTTTATGTCTTTAATAAGTTTATGTTATGACTTGCTCAGTTTAGAAGATCGCCGTCTACTATTAGACATGGGGGTCCTTCATGACGTACTTAGTGGACGCCTTGATAGCCCGGATCTTATGTCGGAGTTATTATTAAATGTCCCTGGCTACCGCAACTGTCACACGTCGAGTTTTCTATTTCATGTGCCAGCAGTTCATACGACCTATGTCCAGAACTCTTAACTTATACGTTGAGCTCGTGAGTATAATCTGACCATTCCCCTCATTGATCCGCTTGATTGTAACAAATTGACATTTAAAATGCGCGTTTAAAAACGCATATTTTTCTCTTATATCTAATTCTTTATATTTTATTTATTTTTGACACTTGTGCAATAATATTTAAACACATGTCCACCCTGATTCCATTATGACACCCCCTAACCCATCCTCTCATACACTTACACTCACACAAACACGTATTGTCTGAGTATTTCTTTTTAAAGTATCTGTTTTTCTGTGGATATCTGTAATTGGTTTTATTCTCTGTATTAAAAAAAAAATATTTTACAACATGTATTACTGTTGATATCTCCAATAAATAAAATATAAAAATAAAAATGTCTTCTTCTTCTCTGTCGTTCCTCAGTTTTAAGGGTCTTGATTGTTTGTACCATCCCCAGCCATTCTATTTACAATGCGTCTCCACACTTCACGGGTCTACTCCCTCTCAACAGTTCCATGTCCCGGTCGGCTTTGACATTGTATTTATGTTATTTATCATAAGTAAATTCCAAATCGGACAATTGTATTATAAATATCCCTTTCTCTCTTCCACCATATTTCTTTACCTTCAACCTTCTTACAGTGCTCTTTTTCCTTTCTTGCATAATGCTGTTCTCTTATAATGTTTGTAAAGAACTTAAACTGGATGTGGATATTTATCATTTTTTATGCTTATTTATTTAAATAATTTATGTTGTTTTTAAATTAAATAAAAAAGCTGATTCTCTCCGGCGTATATGTATCATATAATCAAACTCTATCTAATCAATATGAATATTTCAGGCATACAAAAGCTTACCCCTATTTAACAATAGAGGTCACCAGTTTTCTCTAAAATTTCATTATCTATAGTAAACCAACATGCAAAGGAATGTATTATCTATTTAACAAAAATAAAAACAAAGAATAAAAACATAGCACCAGTAGGTGCATTACCCTCTGAATTTATTGAAACTCGTGATATGAAATATTTATTTTAAGCGGTGTCTGTTAAGCAGTCCTGGGACTATGGAATATTCTAGTGTTAACCCTAGAATATTTCATAGTCCCAGGACTGGTACCTGAAGCGTAATATTGATCATCGTTTGTTCATATTACAACAATTATCAAGATACACTGCGATCGGTGTACCAATGCAGTGTCCTATGCACCATCAGGTGCGGAAAGGAAATGAATGAAAAACAACAACAAGAACAGTTTTTATTTGTGTATAGAATGAAAGCTTTTGTATTTATTGCATTTAAACATTAAAAAATATTTTTCACCAAAAAATTGTGAAACGTGTTGACTGATTGTTAATATCGCCATAAGAGGCTTAAATGTAAAGTAAAAAATAATTACGAACTGAAAATTTAACGCTAAATAAGTACCTCCCCACTGTGGAGTGTTGCCAGCACTGTGTTATTATTTGCGGTTAGAGCTCAAGAAATATTAATTCCCTACAATTTATAACGACATTAATTACGCCCATTTAACAAGCGATATGACCACTTAGAGGTAGCTTATTGTCGTGTCTCAAACCTTTTAAACTGGGAAAAATCCAATTAATTAAATAAATTATAATTTTGAGTTATTAACAACTCGTTGAAAATAGCCCACGTAATTGAAATATCTGGGTCAATCATAAGATCACAAATCAGAAAAAAAAATTACACGTAATATCGTCCATGTAATTTAAAAAAAATGAGAAAATGTTTTTCTTGTCGTTTTTCGTTGAATTGGATAAAACGCAATAATTGGTGTATTATAAATTCGAAATTTACCAATAGGCTGCTTGTATGAACTACATTCAATCTCGCTAATTAATCATCCATAGTAAAGAAGGAAGCAATTCCACGTACATCCCTAAATCCAATACAGCGGATGACACGCTTTCGATTTGCGTAAATGCGATACAGCAAATACGCCATGCGTAATTAAATACCGCTTCAGTGAGGAATTTAGGCGGTTTTTTCTTATTAAAAAAAAATACTATTAAACCTGATCAAAAACTTTTATGTATCGTATTATCAGCGTTGTGATTTTGAAAGTTTTTTATTTCTGAAATTAATTCGCGCGCGACGTCTCGAGTCAGTTCCGTCGATTAGTTCGTTCATGGTAAGTAAATCAGAAATATTTCACAACTCTCTTGTCATTGGTTGATTCATTTGAACTTGCGACGTCATTTGAAGTCGTTCGTTTTTATATTAATCTGTTTGCATATTTTTTTCCAACTTTGTTGAGTAATTTAAGACTCTTATTTTTACCGCGTGGAAGAAATCATTTTTTGTATCCAATTTCCCGTAGAGCTAAAGTTCCTCATTAATTTTGGATAGAAGCATACGATAGCAAAAATTGGTTTGCTAACATAAATGAACATAGATTCAATTTCATATGATTTTTAAACATTTACCAAAGCACAAGGTTTTTTGTCCCTCTTAAACATTTTGACAAAAAATATAGTTTCACAGTCTTGAACTTGTATTATCGACGATGTTTAATCATTAAAATATTGGTATTAGCATGCTAAAACTATTTGATTTCTGAAAAATTTTAATTAGGCAACTTCTGACCTTCTTATTTATTTTAATACTTTTTATTTTATTTATAAATCATATAATACAAAGTATTTTACAAGTATAATACGTTGAATTATATTTTTAGGAGTTACATCAACTCAATTTGGGACATAAATAATATTTACATTTCGAAAATAACACATATTGAGAACAGCAAAAAAACAAAGGAAGTTTAGCACCTTTATAACCAAATATTGCTCAACAATATATACGCCTAAAACCTTTTCTTACACAAGCAGAATAAATATATTTATAAAACGCTTTTAGGAATAAAAAAAAGTAGTGAATTTATTAAGGGAGATAAGGTGATCAACATCACATGCCATGCAGATGGTGCTACCATAGTGATGATGAGAACATATCCATCTCAGTTAGTAAACATCTGGATGCCTAAGAAATGTCGTATAGAACAATGAACACATGATTATTGGAAACATAATTCGTATAAACAAAACGTGTGTCAGACCAAATCATGGTGTATACAACAGAGGCGAGGATAGATGGAGAGAAAATAAAAAATATAAAAAACCAAGTACAAAAACTAATTAGAAAAACTAAATAGAAAAACCAAATAACTGCTCAGAATGTCAGAGATAAAAGTACTAAAGGCAATAGTAAAAAAACCCAAAAGAGGCAGAGTCTAGAGTCAAGAAGTTAGATGGATTTGCGATACCCAGTGCATATTAAATATATTATGGAGAGATTACGTCAATAATTCCATTAATGGACAGCTCCAAAATTCCCTATACCTACTATTGCCTACGAAATCCCGGCCGTTTGCTGTCTGCCTGGAAGATTACCGATATTTGATAAATGTTTAGAAATTAAAGTACAAGCGGTAGTTGATTAGTTGAAATAATTTTTGTTGCACCCTTTCTAGTCATTGATAGAAAATTTATAATAAGGTGACCAAATAGGAGTACAGTATTCTAGCTGGTTTATAATATGTCTCTGCATGTTTAAATGGTTTTGATTCCCGCATGATAAGGCGAAAATATGACATGTTAGTTTATTGAGTAAGCTATGATTAGCTGGCGCCGCATTCAAGAATATGAGATTAGACGTTTACTCAGTAAAAACTAAGCGTCGCCTATACAATGCTTGTTTAGCACCTATTTTCCTCTGCGGATGTGAACCGTGACACCTCACTAGGGCTCTAAACAGTACACTATTGAGTTTTGATAATAGATGCCTCAGATAAATTCTAGGTGTGCAATTGTGTAGTGGTGTGACTTTGTAAGGAATGTAATATAAAGACAATGACCACAGCAATCTTAGGTGACAACCGTCATCAGCCAGAGGTGATAAGCTTGCTGAGCCATAAACAACGGATGCCTCCCGAGAGCCTTAATCACGTTCGCCTATTTAAGAAGGCATCAGAATCTTGCAGTCCTGGACGTCCACAGTTTATTGGCAGTTTACGTTTGAACTACGGGACGCTTGGGTATCTGACTTAGAAGAGTACACGGGGGTTGGCCGCAGACAGAGAGGCTTGGAGAGATTACGTAGACACCGTATGCTCCACCTAGAGTGCAGTCATGGATTAAGTTAGTAAGTAGTTTATTTAAAATTTTGACAAAAAAATAGTCGTGTTTTGAAACTGGTCGGCACATTAAATTTATTTTAATAATTTTACACACACTGAATACGTACCTTAATGATAATTTTATACTTTTAATGAATTATTGAAGAATTGAACTTCTAATTTCTACAATGTTTCAAGTCTGTCCAAAGGAAATGTAGATGTTCAAAGATACACAGAACGGTGAATGTTACAAAATGTGTAAAGTGGCCAATTAAACCAGCCAATGACAGATTATAAGCCCTGTAAATGACTAGACGTTCGTATCCCATTCTCAAATATGTTTTCCCTCTCTTTTGCAACAGATTTGGTTCTAATTTCTATTTAATATATTTTGAAAATGGTTTTATTTGTCGTGTGGTTTTATTTGACTTGTACCAAGCGAATTGGGGTAGTGATGTGAGTGTTAAGAGGGGGTGTCTACACGTTGTTTTGCCTTTTGGGACATTCCTTTAAAATTTCCCGGCTAAATGTCACTGAAACATAATGGGTGTCCCACAGGACCTCAGCGGAGTGCGAAACGAAGCTTGCTTTATGAAAATGTAGACGATATCAAAGGGGCTTCTGGTTTTTACAAACAAAATTCCTGCCTCACAAGTTTAATACAATGTTATTCTATTTTATGTAACAAAATGCTAGATCAGAATTCGTTGTCATCGTAGTCGTTAAGAGTAAAATATAAAAGTATGCAAATAAAATCTTACAATTATGTTGTCATAAATTAATTAACTTTTATGGTATTTCAATAGCTAAACTAATTGCATTATAAATAATATAAAGATTTAATATACTTGATTAACTTCCGCTTGTTCATTTGACAATCGAACGCTTTTACTCTCTAATTGGCATCGTCAGACTGGTAAACATTATAGCGTTAGGATTGGTGATGCGAGAGAAAGGCGCTAAAGTTGTTTCCTCCAGACTAATCCTAAACGGTCCAACAAAATCAGCTAACGCACACCTTACTAAGGACATCTACTGCCACTTCATATACAATTGAAATCGACTCGCCTGTTTGAAAAGCTCCCCTTCGCTCCACCAGATATTATTTGAGATAATGATGCAGTTGTTTACTTTTTCCTTAATTCTGCTTTGTATATAAGAATTGGATATCGGATAAGGTAATAATAATGCCATCAAAACTTTTTTAGCGATCACTATATAAAGACAGAGGTAGGCATATTATTTATTTTCAGTTAAAAAAACAAAAGCTGTCAATTTTTTTTAAATAAAGATTTTGTAAATTCTTGCACTGCGGTAGGTACTGCTAGGCTGCTCAAGTTCCTACCTTTCAAGAAATAAAGCCAACAACCAAAATATACAAATGACAGTAAACATTCACGTGTAACTAATGATAATTTTTGCAAAATTATTTTTATTTTCAATTATTGGTACATCTAAAAACCATGTCGAAAGAGATACAATAGTATTTCAGTGCTACAGAAAGAGAAAAGTTTAGCAGAAGATTCTGTTCTACAAAAATATTTATTGTTTTTCTGCCTTGTACAGGTTTAAACTAAGGGGACTAATTAAGGTGAGTATTAAAATTATATTTCGTCATTGCACATCAAATATGGGCCAT
This sequence comes from Micrasema longulum, assembly GCF_059751315.1. Lineage (NCBI taxonomy): Eukaryota > Metazoa > Arthropoda > Insecta > Trichoptera > Brachycentridae > Micrasema > Micrasema longulum. The sequence continues at coordinate 174,093 of NW_028278589.1, forward strand.
GTGACTCGGAGCACATTCTGAGAAAATCATCAAAATGCGACTTTTTGGCATAAAGTAATTAATATTTTAAATAAATATATTATTTTATTAAAAAACACTGTATTTTTCCTACTTCATCCATACACAGAAGTGTTATTTTAGGTTCAGTTTTTTTTTAAATCGTTTTTATCGATTTTTTCAGAATGTACTCCAAAACAAATGGCCTATATTTAATGTGCAACGACGATTTGTTGTTTATTTAAAATTATACTACTTTTATTTTTATTCTAATTCGACTGAAATGGGATTCCGATGTCAAGGATATCTACCGATAGACAAAAATACTTCCTTTCAAGGTGATGCTACTGCATGACATAACCAATACTATATTGAATATCATAAACTTTTCTGCTCATACAAATTTATAATACACATTTGGTCATGATATTTACAACTATAATACGCGTTACTCAGGGAATCTTCATGTGCCTAAGTTTCGCTCAGCGAAGTTCGGCAAAAGAGCTTTGGAATTCATCAGGACACCAATTAAACTAACATGCAAAACCCACTCTACATCTAGAAAAGTCGGTAAGTAAGGATGTGTTTACATACAAATATTAAAAAACATTGAGCAAAATGTTTGATTGCAAAGTTAATGCTTAAATATGAATAAATTATTTAATATTATGTTTATTAAATTACATAATCATCCAAAAAGATGTGTTACTATTATTATTTTATTGAATTATTTTGTATTTATTTTTACTGTCAATTGATGACCGAATTAAATTATAAAATAACTATTAATTATTGATTGCATATTGCCATGTATTATAAAATTGCTTTTCTGCATTCCATTTCTCGACATGTATAAATTTTGATTATGTTTATTTTTTAATATTATTTTGTAAATTTATAAATGTTTTGATTTATATATGGAAGAGTCCCGACTTCACACGGAATTTTCTAACGAGTCAGGACATCAAAATATATAATTGTTTTATTATAAAATTTTCTAATTAATTAAATGTTATTTTTTTCAATATTATTATGATTGATTGGTGTAAACCGGTACATTGTATTTTAACAAATTTATTTGGGAAATGATTTAGGTATAAAAGTTTATTTATAGTCATTATAAGGTGCTTGTGTTAATTACATAAATCGAAGTATAAACTCATATTTACAATGTAAAATTTTAATTATGTGAACTTAAATCCACTCCCGTTCGCACAATTTTGATTTAATTTTAAAGAACATTATTTTTTATTACGTTTAGTTACTTACTTTTACATGTGGTAAATTATATATTATTTTTAAAATATTCAAACTTAAAAAAGGTTATTTTTATCTTTTTGGATGAATTAATTTACCTTGAATATGCATTTTATCTTTAAACAAAATATTCATCGTTATACTAGGCTAGATCAGTGTTCTATTCTTAGACAAATTATTAAACAGCCTGGGTTGTTTGTTAGTCAGCATTTTGTTAAAGCGAAGTACTAACCCTTATAATCGGCAAATTAATTTCAAAATCCAAGGGTTAGGGGTAAATTTATTTTATAAGAAGCAAAATTATAGGGTTTCATAACGTCGCGTCACCTGGGGAGGTAAAGGTAAAGTAGGTAAAGGAGGTAAAGGTAAAGGTCACCTGTGCAAAATTAAAGATTTTAGGTAAACAAGGTTTATGTTTCATAATTTAAACTTGGTTTCTGTGTTCAAGAGAATGAAAAATACAGTTTTGTGTGAGACATCAAACAAGAACCCCGGTAGATTGCTTAGAAATCAATGGCCACTATCGGGTTAAAATCCCGAATAAGGAAATCGAGTAGAGATATAATAAGTTTAGGGGTTGACGCGTTCGCCTATCTTTTTTGAGGTCTTAAGATCCATTTCTGACAAGGCGGAAGTGAAGTGTTATTTTTCACGGTGTTTTACACTGCAGTGATTCATTGTTTCTGGACTAGCACTTAAAGCGTAATACTGATAAGCTTGCCTTCAATGCAACAAAAATGATAGAGATACTCCGATATTAGAACGCCAATGCAGTGCCTTATGCATCACTTGGTGTAGATGGTGAAATGATGACAATGATGAATTAAATTAAAATAACAATTTTTCATAGCACTGTTTTTACATTTTTTTGATCATTTGGTAAAAAATTCAATTATTTAATATACTGCCTTCTCACAAAAATATATTATTATTAACAATGTTTGATTAAGTCCAAATGCTTGCAGACTGGCTGGATTTCCTCCCTAGGGAGTTGTTCATATATAAATTTATTTCAACAGAGAGGGAAAAAGTTTTTGAGAAGGGAATATGGAAGTCTAGGCATTTACAGGGTTAATGACCTGTCATTGGCTGGTTTAAGTGGCCACTTTAAACACTGTGTAACATTCACCATTCTGTGTAACATTCACCATGTGATAAAGGTTTCAGCTCTTTTACTTCACAAAAGTCAACGGATGGAAGAGTTGAGGAAATGTGGATGTTCAAATATGGGCAGAATGGTGAATATTACACAGTGTGTAAAGTGGCCACTTAAACCAGCCAATGACAGGTCATAAGCCATGTTAATGCCTAGACTTCCTATTCCCTTCTCAAAAACTTTTTCCCTCTCTGTTGAAATAAATTTAAATATTATTATTAACGTTAACAGCTACAGATGTATCATAAATATTTATCTAAAATGTTTGATTGAGCTTATTTTTTTCTAATTTTTCACTTATCCTTGTACATATTTTGTTATACAGCCTTGGCTTTATTTAAAACTAAATAAACCAAGATTTATTTTTGTGGTTCTATTTTTAAAAAAAACAATCGATTTTTGGCACTAGTTTATCTAAAAGCTTTGTTTTTCTTGTGCATAATTCATTTTCTTGTATGACAAGCGTACACTATTTATTTATATTACCAACCAATTTTCGACAAACGTAAGATCCTATTTTGATCCATTCTAAATATTTATTTATTTAGACTTACACTTGACTTAAATATTGACCATATATAATCAGTCGTCTTCTACAAGAAGTAATATTTTTACAAGTCGGAAATAACGTTAAAAATGTAATAAATACTTAAAGCAGATCTTTACGATTCTAAATATATACATATCAACGTATTCAAAACAAAATATTTTTTATAATTTTCTGGTTTAAAAATGAGCACATACAGAACGAATCTATGTTGAACGTAGATATGCAGAAAGCAGCCAGCCACAGAAAAGTGAAACTGAGATAATAGAACGTTTGTAAAAATAGTGGATAACCAAATCTACACAACAGTTGGAATGTTTTTGACTTTGACAAATAATAAACAATTCATGCATGTTTTTTTTGTTTTTCAAACAAGTATCTAATTACGCATTTGACCAGTTTCCGTGGTTTTTTTAAGGTACCGTAAGATTTCTCTAGAGCTGTGGGTGTTTTTTGCAAATTAAAAAATGCCGTTTTCGAGATCGACACTATTTTCAGAAGGTGAATATTACAGTTTCTTGTATAAAAATGGCCTGGCTGTTTTTAGCGAAACATAGAATTGACCTTACTGCACCCGATAACACCAAAAGCTCATTTTTTCAATATTGTGGACTGGCTGATTTCTGCATAACTATGTTCAGTTGGCATCACGTCATTTTGACGTCACGCGTTACGACCGCCGACTGGGCTATAAAAAATATTGCGTACAAGTTTGGCACCAAAACGTAATAATTCAAAATACGCATATTTTAACCTTTGTGGAAAAATCGTCCGATGTCGCACAAAAAAATATTAATACAGTAACCATCGTGATTTTTTGCTTTTTTTTAAAATAATAACTATAAAAACGAAAAAAGATCTCACTGGATTAAAGACAAGTGACTACTGGCCAGCCAATAAAGTTAGTTTTTTTTTAAAACCATTCAATTTTAAAAAAAATATGGCATGGAATTTCGTCCTGCTAGAACAAAACACTCTTTTGGAATTTATTGTATAATTGAATGCTTGATGGTTCCTAAACATCCCGCATCGTAGTGGAGGTTTCGGTGTTCATTTGTCCTTCACACACGAAGAGTTTTCCCACGCCTGTAAACTATTCACTCCCAAACCACAGTGCTTCATCTTCCATGTTTTACTGTAGGCATCACACAAATAACGTGATATTCTTCAACTACTCTCCGACGGCCATAAACAGATCAAGGTGTCCTTAAATTCTGTAATTAAAGCGAAATAAACATGGGTCTTCTTTTTTTATTATTTTTAATGATATAAAAATATCCGTTTTAAGTAAAATAAAATTTAAACTTATAATTAGAAATCAAACACTGATTTGAGTCTACTGAATACTTTATTTTATTTTTACAAATATAAACATATAAAAATAAAACTTCGTGACAATTGTTTCGCCTTATTATTTGAAAATTCGTTTAAAAATGCCCTAATAAGGCGAAACAATTGTCACGAAGTTTTATTTTTATATGTTTATATTTGTAAAAATAAAATAAAGTATTCAGTAGACTCAAATCAGTGTTTGATTTCTAATTATAAGTTTAAATATGGAGTTCTACAAAATAAACACCAAATCAATAAATAAAATAAAATTTTGTTACTTATCTACTCTGTTGAGTCAATCAATGTTTTCGCGAGCACAATAAAATTTTAGATAAATTAACAGAATGCTTTTTTTTTACCTTACATTTGTGTTGTAATTATATTTTTCCCATCGTGCAACATTACGCGGTGGCATCACGAATGCACGCGGCGAAAGTGAGGCATAGTGGGGGAATTATTAGACACAGTTCTATGTTATTGTTATCAAAAACATTTTTCACTTTGTGGTATGACATTTTACACTTATTTGTATATGAATTTGTATAAACCACTTAATTTTTTATATTTTTTAATTACACTTCGACCGGTTTCGAGGTTACTACCTCATCGTCAGGAATTTAACTTTAAAGTTTAATTCCTGACGATGAGGTAGTAACCTTGAAACCGGTCGAAGTGTAATTTAAAAAAAAAAATTCAGTGGTTTATACAATTTTTTAAACAGTTCTATGTATTCAAATGTGATTCTACGCTCCTTCTGGACTATTCCTAATTCTATAACTAAAACATTGCAATTCTACACTGTACTTACTATACAGGACGGCCTAATATATGCAAGTTGGCCTGATCAACGAAACAAGCAAATTAAGTATTTATAAATATATTTAAAATAAAAAAAATGTGCATAAAGATCCCACACGAGATTAATATAATAACACAGCTAGTCTTAGGTATTTTGAATTACCCATCATCGGGTGTAACTGTTAACATAGTTAATGAAGTTAATAGGTACACCTTTTAATGTAGCTAATAGTTACAAGTTAATGTAGTTAATGGTTACCTAATTAATGTAGTTCATAGTTATACTTGATGATGGGTAATTTGGAATACCTTAAACTAGTTGTGGTATACTATCGTGGGTATACTGGCAAAAAACTTTAACTCTTAAATCCTTGTTTTGAGAATTCAAGCATTTAAGCTTTGTTCTAATTTTACTCTTGTATATCTTATTTAAATAATATAGTAAGATGTTGAGGGCTCATTTAAGAACATGTTTTTAATTTTTACGTTGCTCAATTTTATATTAAGAAAATAATAAGTTAATTTAAGCTTTTAGCCTGGATAAAATACCCGGTATACGACTTAAGCTTAAATTTATTTTTAAAACTACAGATATATGAAATTTAATATGACTTTGTGTATTTTACCAGTTTGTAGAGCAATAAATATTTTGCAAAACTGCATCATTGAGTCATATCGGCATATTTTCGAGTTAACGTTTTTTTGCCAGTATTAAATATATTTAAAATAAAACACTTTGAATGTATAGACCACACACGAGTTTGTCATTATAACACAACATGTTTCAGGTATTATGAATTACTCTAGTTAGAAAATCTTTAATTTTTATTTTTATTATATATTACGTATGAGCATTTGTTTTCTGAATGAAATAAATAAAAATAAAATATTATTCAAAAGATAAGCAAATTACACCAGGTATGGAGAACATATAATAAGAGAAGAGAATATAGAAGCTTAGGCATTTACAAGCTGTCATTAGCAGGTTTCAACATTCACCCTTCGACCCATGTTTGAGCAACCGCATTTCTTCGATTTTTCCATCTGTTGATTTTAGTGAAGTTAAAGAGTTGAAACCTTTACTGTTGTGAAGATATTCATCAGATCAAACTTTTTCACATACTAGGCAACGCTTGATGGAAGATAGAAGAATTGAAGAAATTTGTATGTTTAAACATTGGGAAAATTGTGAATGTTACACAGTGTGTAAAATAGCCAATTAAACCAGCTCATGACAGGTCATAAGCCCTGAAAATACAAAGACTTCTATATTCCTTTTTCTAAAATGTTTTTTATACCTGTTGTATTTTTTTGTTAATTTTAATGACATCCTAGGGGCGAAAACCAGTCTTTTTTCTACGAACATTTGGACAAACTCAAAATATTGTAATAATTCAAAAGGATTTTTATATTACAAAGATTTCAAAAACTTTAGTACTCAAAGTCATAAACCAATTATAAAGAGGGTGGCTAATATAATACATTTGGCTGAGGTGATATTTTAATTTAATTCTAATGGTTTCAATAAAAATAAATTAAAAATAATATGAGGGTATTAAAAGCAAACTTAAAAATCTCCGCTGAAAACGAGAAATCGGTTATTGATAAATAAACTTTATAAAAAAACCTACCTACCTAAATAATAGCGTAATTCAAAACCGTCTCTAAATCTTGCAAAAACAGATTTTAATTATACTGTTTGACACAGCGAACTAAGCATTCTCCATTAAGTTGGTGAAGCATAATTAGATATATCACAATTCTTTTTTCAAAGTTCTTTGCTGGAGATTTTTAAGTTTGTTTTCAATACCCTCATATAACAACAAATTTTATTATCCCAATAAAAATATATATTCTTTGATATAAATAGATTATAGTAAAGCTTATTTAGAAATTCAGTACAATCCTCGATTTCATTTTCAATGTTTTCATGGTACGATAAATTTAGATGGCCTAACATAACGATTTAGGCACACTTTGATAAATTGAAATAAATTACAGATTCATGCATAATATAAAAATGTTCTTACCGATGGAGTAGCATTCTGTCCACGTGTACGCTGGAATATCACTCGTGATGTCACGTAAAGAGAACACATTTTTGAATCCATAAAAATGAGGCGGCGCGCGGCCGTCATTGAAAATGGATTTGACGCCAAACTTTGAGGCGTAATATGAACTCGGGGTGATTTAACTTGTTTCAGCGCTAATTTACTTGGTCACATTACAAATAATTACGTACTACCTATTTTGTTTGGTTTGCAATAATCCCTCAGTTTATTTACCACGTCATTTCATTATATAATTAAAATACTGCGTTAAATTTGTAATAAAGTGTTTAAATTACTTATTTGTTAACACGAATGAATAAAAAATAATTTTAATATAATTAAAATATCTTTTAATTTACTGCAACAGAGAGAGAAAACATTTGTAAGAGGGAAATATGGAAGTCTAGGCATTTACAGGGCTTATGACCTATCGTTGGCTGGTTTAAATTACTATTTTACGCACTGTGTAACGCATATTTCCTCAACTCGTCCATCTGTTGACTTGTGTGAAGTAAAAGAGCTGAGATCTTTATCATGTGGGTGAGATTCATCCGGCTGATCAAATTTACCTACTAGGCAACGCTTGAAACTAATTTTCCATTTTTTGAACTTTTTTTTTCACCATTTAGTTTAAACAACAATGTTTTTAGTATGTCCAAATATTTGTAGTAAGGTTGGATTTTCTCGCTAGGGAGTTATGGATATTTTAACATGGGCAGAATGGTAAATGTTACACAGTGCGTAAAAAGGCCACTTAAACGAGCTAATGACAAGTCATACGCCCTGTAAATGCCTAGACTACCATATTTTCTTCTCAAACATGTTTCCCTTCTCTGTTGCAATAGATTTTAATATAAATAACTCCCTAGGGAGGAAATTCAGCCTTTTGACAAACATTTGGATATACTCAAAACATTACATCAATTGATTTTTTTGAGACCGCAACAGGCTAGAATCCCCAACTACATTTGTAAATTTCAGCACAGAACACCCAGGCTTGAGAAAAATGAAATTTATTATTTGTGTTCTCATCGGGAATCGAATCCAGAGCCTTCCGTGCGTGATTTAAGCGAATCACGGAGGTCGTGTTTGTGTGAAATCGTTTACATGAATGACATAGGAAAAAACACTAATTACTTTAAAAAAATCATTAATGCGATCAAGAAACTTAAACAAATATTTCAGCAATTTATTCGCATTTTTATATTTTTGTGCTAAAACTGTGGTGAAGATGTATAGTGGGTTTTGCATGTTGGTTCAATTGATGTCCTGATGAAGAGACGGGTACGTCTCGAAACTGGTAGACATAGAAAAGTCGGTAAGTGGTTATATACAAATATTTTATAAGATTTACTAAAATGTTTGACCACAAAGTTAATGCTTTAAATATTAATAATATAAAACGTATTTTGTCCAGGTGGTTGCATCAAAACACGTGTTTTCTTTAACAATTTATTAATTATTTCCTAAAATAAAAGTTAGTTTATCTTCCTGTTTAATTCTGTACTTTTTCTACGTTATTATGGGTATAACAAACAGATATAGTGTATTATCTATTCAGTGGTATAACATGAACTTTGTTAAATATGCCCTTAATAAAAAATATCAGTTTTTTTCAATTTTAAAATAAAATGTCTAAAATGTGGTCAAAACACGATTTGATGTGTTGCTCCTCAATTATTCAGAAGTACGATAAAAGTAACATAAAGCCTCTGTTTTGGTATTATATAAGGTTATGTGTTTTTTAAAGTATTAAGTGTGATAAATGCTCCAAAAGAAACATTTGAAAGGGAGCCGGGTGTTTTTAATCTGCAATTTAAATCGTTATAAAAGATGTTATTTTATTAGAACAGTGTCTGCCAAACTTTATTTTATGTCTCGCCGACAAAAAACGCCCCAAACAATAAAATGTAACTTAATTATAAAAAAAAACAAATTATATTTTAAATACATTAGTGGTAATTATTTTATAAATGAGAAGGATTCAATTGATTTTTAGAATGAATTTTGTCAAAATGCAGCTCTAAATAAGATAAACACGAAACTTTTAATTTCCCAGCTAAAACCACTCTTGTCTTTTTCATTTCAGTACCACGAGTGATAAAAAAACAAATTCGCAACGATTTGAGAATGCAAACAGCAACAGAGATGCCATTGCTGTAGTAGCCAAAATAAGATATTGACTCCAAGATGCTGACAACTTTAGATCAGAAAATAAGGTATTGCGCACAGGTTAGTTATTAGATCTATTAAAATATCTTTCTTTGTTATTGTCAAATGTTTACCATCAAATCTTGAGAATGAATCGATGACCCACTGTCGATTATCAAGTGATGGAATATATTTGGGAAATGATACAAGAAGGAGTTACAATAACCTCTGAATTTATTTAAAATTAAAGAAGTAATAAATAATAATAATAATAATAACAATTCTCATGATTTATTAACAAAAATAACAATAACTTTATCTACTCCGTAAACACTTAGGTAATTGATTTCTCTGGATCATGCTTAGTCTGCCTAACTAGGTTCAACCTGTTTTAAGGCAGACATTTTTATGCAAAATAAACAATAACATCACTACCGACTAGTTTATTTACTATACAGTTATACAATATCAATTTATGCCATTTATTATTTAAGAATGTTTTTGAATAAATTTTCCAATTTTTCTCGACCTAAACCCAGTAACTAATTTTTTTACAAATTTATTAAATTGAATCCGAGTCATCCGGTTTTGTTTGGGTATCATATTGAATATTTTGGGGCCCAGAAACTTGAAATTTTTTTTATCCCGAGCTCAGGGTAAATCAAATAAATTGGTATTATTGAGAATCAATAGTTTTAAGGCTTTTGGCTTTGTGGCATACCATTAGACTTTTTGCGGTACACCAGTGTGCCGCGGCACGCAGTTTGGCAGACACTGCATTAAAGTAAGAATTAAAATCTGTTTTATTTTTTGAAATGATATCATTATAAGTAAGTTATCGCTGCTCTGAATTATTTTTTCTCTTACTTTTAAAAACATGGGGTTCAGTGCTATTTAATTTTCTGACTTCACTGTGACCTGTAACGATCTATTGTGACAAATCCCCGTGTATAATTTCTCGTCTTCCAAGTTCAAGAGCCTGTCTACAAAGTGGAGGGCGAGTGTTCTTATAATGCTAAATTTTCTTATTTATGCCCAAATAGTTTGAGTATCCGGCTGTCAGTGAACGGGCAACTGCTCTAACATCCTAAGGTTTAACCAATCGCCCACCGAGGATGCGGCTTTTTTTGTGATATAAAACATCTCATTCACATACAATGTGTGTAGATATTCCATCATCTGCACCAAAAAATCTATATCTAGAAGTTTCATTTAAGCAAGATGTTTGATCTGCAGTGCTCAGTTAGGGCTCTAGTAACAACCTTTACATGGTTTTGGCTAAGTTTCATTAGATCGGAAGCAAACCTTTGCGAGTTTCCCTATGGTAATTTCTTCACATGGTGCAAACCAGGTGCTTTTTGACAAAGCTTTAAGCACCCGACATAAGTTTATTACTAGAATAATATTTGGCTATGGTAAATGTAAATCAAACTTCAACATCGTTTCTTTTGTCGTTTACAACTGGTGTAGGAACTCTATGAACAACAACTTACAAAATCCTACACGTATATTTATATTTAAAATATTATTTAGCTACAGTTTTGAGAAAAATATTATTATCGTCTCATTTTGTTGTCACGCATCACTCGAATAATTAATAATTCTATATCGAATCAAAGGTACGTGTTTTTTAATTGAATTGCTTTATTTTATGCCTTGCCTATTATGTACAAGAATACTGGAATATTTGTGTACACATTACGTTATTCCTAGTAAATATCCTAGAAAGGTTACACATAATCCACCACACAGTATCAGATTATTGGATTATTATTTCATGATACGTTTAAGTGTTGTATTTTTCAGAAAAAGTATTGCGTTTTATTGATTTGTAATTGAACGTAAAGATAAATTTTGTCAAAATATATTTGTCTAAAAAATATTCCATAAATATTATATTCCCTAATAGTATTTCACTGTGTTCAGATGTGAAGCTACACAGAAATATACCGTCTTGCGTGATAAGAAAATGCTTCAAATTTAACTGCATCTGTCAAATCTGAACAAATGTATTAATTGGAACATTTTGCGAATAAATTTTACCACATTAAAGCCAAATGGCAATTTCTTCAACTCTACCAATAAAATAGAAAAATAATTAATATTGTTTTAGCTTTAAAATAATGAAAGAATAAAAAACACAATAAAGTCAAATAGAGCTATAAATGGAAGTAGCAATTTGTATACAGAGAAGAGATTAAGGATGAAAAAGTTGATTTTAAGTAGTTTTATTTGTTAATACTATCCAATCGGTAAAAAAATGTAGGTATTTATTTACTTTTTTAATTACAGGGTGTCTTGTGGCAAGTTTTATATTTTGAATAGAAATTCATTTTGAATGCCAAAAAGGGGTGAAAATGTCAGGACATGCAATCATATTACGTGTAAAGTGATGTATTACTTTATTTTATTTTATTTTATTTGGAAAACCAATAGTTCTACATTCATATTTATTGTAAACAAACAAATATAGTGTATCAAATCAGAACCAATAACAGAATTCCACAAAGTATACAAAGTTAGTAAAAAAAATATATTATATAAATACATAATATATTATATAAATATTGCATCATTTTGGAACAATTTCATGGTAATACATTCAAGTTTCCTCTCAAACATAACCATAATACACGCTTCACGTCTAATGATGGCTTGGTAGTACCAAAAGTATGTAATAAATATGGAAATAGAACTCTCAAATATTTGGTACCAAGAATTTTTAATTTATTACCAAAAGAACTTAAATTTAACTCACATTGTAACAAGAGCAAAATAAGAGAGTGGCTACTCGATCAAGAGTTTATATATGAATAGTAGCTTAGGTGTAAATATTTTATTTTTTCATGTATTTTCTTGTATTTAAAAAATAAATTTATATATTATTATTTGTATAAACATGTTTATTCTGATCTTTCCGGCTGTTAATTTTTATATGTAATTCATTGTTTTTATAAATGTAAATAATATTATTAAGTCAGTATAAATATAATCTTCACCAACAAGCTACAAAAAGTGGCTTGGTGGGATTTTAGTTTTAGTAAAAATATAACAAGTGAAATTTTTTTAAATTGTAAAAATGTATAATTATGCTATTAAATCAAATAAATAAAAATAAAACATAAAAGTTTTTACATATAAAAATGTTATTTTCTTATACTGGTTTATATTTTTCAATAATCAAAGTTTTTTTTTAAAGAACAGTAAGTTATTGTAAATTGGGTGGGATTAGGACAAGGATGCATGAAGAGAGGATAAAGAGGGGAAGGGAGATGTACATATTTACTATCATAATCTCTACTAAGTTACATATGCCTTTCAAGAGTAAATTTTAAATCTGACACAGTGATGTTTGTGTAGTCTATGTCTTTAAATTTTGTATTGTACACTGAAAAAGTCCTACGAAAAAAAGCATTTTTAACATACAAAGTTTTACTTATTGGTACATAAAACAGGTGGTACCGTCTACAAATCCTGGCTGGCACACGTATTGTTATTAAACTAAGTAGTTCTATACAGTCAACTATTCCTGTCATAATTTTGTGAAGCAGTAGTTGGGCCGCACACACTCTGCGGTATTGTAGAAAAGTGATTCCAAGGTAAGTGGAGGCAGTGAGAGTTGATACATAAGAAATACCGGTTTTGTATTTTAGGTACTTTTTACGTAATTTGTTTTGAATATTTTCTATTATGGTTATATATATGGCATACTGTGGATTCTATATCTAAGATGTGTATTCCAAATGGTTTCTAACAAACGTATAATATAATGAAATTAGGGTCTTTGGATTATCAAAGTGTTTACTCATGCGAATTATGAAAAAAAGCCAATCGCTTTATTCCTTTTCTCGTGTGGAAAATTGATATTCTAACTGAACTTTTAGTCAAACACTCACGTAAAGTATTCACATATAGTATCAAATTGTATATTTCTGTACTGGGTCTTGTTTCATTTGTGTCCAATAAACCAAACTATATGTTACAACAAATTGTAATTTTATCTTTTCAGTTTGTTTGTAATGACGGAACTTTCTAAAAGTTTTGGTGCCTAATGATAGGGGTCCGTATAATTGTATGATACGATCCCACCCCCACAAATTTAGCTTTGAGAGTTCATAAAGTCTTCGGAGTTGTGACAGTTGACAAGAAAATTATGATTAATTCTATGTGAACTGTGACTACCACAGTTCATCAACCCGAAAATTTTAATTTTAAATAATAATTCATCGGTGACAAGTTACTGGGGTTCATTTTTTGAAGTACCTAATAACGATATTTTCTTCCAGTTCAAATTTCTTGATTTGATTGTTTATTATAAACATTTTGAAATCACCTCTTGATTCGCGTATATAATTATTTCTTCTTTACAAACCCATATACTCCCTAGGAATCATGTCCCATTCACTAGAAATCTACAACAATTTTGTTTGAATCACTTCTGTAAAAACAAACCTGTTTTTTTTTTGTTTCATTATTAAATCTATAAAATAAATAAAATGTCAGCATTAAGTGGTATATTCATTATTATGTGTATATTTTAATACGCACCCTTTTACCCATGAACATAATTATTTACACAAAATATAACTTTTATCTTCACTCACACACCCTCTTTAATCATCTAATACTCACACATTCATAGTTTACTAGTTTATATTGCTTGTATACTGCTAAATATTTGTTTTTTATTTATTTTTTTAATGTTTTGCCAATGTTATTTTTATTTATTTTTTTACTGTTGATATTCTTAATCCATTTAAAAAATGTTTTTCCTTACTTAAACATTATTTGGTTCCTATCATTTTATTTCATCTTTCCCATTGAAAAAATATCAAACTAATTTATGTTTATACGCATATTGCTCGTTATATTTTGTAACTATTTTTGATAATTTATTTTCACGTAAGTAAATTGAAACAAAAAATTGTTTTTTATTTTACGTTTAAAAAAATTACCATTTCGCAATACGCTCGCAAATGTACCTACAAATAAAAAATTTCATTTGACAGTATTTTTTAAAAGAATTCACAAGTATTTACAAATCATAAGGCATGAAAGTTTACAGGTGGCCGTTCGTCGGCAGTTCATGTCTGAACTCTGAACTACGGCATGCGGATGACGCAACGGGTGTTAGCAGCCGACAGAGAGGTCTGGAGACTGTTAGTAGATGCCATTTTTTCTAACTAGTGAACCTTTTCTAAAAAATTTCCTACCTTTTTTTTCCTTCGTGTAGAGAATGTTAAAATTACACTTATCGACAATGATATTGTTGCAATAACTTTTATAGCCGAGTTTAATGTAATTTGTTGCTGGACGCTTAATCCGAATATGCTATGAGAATGTGTCTATCATCTTTCGTTTTTTTTCATAATTTTATACGTTTGTCTCAAATTACAATATCTGGCCTAAGATTTAACTTTAAGGATTGATAATTTATGTTCCCATATTAAACAATGTTGTTTTATCTATGCATTTGTTTTTATCAAATATTGTACGATTCCTGAAAAATCTGATTTGAAGTAATAATTGTTCTACTTAAAGAGTAACGAAAAACTTCAGCCCTACGGAAAATTGGATACAAGAAGTGTTTTTTTGCGCGCGGTAAAAATTAAAGCGTTAAATTGTAAGGCAAAATTTCTTGAAAGTATACGAAAAAAATAATCTAATAAAAACGCACTAGGTACTTTGAATCACGTCATGGTTCGTTTACGGTGACCAAACCGGATATCCTTCAAAGCTCTCATATCATTGGATGGTTCATATGCAGAACTGCCAGAGAACAACCGCTGACGTCACACGCGGAGTTATTTCATAAATACAAAATTTGAAAAAATCATAGCGCTGATAATACGACAAATAAAAATTAAAATTAAAAAACATTGGCCTAGTTTAATATTCTATTTACAAATAAAAATTTTAAAAAAGACACTGAACTTCCTCATTATAGGGTTGTAAGCGTGCTTCGGAATGACGCGCATTGTGCCATTTTTTACTGTTGATAAAGTGAATATCTATTTTATATTATTATTAGTATCACGCAAAACCCTACCGAATTTGTAAACCATTTAAGCTATGCACAAAATAGTATTTAATGTTACAATGCTACTCAACCGTGTGAATAGTCTCGACAACTTTTGTGACAACGTGTGTGCTGAAGTGACTTAAGCTTAAAAAAAATGAAACCCCACAACTAAAAAAAACTTATGATCTGAACTTCGGGTATAAAGTTGGAGACCGGAATAGGGTTTGAGCCCTGAGAATCTACTGCTTATCATGTGCAGAAATATTTCACCAAGATATCAACCATATAAAATAGCTCTGCTAGGGAAAATGGAACGAAAATATGCTTGTCAAGTACTATTGGGATACTAGAAGATATATCCCAGAAATGAAATACAGGCAAAATTGAAAAAATAAATAATTTCATTGCGTACCTACATTATTCATTATAAAACCAAATTTTGGAAAATTTAAACACGTTTTACTCTTAAATATTACGTGCCGGAAAAAATGGATAGCTGATTTGGAAGAAGAAGGAAAATTTCTAAAATAATTACCTTATTTAGTTCAATAAAATTTAAAAAATATAAATTGTCAACAAGTGTTTTTCGTTTGATTTTATTTTTTTATTTATTTTATTAAAAAGAACACATAAAAATTAACATACGTAAACAAGGAATACATCTAAGAAATACGAAAACGACACCAAGCTACTTTCTGTGGCTTGTTGGTAAAGTTTACCTTCATAAATTTTTATCCTACTTAAAAATAAAAATCTGTATACAAACAATTACGGTCAAAATAAGGAGCAGAATCAAACTGTATCCGCTCAATCAAAAATAAGAAAAAAATATAATATGAAAAACATTACGTTAAAAAAGGTTGTAATTGGTGTATCTTTTGCACTATGCAAATAAAGGTAAAAAAATACAACAATCTTGTTTATTCGCCATTTTGTTAAAATTTAGTTTCTTCCCGGTCGTCATAAAACAAAAATCATTTTGCTTAATTATGAATATTAATTTATTATATTTTTTTTTAAATTCTCTTTCCGCACCTAACGGTACATGGGGCACTACATTGGTACACCAATCGAACCCGAGACCTCTTGCATGGTAGGCAAGCGCGCTGACTACTTCACCACAAGGCCGACAAATTTATTATACCTACAGCTAAAGTGGTAACATCTTATTCCGGCAGTTTTATCCTTATAACTCTATTTTGATAATCCTAATACTGTTTTACGTATTTCGAATATTTCAATTTGAAATTTATTTTCATAAAGCCGTAAATAGTTTACGCTAAATAAATTGGAATTAATTTTTATAAGGGCGGGGTTTGAACATCAGACCTCTCATTTGTAAGTCTGCTACGCTACTTTGGGACTAAAACCCAGTTTGTATGGCCACCTTGCCATGATTTAAAACCACAAAGGATGTCTATGCAGATTAACAAAATGAATCATTTATGAAATACGCTATTTTACTGCAGTCAATCATCGACTAATTACAGCGCCAGTTCACAAATAGCACGGATGCATGAACTTATGATGCAATATGCTAATGACATCTATGCTTTCATATAAACTTCGTAAATTGTAAGAAGCAATATTTGTATACGTTCATTATCAAAAGTATTAACATAATTATTTAAATTTTTATATGTTAATCTAGTATTTTGTAAATATTTTTATATTAATGTAATAAAGCTAAATAATTTTTTTATTGTTTTCTGTTGTGTATTTATAAATACTATTATTAATATTATTTAATTTTACTGTATGTATTGACTGAGGGAGTTCGGTGATTTTCTATTCATTATTTGTAAATAGACTATGAAACTGCGAAAAGAAATATCTAAATCTAAATTTGCAATTTAGAAATTACTGAGCCTGTGACGTCAAGAGTTGTCGACGGTGAGTT
The DNA here is from genome assembly GCF_059751315.1 of Micrasema longulum. Taxonomy (NCBI): domain Eukaryota; kingdom Metazoa; phylum Arthropoda; class Insecta; order Trichoptera; family Brachycentridae; genus Micrasema; species Micrasema longulum. The sequence continues at coordinate 191,304 of NW_028278589.1, forward strand.
GAATGACATTTAAAAGTATAACCCCTTAGCGTCAAAATACACTAAACGTAGGAAATTTGCCTACTCGGAAACCGCATATCTATCACAACACAACAATGGCGTAGTTGATTAGATGATTCATAAAAACTGTGACATAGTTCGAAGTAGGTAGTTCATTAAAAAAAAAAATTGCATGCATTTTCTAGAAGCTTGGTCGTACAATTAAATGCGTTCATTTGTGTTTTTTTTATTCGTATATATTTGTTTAATTATTATTGTTTTTGCAAATAATTTTAAAACATGACGTTGAAAAAAAAAAGGTAACAAAAGAGGTAAGATAATTGTGATATTTTTTCATTTCAACTGATGGAGAATACAATTCTCAGTGAAATAAAACCAAAACCCTGGACCAGCATGTTTTTTATTTGGTGGCTACTCTCTGAAAAAAAAATATTGAAAAGGAAAAGGCTATTGAAAATAAGTCCGGATTGTAAAGTAGTGATTGACGCTTTTGCGGACAATGCTTGAGGTCCCGGTTTGAATTTGATATGAAATACTTGTTAAAAGGGTGATTTTAATTTTACTGCAGTATTTTTCCGTACCTGGACTTCCACTCTCACCGTACTTGAATTGTAAGACTAATCACCTGACGTTTATGTAACAGGTAACTGAGATAAGCTACATTTGGTGTTAGCATAAATACAGTACCTTATGCACTATCTAGTGCAGATAAAAGCATGATAATAATTATGATTAAGGGATTGATATATACATATATTTTATATGGAAGTTGCTTTATTTTTTACCTTGCTTATAATATACGGGGGTATTACTTGCAAACCCGGCAAAATCCAAAATCTTAAAAAACTTTAAAGTTTGAAACGTATTGAATGTACAATTGTTTACATTAATAAAAACATTCAGTTCTAAATAAATCTTTACTTGTGAGAATCTGATTTTCAAATTATTGGCTCTTTTGCGAACACGGTAACATCTACATTAGTATTGCAATGTCGCCAATGTCTAAAATTCAATTGAGTATTATTTATCTATAGTTTCTTGATATAATTATTTATTTCATAACTTGGTTACATAAAAAATATTAACTGGTTTAAATAAAAATAAAAAATAAATTAAAAATATTCGATTGCTTAAAAGTTTTTTGTTATTTGCTCAAAATAAAAAAATACTGATTTTTCCGGGTTGCTAATTGCTCAATTGTGGAAAATTGTAGCAATTTTTTAAAATACGTGATCCTTGGGTTCATTTTTGTCCGCCGCAAAGTAATGACGCATTACTTAATAGACACATTACAAGCGCATAAATGGTAGCATTTTGATTAAAAGGTATTTAATTGTCTTCTTTATATCTATTTCACATAAAATGAATGATAGAATTTCGTGATTCTTTTCTTTTTCAAACGTCTTTTTTTTCAAACTGTTAAAAGCAACGCACTATTGTTAAAACTGAGATGCATTTAGTAAGTAAATGACAAGCCTATTTATCATACGTCAAAGTCAAAAGGCAACATTTTATTCTCATGCGCTTTTAAAAGAACAGTAAATTCGAAAATTGTTGTCAATATAAAATTCATTATGACGGAATGAATTGAAGATTAAGGTCCCATTATAAAAATGTAAGATTTTAACACAAAAGTTAACTCTGAAGAATAATGTGAAGTACCATAAATTACTCCATAATTAAGTCATAATTTAATTTGAAAACCTTTATATTTATTTTTCATTATTTAAGTACGTACTATTTATTTATTGATTTCCGTTTCAAAAATGTATTTTAATGTTATTTTGTGTTTGTTGCCATTTTTTTTGCTTAGGTCTTCTCTATTGACAGCTTGTGGGTTCTAACCACGCAGATGAAAAAACAAACAAAATGACAATTAATATTTTAGAAAAAAATATATTGTTGCATTGTGTTTTTCAAATTATTGTAAGAGCCGCGTTTTCCGAAAAAAAATATTATATGTTGATTTTTCAGAATTAATCACTGGGAAAAAATTTAATATGCTGCGCAATTAAAACCAAACGTGCAATCATAAAAATAATACGGATTTTTTTTTATAAATTAAAAAACATACCAATGAAACCAAAACATGTTTCTTTTGGTTTTTATAAAATAACAACATTTTCAAATTACTGACAATAATTATTTTATTCAAATTATATTTTTTTAAAGATACTTTTCATTGATATATATTACAGCAGAGATTTAGAACCGTTTTTGAGATAGTAATGTTAAACTTCAACCGTGTTCGTGGTTTTTACAAGTGGTTTTATTGAATTCATCACTTAACGCACCGTAAAACATTCAGTACTCTGCCAATATTTTAGTCGTTTTTTTTTTCTCAATGGTTTTTCCACTTTCCCATCTGTTGTTTTTATTCAAAAATTGGGCTTAAAGCTTCACTAAAGAGGGTGAGATTCTGCCAAATTATTTAACTAAGAAAGACACGCCTGAAAAAAAATTCAAATGGACTAAAAATAAGTCTACACGTGGAGGATACCAAGTTATTTTTGTTTGTTTATTTGATGTATTGCAGAAATCAAATGATATTTTTATCAAAAAATCTATAAAAAATATTATCTATGAAATAAATAAACAAACAGTTATTATCAAATTAAAATATGGCAAATTATTCTTATTAAAAAAAACTGGTTCCATAAAAAAAGTTCTTTGTCTCTGTTGTAATGTGTATCAATAATATTAATGTTATTGAAAATATATACCTTTAATCACATGATTTTTTTAACACTATATTTGTTTAATAAATCTGCGGTAGTCACACTTTTTTACAACCGATTTTATAATTTATTTAAAATGATTTTTCACTGTTATTTTACAGTAGGGGCACTTTTCAGGATCCTGAAAGCGCGCGCGATTAGTCGCGAGCGGAGCGCTGCGTCGGTGTGTAGCGCGCGTACTGCCGCCGCGCCGCCGGTACACTGTTGCTGCCCGGGTAGAGAGTAACAAGTGACGTCCCCTCTACCCGCTCCCCTCGCTGGCCTGGAACCCCACCCTGCCGCCCGGATGGCCATAGGGTCACACTCGTTCAGGAGACAGTTGTGTACAGATAGGATGCAACAATACACAAACGACCCACCTCGATTATCCTTCAAAAACCTGCAAATTCCATACTACGGAAGTGTATCAAATGAAAACCTATAATGCAAAAAAACTTTAAAAGATCATTTTACAATATATTTATTGGAGATATCAATAATATATGTGAAAAAATATTCAGACAACAAAACCAATGACTGGTATCCACAGAAATACATGAAATATACATAAATCGTTTTTTTGCGCGAGTAAAATATGTTTTAAAAGTTAGTTGTGGATAGGCATGTGTATATTATTGCACAAGTATCAAAAATATATAAAATTTGTGAAATGGTTTTTAAAAGAAATGAAGAAACTTCTAAGTATAAGAGAGAGAACATGAGAAAAATGTATTTTAAAATGCGCATTTTTAATGGTAATTTATTACAATAAAAAGGATCAGCAAGGGCAATGTTCAAATTATACTCACGAGCTAAACGTATAAGTGGAGAGTTTTGGGCATAGTTTGTACAAACTGCTAGCACATGAAATAGAGAGCTCGGCGTTTGACGGGTGCTGTAGCCAGCGGCATTTAATAATAACTCCGACATAAGAGCCGGGCTATCAAGGCGCGGGCTGTCATGAACGACCCCATGACTAATGGCACACATCAATTATCTAAAATAAGCAAGTTCTGTTTTTTGCAGGAAGACATATAATTTAGATTGGTATACCTGCATTTCCAGTTAAGATGTCGACAAAATGTCCATTGAATTTTCTCGAACCTTTATTTATGTGTGACATATTGCGGAGACCAAACAGAAGAGACATCAAACATCAAACTGCAAGCATATGCTGAGTAGACTATTTTAATACACGCGATATCTTTAAATACCTGACATGTATGAAGAACAAAACCAAGATTTCTATGTGCACGAGTCAATATGTCACCAAAATGATTCTCAAATGAAAGTTTGCTATCTAGAATAACACCCAGATCGCATGCGGTATCAACTCTCTCAATAAGTTGGTTTTCTAATACATATTAATATGAGATGGAGTGTCGACCACGCGAAAAAAAGATAAGCAAACACTTGGATGCTTTGACGTTAACACGATTTTTTAATCGTATTCCGTCAAACGGTCTAGATCATCTTTAAGTTTATGTCAGTCAAGGGGATCTTTAACTTTAAGGTTTATTTTTTTTATCATCAATAAAACCAAAAGCTGACAAAGTGATGCTACAAATCAGACGATATCAACATTTTTAGCCTGCCTACTACAAACTTTACATCGCATCTAAAGACATAAGTCTCCTTGGCAGTGCCCACATACAATGAAAAATTGCTCGTTGCCGAAAAACTGACCAAATAACAAATGAAGTCTTGGCATATTCGTGTTGAAAAATGACCAGTAAGAATATTCTATCCTGAACCACAAATTATGTTGTTCATTGGATTGAGGAAAAAAAGAAAGTGGAGTCTCCACTGACTGGGGTCAAATCGATTTGACATGATTAATTCGCCGAAATGATAGCAAACCTTTTTATGGATAAACTCCTTCCACTGAAACCTTTCTTCTTCCTATCTTATCCTGATCCTTATATTTTCTTATCCTAACACATTGGGAAAGTAATTTTCATTTTATTACTTTTATACTGTTTATTTATTTTTTTGTTCATTAGCATGTTTACAAAAAGTTGTATGTAGTTGTGAAAAACATTAATTACTTTTATTCTGTAAATTATTTGTTTATCTTCTGTTAGTTTTCCAAATTACTAAATTTTTAAAAAGCATTGATGTGTTTTTGAAAGCCACTTGATCCCTTCATTCTTCAGGACCTAGCTCCAGCTTAAGTCACAAGATAGGTGTCATTTATCAAGCATGTGTGGGTGTTAAACAATTTAAATTGTTTGCAGGATGAACAGGGGTATATGTTTTATGGACTTGAAGCACAGCGTTTTTACGTGTTTTGGGAATAGAATTGCAATTATGAACACTCATAGTAGTGTAATCACACTAGATAATGAGAGGATAAAAGGATGAAAGGCGAGTTTCTGGCGCCTCCAAACCAGAACCAACCAGCTAAAGGAAGGTAACCCCGACAAAAAAATCCACCAGAGAAGAAAGCGGAAATTCACTCTGGTCATCTTTACCCGGAAATCAAAATGGTGAGTACATTCAACAAGCAGTTGTCCTGGCTGCGGAATACAAGAGTAGCGTAGGACCGTGATGCTTTCGCTGTAGTGATCGCCAACTTCGGGGGGACCTTTTTTTTGTGGAGTGGAAATCCATCATGGACACCCGGTTATTCTGACTGGATAGTGCCGGACTCGTACCGGCTAAAACCCTCCGTCTTCTTTTACGATGTGTATGTATGTTCGATTTTTTATAGCAGGTACAGTAGGTAGCATGTTCAATAATATGTTACCGACAAAGAATCTTCAAGTTTAATTCTTCTACAGAAAACTCGATATGACTTTACATACAATGGAAGATAAGAACTTCCCGATTTAATATGGTTACCGGATTCGCGGTTACTAGATTATTTACCAGAGATGAAAAAATCAAGCAAGGAATGATATCATAAACTGTAAATCATCGCGTAAAATGAAAAAAATCTGCAATCTGTTATCTCTGGGAAATGTCATGGTTGCTCGCTTCTGGAAACAAAATAGAGTAATTTTAAATATTAAAAAAAAAAAAGAATAACCTGCTAAGCCTCTATTTTAAAAGATTGTCAGCAAGTGGGAATGAATTTTATTTGATTTATTTGTACTCGGAGGCCTTTTACATATAAAGTAAATAATTGAAAAAGAAAAAACTCTAATGAAAATACTAGGTAGTCAATTTTTTTTAAACATTTTTTTTCAAAGAAAAAGAGAAATTTGAATTCTAAATATTTTTTCAAATATTTCAATTTCAAGACCATTTCCTAATGATACTAGTAAAAAACCACAAAAAAAAATGAAATATCGAATACGCCATAAAAATACATGCATTTCATGAAAAAGAATGCACTTTATCAATAAATCTAAGAGGTTGAAGTTATCAAAAAGTTAGGTCACCCCAGCAGGAGGGTTGGTAAACGTGTGTACTATTGAATTGAGAGAGAAGTTGGCGGCTCCTAGTTATGCAAATATAAATTAATAGCTTAGCGGAGCAGCGTTAAGGGTGCGAATTTCCTGAAAATCATAACATGACAGCGTTTGAAAATGCATGCGTTGTGAAAACTAACTTAATCAGTTTTCTGCCTAGTCAACGAGAAGCTATTTTTCACAATTTTCTTTCTTGCATTTCTTATATTACTATTACTATTTATTATATTTTCATTTAGTTGATCGTAATTTGCTCATTTCTATGTTATGGTTGTTTTTACGAACGTTTCGATTTAGAAAAACCTAGAAAGTTGACACAATCTCTGGTTAAAATGTCAAATTATACAAATATACTTTTTTTTTCTATGGTCAAAACGTTGCGGGGCATCAAAGCAGAAACCGGAAATACTACACGTAGATATTAGGAGTGACGTCATTATTTACGATTTTAAAATGAATACTATTTTTAACATTTTTTATTTATTTCTGCGTGCGTTTTTGAGATATTTCATCCTATTCCAAATTTTTTAAATATTCCCGTGTACACGAAAACATTTTTAAAATATAATTCCGGGTTGGGCTGGAATTCCTCATTGTAACAAATGACTACTTCTTTAATTTTGAAAATGGAATAGAAATACTACATTTGAATAATAAAACTCATCAATAGAAATCGGGTTGTGCTCCCGTGGCTAGTGTCTCGGACTCACGGCTCAAAAGGCCGTGGTTTGAATCCCACTCGACCCCAATTTGATTCCTGTTTTCTAATAGTGAGTTATTTACAACTCGTTAAAAAAGGCCCTCAAAATTAAATATTTGGGTAAATTATAAGAACGGACATATTTCTTTCTTTAAATAAAAACACAAATGAAATAATTTGGAAATTCTTGAAGTAAAAAAAGCCATCAAACAAAATTTAAGCATTATAAATAATCTAAATGTTACTATTTTTTTTATATAACTACTACCGACTTTTCTATGTCTACCGGTTTCAAGACGTACCCGTCTCTTCGTCGGGACACCAATTAAAGCAACATGCAAAACCCACTATACACCTTCACTATAGTTGTTGCACAAAAATATAAAACCAACATGGCATGCATTTTAATAAACACATGAACTGATTAGGACAAACATGCACTGATTAAATTATGTAATATTCTGTTGTTTGAGAATTAATGCAGGGAATGGAGGGAGGGGGTAAGCTTAATAGGGTGACCATTACAGTATAAAGGACTATACTGGAAGTTTGTTTGATTATTATTGATCAAAGAGAACATTATTTATTTAATCTTTCCTAATGTGAAATATTTTCATACTATTTACTTTTAACCCTTTATTATTTGAATGTAAGATTGTAACTCCTGTGTTTTTATTAAAGTCATGATTTAAATTGATTAGGTGATTTGCGAATTCGGAGAAAGTATTCTTGTTAAGACACCTCATATGTTCTTTAACACGAATATCAAAAATTATTGATGTTCTTCCAACGTAAACTATAAACCACAAAGTTTATAAACATATTACAACAGAGATGAAGAACATTTAAGAGAAGGTAATATAGAAGTCTAGACATCTACAGGGCTAATGACCTGTCAATGGCTGGTTTAAGTGGCCACTTTACACACTGTGTAAAATTCACCATTCTGCCTGTATTTGAACATTTATGGCCTTTTGATTCTTTCATCTGTTGACGTTTGTGAAGTTAAAGAGCTGAAACCTTAATTTATGCGGGTGGGATTCATCTAATTGAATTATTTCACCTACATACTAGGCAACGCCTGAAATGTTATTCTTTCAATTTATATACTTCTTCATGGACCAGGTAATTTATTAACAATATTTTGAGTTTGTCGAAATTTTTGTAGACAAGAACTGGATTCAACTCTCTGGGGAGCTGTTTATAAGAAAAAATAACATTTTCAGGCGTTGCCTAGTATGCAGGTGAAATAATTCAATTAGATGAATCTCACCCGCATAAATAAGGGTTTCAGCTGTTTAACTTCACAAACATCAACATATGAAAGAATTAAAGGAATATAGAGGTTCAAATATAGGCAGAATGGTGAATGTTGCACAGTGTGTAAAGTGGCCACTTAAACCAGCCATTGACAGGTCATAAGCCCTGTAGAGGCCTAGACTTCTATATTACCTTCTCTTAAATGTTCTTTATGTCTGTTGTAATATGTTAATATAAACAGCTCCCCAGGGAGTCGAATCCAGTCCTTGTCTACAAAAATTTGAACAAACTCAAAATATTGTTGACAAAGTTAATTCTTTAAATATTAATAATATTATAAATAATCATTTAAACTTAAGTCAAAGCCCTATTTCTAATATTTTCCCAAAAAAATCTAACCCTACGTTAAAAACAATCACCCCCCTTTCCCTCCCCAGCCCCTGCCAAACCATAAACACAATTACCTCCTGCTCTAGCTTTATCGACACTCACTAATTTGTTTACTGTTTCTTTTACATTAATCTCCAAAAAGATCACTTTACACACTGAAACATTCAACATTCTTACTAATTTTAAAATTTTCCACATATCTACAGTTTTAAAAGTTCTACACATACTTTTAATAAACGTTAAAATGTCATTTGTTATGACAGCAAAGGTGGTTTTTTTTTAACTTAATTTCAATTGCGATATCTTTCACAAATTAATCCTTTATTACATTTGAGACAACAGCTAAAAATAAATAAACATAATTTCATTTGCATCGTGCAGATGGTGTAAAATTAGGTACTTTATACTATATTTTCGTTCCGTCACAAAGTTCAGTCAGTTACCGGAGTTGCAGGCGGAAATGTAACTGCCGGAAGTGACAAGAGAAATGCTTTCAAGTGGAGTTAACTATGGAAGCCAGGTGTTACAATTGCATTATTTATCCGGTACACAGGAGCATTCAAAGTGTTTGCAAACACAAATAAATATTATGTCAATAAACGTTTCGGCTCTGTTACTTAACCTTTTATTTGTCGCTAGGCATTGCTTTGGCAGTTTCAATTTTTCAAGTTTTAGAAAAGATGAAACATTAGGACAGACTCAAATATTGTAAAAAACATTTATGTTCGACATTATTTCAAATTTTACACATTATATCTTCATGCATTGTGAACATCATACTTTTTTTTTTTACTTCCGTTTTGAGCCGTAGAAGAAAACAATATTTTTCACACAGAAACAATAGTGATTTTTTAAGTAGGAAAACCTACTTTAAAAAACTGACAATAAAATATTAACACTTCGTATTAAGGTCCCGATACTAAAAAATAATGTAAAATAAACAAACACTGACTCGCGCAATTCACTATGAAATCAACATAAATGTGCTTGTAAATTATGAAATAATATAAAGCACACTTTCTTCAATCGACAAATAAAACTTTTATTACAAACAGAAAAGAAATAAATAATAAAACAGTAATATTAAAGCGTCAGATATTTACAATAAAGTTTGACAAAAAATAATACTCTGTACCAAAGGGGAGTCCAAAAATTAAGTAATATTGACGTTTTTCGTTGATATTTCTGGATAAACTCCATAGTTAATGATTTTGATAAAATTATCAATGAAACTTTTTGGTTTAGTTTTCCTTTTTATTATTTGACCAACGAGCGCTTTCGCCTAAGTAGGCATCTTCAAGACTGGTGAATTGTTTACAACGTTTACAACTTTTATATTATTCTTAACATATTTTGGAGTTAAGAAGATCAAAAAGTATTTGGACAGAGGACAGAAAACATTTTTAAATATATACAACTAGTTTGCTAAACAGTTCATTTTTGGGAGTTTTTGGACCGAAATTGCTTAATCTGCTTAATGCTTAATCCCAAAATGCTTTTCATCTTCTTATCTCCAAAATATGTTCAGAATAATATAAAAGTTGTAAACGTTGTAATCAATTCACCAGTCCTGAAGATGCTTACTTATGCGAAAGCGCCCGTTGGTCAAAATAATAAAAAAGTAAAACTAAACCAAGAAGTTTTATTGATAATTTTTTTTATAATTTTATCAAATTCATCAAAAATTATGTGTTAACCCAGCATTATCGACAGGTCTCAATCGTCAAACATAGTTCGTGTTTCAAGTGTTGTCGATAACTTTTAATAATTACGTTTGCCCCCGTGTTTAATCAATGAAAGGAGAATATTATAAAGTGTGTGAAGTGATTATTTAAACCAGCTTATGACTAGAGTTTAGCCTTAAATGCCTCAGCTTTCTATATTCCTCAATTCATCATGTTTGTCGATATTGTGGTCTGATGGTCAGCGCATTTGTCTACTGTTTAGAAGGGTTTGGATTCGATTCCTGACATGTTTGAGATGAAATTTTGATTTAAATATGTGTTTTTACACTTCAATATTTTATTGTCCTTTGACTGGCACCTCAAGCATAAGTTTGATCACTTTACTTTCGTGTAATAAAAAAATATGGAGATTCACTGCGATTAGTGAACTAATGCGTGCCCTTCTCATTTGTTATATCTGTCATATTTTCTTCAATCACAATTTTACGAATTACATAAATTAACATCGATTTCCAATAAAAACGTTAGAAGTTTCTTTTTATAATACTCAAAAATAAACATGTAAGTTCTTTAAATTATCATTAAATTAAATTGGAAACAGTTAAATTCATGTCGGTTCACCCAATTGCTTTGCTTAACAATTCTCGAAACCGTTAAGTAATTCTCCAAAAAATATATGAACAGTGTGCGGTGTTTTTTCGCTTAGAACGACATTGATTTCTCTTCCGAAAATACTTCCATGGGATTATTATTTTATTTCGCGCTGGAAAAAAACTGATTTTCTTTACAGAAGACACAAAAACGTGAAGATATTGAAAATAAATTCTTTTGAGGAAAACTTTGAAAGTACCTTCACACTAAGGGGGAATTTGTACGTGGAAACTTCATACTTTTTATACCTCTGAATTTGATATGGATTTTATTATACGTCGAATAAGTTTCATCAAATAAACATTAAAATTGACAGATTTTTAACAGAGACGCCTCTACATTTTTTGAATTTAAATCACGATAAAAATGTCTCAAAATATTTGATTTGACCCTTTTCTCTTGTTCCATTTCTACTTTTCTTCCTCTCATAGTATAGTGTAAGTGTTTACTTAAACACATTTTTTTTATTTTAAGTTTTTTTTTATTTTATGTTAGGTCAAATAATCAGTCTTACGTTTCAGTTGCTAGTCCAATGGCGTAGTAGCTTACATAAAATATTTCATACTTTAAATATAATATTATAAGAGATAAATAAAATATTTCATAATTTCAAGACTTGTAACATAGTGTGTAAAGTTCCTAGTCAAACAAGTCAATGAGTTTTTAATTTCCTAAAATTCCATATTCTGTACAAAAATACGCAATATCCCTTTGTTGTTTGTTGTACGTAAATTGAATTTTTTTGTTATTTTTTATTCATCAAGTCCTTTATACCGTGTTTACAAAGAACCTCCAGGCCTCGGTCAAGTCAAGTCCACGTCTTGGAGTTTTGAAACGAACTTCCGACAAACATTCAGCAGTGGACGTATAAGATGTCGAGAACTTGATGCCTTGCAAAGTAGGCAAACGCGGTTAAGGCTTTCATAAGGCATCCCAGCCAAACGTATCGGCTTAACTTGATAACAAATGTCTAAGGGTCGGTTTTATCAACATCCGTTAGCGATAGACGTTTTAACTTATTTTATCTTGACTCTGACTTTCTCAACGGGTCAGGCTATTGGACTCATTACTTCAAATAAATTTAGCGTCAGCAGTTGCTATTAAAAAAATTAGTTTACCATATTTTTTCATCAGTGAAGTATATTTAGACATCGGGACTCTAAAACCAATTTTATAAACATCTGTTAGTAAGCTTGATACCGTTTAACCTGATATACTCACCGATTTAAGCGTTTTATAAACGTTAGTAGGGTTAACCAGTTACAGTTAGTTATGTCGGTGAGTAATGGTCAAAAAGTTACTACCCGATTTTGGCCGGTTAAATTTTTAACGATCCGTCATTTTCAGCACCGATACCATTTTTGTTACTGACCGACATTTTGACATATTTATTTATGTATTATTATAACTAACGGCCGTAGCCAATTTGTACAAAGTTAAGGTTAAATACAAAGTTACATAATACTCGTATAAAGAAGACATGGTCAATTGTTATGGTTAAACTCGGTAAAAGTAATGTAGAGTAAAAAAAGAATTAAAGATTTATAGTAAAACAGTGAAGTACAGAAGAAAAGTAGTAAAAAAAAGATGCATTTTAGGTTTGTAAATCTTACATCGGCGCATATTATTAGGCACACAAATTCAGCAAAAATATAAATAAATAGACCTTTTTATGAGAATATTTTACAATCAGACTAAATCTCTGGTTCATCGGTTATTGTTGCAAAGTCAGTATTACTTACTTCCTATGTACAACCGAATGAGCATGAACCCATCTAGGTTGCAAGTATGACTGCTTGTATATACACGGTTTTTCAGGGCCAGACCGCGAAGCTTCAGAGGAACATTCCTCATGGTAAGGTTAAAAAAATCCTAATAATTTTTTTCCAAATAGTATTTTTTTTTTAAATCAAAAAAAATGTAATCTCAAAAACTAGTGAATCTTTAATTTCTCGGACAAGCAGTTCCTCCACAAACCCTTACCTCTTCTCCTACCCAGCCGTTTCCCTTGTCAGCGTCTGCTGTGAATCGTTTCGTTAGTCAAACACGTTTTTATCGGAAAATAAAATTGGTCGGAGAGGAGTAAGGATTGACGGAAGGGATGCTTGTTCGAGAAATAAAATATTTACTCTATTTTGAGATCATAAAAAATAATAATTTCAAAACTTTTTGGAAAATATTTCACTAGGATTTTTTAAAAGCATACCATGAGGAATGTTCCTGTGAAGTTTCGCAGTCTGGTTCTGAAAAACCGTGTATAATATTCCAGGGGTCTCAAACTGAATATTCATTTATTATGTCCCAAAATTTAAGAAAATACACATTAAAAATCAGATTAAAATGTTGCATTTATAAAAACTAAAAACAAATATAAATATTATATATATATATACATACACACATACACACACACACACACATATACACATATATATATATATATAAATATATACACACACAAATACAAACATACATACACGCGCATATACATTCACATACATACATATACTTATATGCAAATATACCTGACAAATCAAAGTTATAAAACATTTTCCAGAAATATTGCAACCATTGTCTCCTTATGCTTTGTCCCTTTTTATTGTGATAAGATCTTTTATTCCGTTCTCTGCTTAATTAATTAAGTAAATAAGATTATGGGGCGGATTAAGGATAAAGTTAAAATAGAACCAGAATCCTCAGGCATAAATCCTGAATTAGGAAACCGAGTGGAGATAAGCCCGCCTCGTAGTGTAGTGGCTGGAGTGTTAGGCTCTTATGATTGATGTCATGGGTTCTATTCCAGGGAAGGTTGACATAAAATATTGGTTGTTATACACTGCAATCTTTCATGTTCCTGAGCTGGCACTTGGCTGATCACCTTACCTTCTTGTGACAAATTATCAAGATATGTTGCATTTAATTTAACAATCCAAAATCCTATCCACTGACATGTGCGGATGAGGGTTTGATGATGACAATATTCATTCATCATCATCGTTCGCCGTTCCACACTTTATGGTGCATAGGGTACTGTATTCATACACCAATCACAGCGTATATAGATCGTTTTTACATAAAGGTATTATGATCGGTTTTACACTTCAGGTGCCCGTCAAGGGACTATGAAATATTATAGAGTAAAATAATCAACAATATTTTGAGTTTGTCTAAATTTTTGTAGACAATGACTGGATTCAACTCCCTGGGGAGTTGTTAACATTAACACATTACAACAGAGATGAAAAACATTTTAAAGAAGGCGATATAGATTAACTTCACAAACATCAACAGATAAAAGAATTGAAGTAATATAGATGTTCAAATATGAGCAAAATGGTGAATGTTACACAGTGTATAAAGTGGCCACTTAACCAGCCAATGACAAGTCATAAGCCCTGTAGATGTCTAGACATCTATATTGCCTTCATTAAAATGTTCTTCAACTCTGTTGTAATATGTAAGTGTAAAAAAATATTTTTAAATAATTATTTCATGTTGACCATATCGGGAATTAAACCCGACACCTCTTGCATTGTAAGCAAACGCGCTAATCACTACACCTCTAGGTGGACAGATAAATCGTCATCTTTATTTATTGTATTAATTATCATTTCTGTATTTTTATTACTCAGTGTTGAACAAACGTTGTAAAAAATAGGTTTTGAATTTTAGTTCTTTGATCTTTGAGACGATAACATCATCAAGGAATCACAACCTGTTGCTACTTACCATTTTTATTAAAGACATGTTTTCAGAACTCACCAGTTGAGCTTGATTTAATAACAATACTCGTAAAACCTTCTGAAAATCTATCCAAAAATTCGCGTGTTTGGATGAATCACGCACACATCACACATCAGCAACTATTTTATTATAAATTTTGTACTTGATACAAGTTATTGCAAGATATTCTTGCAGAGTCACATCAATAAATCTAATTATGACATAAGATATTATACATACAATTCTCAATTCGCTTTACATATATTATTTTATTTATTTAAAGAAAACACCAGTCATCATTACAACAAAATAAAATATTTACATGTAAACCAAAATAAAGGACAAATACAGTTTCTTGTAAATTACGCGATACGATGCAAAAAGAGCGTACTTGTCTTGGATCACTTGAAAAAAAAATATTTAATTATTATAATAATTAAATTAAAATACAACATACGAAAAGAAAAAGTATTTTT
This sequence comes from Micrasema longulum, assembly GCF_059751315.1. Taxonomy (NCBI): domain Eukaryota; kingdom Metazoa; phylum Arthropoda; class Insecta; order Trichoptera; family Brachycentridae; genus Micrasema; species Micrasema longulum. Next base: position 206,322 of record NW_028278589.1, read on the forward strand.
CTTACTCGGTCTTATAAAATCTATTTATGAACGTAGTATTTTTTTCATTGTATGTTTGTTTGTGCCCGAAGGGTTGAAGAATACAGTTTTTCTCTAGGGAAAGAATCTTGATAAAAGAAATTGAGTGGAAAAATGTCCGCCCCGTTTGCCCACCGAGCGTGATGTTCCGAATTCAAATTCTGGCAAGGTGGATGGGATAAATTAATTTTAAAGGTACTCTGTTACTGTACTTTAAAAAAAAACAAAGTACAGTACATAACAAGTTTATTATACAATTGAATATTTTTAACAAAGAAAATACGCAATACAAAAAATACATCTTAAAAACTAATAAAGTGACCGCAATTTATAAAAAATGCCTACAAAGACTAAAAAAAATACACGCTGACACACTTAAAAATAAAATACAAAAATTTACTTAAAAAGATATGAAATTTAAAGATATAAATATGAAATTTAAGAAAAGTTAAAAATATATAATTAAAAAGTTATACCTAGTAAAAAAGATAATAATAATAAAGGTGAACAAGAAAAAACTGTCAGCATATAAACAAAAAATGCAAAGGTAAAATTTAATGAAATAAATTCTTTATGTGTTATAATATGACACAACAGGCCTATAAAAAAACGTATTTATACAGAGAGGCATAAGTTTTTGTAGTTCATAGGCAAAAGGGAAAGTTACGAAAATTTTGTATAATTCAAAGTTACAAAAAAAAAACAAAAACAAGAAAATCAAGAATACGCGGAATAGACAAACTCATACTCATGAAAAATAAAAGAAAAAACAATATTATAGTATGGTGCTTTAACGTCATATACCCGACTCAAAAAACAATAATATTTATTTGCACTAAAATACTTTTTTTTAAAAGATGTCTTTCTGTGTTTCCCATTCTAATTGAAGACCTCAAACCTATTTTACCAAAGATTCAATATTTTGTAATTCCTTAGGTAGTAGATTAAAGGATCTAGAACCAACATGGAATGAATTCCTCTGTGCGTACTAAGTTTTGCATCCTGGAACTGACAGAACACAATTGGATCTGTTACAAATCTAATTAAAATTATTGTTTAATAATTCCTTATTTGTGTATTCATATTTAAGGATGTAAATGAATATAACATTCTATTCAATTGATTGAAATATAAACACACCTTATTGGCACCTAAAGCGCTTTTGGTGCCAATTTTTAAATTTGGAAAAACTTATGTTAACTCCTAACCAACATACATTTATAGGAAAACACAAACTACATTTTTTAAATATTAAGATTAACATAAAACGATAATGATGGAAAACATGTTAAAGAAGGAAATAAGAGAGTCTCGGCATTAATATTCCTCTTTCCCTCTTATTTCAAATTCCTCGTCATTTAATATGTATAACATTATGTACTTTTTAAAATGAATATGTGCAAGCATTATCTCTCAATTATAAATTAGCTCCTAGTTTTAATTAAGTAGGTTATTTTAATTTTATGTATGTATCTTTTGATATATATTTATGGTTTTTTTTCCACCAGTTTGTCTGGACCAGTGTGTTTTTTGGTTGACTAGAAGATATTGCTTATGGCAATAAGTCCTCAAAGGACTGATTATTTATACTTGAAGTTTGAAATACATAAATAAATATTAAGTAAAATAAAAATCTACTTTATTTTTAACCATTTATTATTTGAGTGACTTAATAACTCATATTTACATGTAAGTTACTAATTATAAATACTTGGTACACTTCCACTTATTTGTTCCACCAATTAGCGCTTTCACCCTCTAATGGGCGTTTGAAGACGTGTACCAAGTATTTTTAATTAGTAATTTAAATGTAAATAAAATTTATTACCTCATTACAATGGAATTCGATCAAAAATTTTCAATAAATAAGTTTAATCAAAAAAACTTTTTTTCAGGCAATTAGGGCTGTACTGAAGGTCAGTCTAAAAGTCAATAAGATTTTGTTTTAAATTGAATATTACAATTATAATTATCTTATTTTTTCAAAAAAAGAGAATACAATTCTATAAAAAAAGGCTTCAACTAAAGTATTTCAATATTTTTTTTTTTTAAGTATTACCAAAGGCATAATTTTAAGTAGAAATAAAGGATAATGTCATAAAAATGTTTATGATTTAAAATGCTTGTATTTTTTTTCAAAAACAAAAAATTAAAATTTGGTCACTGCCACTTTTATGGTAAATGTATTATATTCAAATTATTACAATAAATTTTTGTTCAATACTTAGTCTTTATTGAGGTCCCAGATACCTAAGTTTAGTCTAAATTTGAAATGGCGTAATCTGCCGGTCTCAAAGTAATTATATTTAGTCACCTAAAACTTTTAAGCATATTTCTTAACAGAAATATCTTTAAAACATATTGTTTTTATCTAATTTACATGTTTTTGTTTTTTTATTATTTCCCGATTAAAAAAATTCATTTTAAAATGGCGAAATCGTATGATTTCCTAATTTTGCGTTCGTTTTTCCCGACTACATCCTTAATCCATGCCAGCGTATTCAATTAAACGAAAAATTACAAACGCTGATTTTTACCAAATAGACTTACTAGAGCACATTTAATAATCAATAATCAATCCTCAACGGTACTTTATACAGCAAATTGGTGAAATACGTATTTTTATAAAGAAGAAACACATATTTTAATTTTAAATTAATTACAAGAATCGACACCAAAGCAAGTAGAATGAACAATGAACAATGTATGCACAAAAATAATCATTTTCATCAGCATTCCCCTTTCCGTACCTAATGGTGAATAGGGCACTGCATTGGTACACCAATCGCAGCTTATCTTAGTCTTTTTTTTGTTACATGAAGGTAAGATTGTAGTGTAAAAACATAATTTACTATAAATATTTGATTTCAAGCATGCGGGAAATTGAACCCGAGACTGATTTTTGATAAGTGAAAGCCGTAAAAGTAAAAAAAAAAAAATACGAATATGAAAAATATGATTCGAATTCAAACGTATTTATGTAGAAAGCAGCCAGCCATAGAAAAGTGAAACTGAGATAAAAGCATTTTTATAAAAAGAGTGAATATTCAAATCTAAATAACAGTGTGACATGTTTTTGATTTTGACAAATGATGAACAATAAATACATTCGTTTTTTAAAACATTACAAACGAAAATCTAATTATGTATAGGCCCAGATTTAATGATTTTTAAAGTACCGTAAAATTTTTCTAGTGGTGTGGGTGTTTTCTGAAAATTAAGAAGTACTGGTTTTGTGATCGACACTATTTTCAGAAGGTAATTATTACAGTTTTTTTTAATAAAAGTGGTCTGGCTGTTTTTAGCAGAACATAGAATTGACCTTAGTGTATCCCATAACACCAACATCTATTTTTTTTTCAAAACTGTGAACTGGCTGCTTTCTGCATAACTACGTTCAATTGATCCTTAAACCCAAAACAAATATTATTTTTTATTTTTATTTATTCTCTTAAATGTAAAATTGTAATGATCATAGAAAAAAAATAGTTTTTAAAAGTTTTATTTTTTCAGCCTGGGGAATCATTTAAATATACGAGTACAAAAGCAAATGTAACTCCACTTTTAAAAAATTCCCAACTAGATGTGGAAGATCTTTCCAGTTTTCGCCCTATTTCAAATCTTCCCATCGTATCAAAAATACTAGAAAAAATAGTTTCTCACAGGCTCGTTAACTATATCGAGCGGAATTCTTTATTTTCGGTAAGGCAATCGGCATACCGACGTTTTCATTCCACGGAGACGGGAGTGATAAGAGTACTGTCTGACATTATAACGTCGGTGGACTCTGGTAATCTGGTGTTGATGGCTCTTCTGGACATGAGTGCTGCATTTGATACTGTAGACCATAATATTTTGCTTGAACGTCTGGAGAAAACTTATGGTATCCGTGATCAGGCACATATGTGGTTCAGTTCATATCTTAATAAAAGAGAATATGCAGTCATGTTCCAGGGTAAAAGCTCAACCAACTTTCGGGTGTCTACAGGAGTGCCTCAAGGGTCAGTACTCGGACCACTTCTCTATCTCCTTTACACTAAAGATATAGAGAACATTATCAAAGAATGTGGATTGTGGTCGCACTGCTATGCAGATGATACGCAGATTTATTTTTATTGCAAACCAGGCGAGAGAAGTGTGCTTGTCAATTTAATTGATGGATGCATCAAGAAAATAGGAAACTGGATGGCTGAAAACAGACTAACATTAAACCCATCAAAAACTGAACAACTGTGGGTGGCTTCAGCCAGACGACAGAATTTGATCCAGGATACGGCTCTACCCAATGTAGGGAGTGCCGTTTTACCCACCGTTAAACTACTGGGAGTTTTACTCAATTCTGACCTATCTCTTGACGCTCAAATTAGTAGAACGATAAGTTTATGCTTCTACCAGCTGAGACAAATTAAATGCATACGCAAAAATTTGCCGGTTGATGCCGCCCGTCAATTAATGACTCGCAAAATGACTCGCCTACAATCTGTATTGAATGCCGCAGCGAGACTTATTTTCGGAATCTCTAAGTTCAGTCATATCACTCCACTACTTCGGGAACTACACTGGCTACGTTTTCCACAGAGGGTTGAATACAAACTCTGTTGGCTTATGTATAAGTCACTGCACAACTCGGCTCCGAAATATCTAAGGGAACTATGCATTCCAGATGAACTAGCTGACAGGCGTCTCACGCTTAGATCAGCTACGTCTACGGCGAGAGGAAAAGTTATTATACCTCTACGCAAACAGCGCACTAAATTTGGTGAGCGCGCATTTGCGGTCGCAGGCCCTATGGCATGGAATGCTCTCCCAGCAGAGGTGCGAGGCTGTGAAAGTGAAGTGATGTTTCGGAAAAAACTTAAAACCCACTTGTTCTCTAAATCATTTGAATAAATCCGTAGCACGTGACAACAAAATAAATTATTTTAATTAAATTACAAATTTAAAAGCTTCAATTAAATTAACTTAACAATAGAATCACCATGTAAAGCGCCCTTGAGGTATTTTATTACGAAAATGGCGCTATATAAGTTATCCACAATAAATAAATAAATACATGAAATATAATGTATTTACTTCCATGCAGACCAAAATTTAAAAGCGACTTTTTAGTTTTTTCATTCATAGTATCCATAAATCTATTTTTTTCTGCATAATTTAGTAGTCCGCATTATGCAGAAAGGTTCGTTTTTTAATTTGAGAGAGAGCTGGTTTGTTTAGTTTCGGGCGTAATCCTGTCGTTCTTTTAAATGAAATGTAAGCCAATCATTAATTTTACTCTTGTGTGGCTATTGTCTCACACTAGTCTACATGCGATTCAAGACTTTATATTTATTTCTAATTTTTTTAAAGTCGTATCTTCAAATATTTATTTTCACACCAAATTTGGAAAGGAAAATTTATATAACTATGCAGGGCTTTAATCCTAAATATATTTGACCTTGCTACGCAAAGAATTGAAAGGGACGCCAATACAGCAATAATCATGTATGAAAGAGAGCATGAAGATAGAACCCATAATAAAAAAGATAGGGACGCTGTTTTTTGGCCGGTGTTTGTGAGAAAAGATTCAGTCGGTTATTGACAATGACGAAGGATGCACGCACGCACGTAAGATAAAGGATTTTAATGATTTTTACTTTATTATGCTGTAACAGGGCTAAATTTCATGTTTTTTTTTTATAATTATGAAAAAATAATTACTTAACAGTGTGTTTCCGTATTTTTTTTAAATGTCTGAACTTTATAATATTTGGTCAAAAGCTAATGGTAGCACAATGTTACATCACCGAGCGCAAAAAAAATATAAACCAGAGTCTTTTAAGAGTTAAAAAATAATCTCATTTTATTTAATTGACAAATATTTTATAACTTTTACTTTCTTTTTTATTTCATCTAAAACTTTTTTTTATTAAATATAATAAAATTTATAATTGTACCATAATTACATCCCCAAAAATAGTTCAGGTCTAAAACAGTTAAACCCATTCGTAGTGAATAAATAAATAATCAATTTACAATATTTGAGTTTGTCCAAATGTATAAGTCATAAGTCCTTTAAATGCCTAGCCTTCCATATTCCCTTATCAAAGGTTTTTTCCATCCATGTTGTAATTTGTTAATTTACAAAGTTATTTTATTTCTCAGAAAGTATTTACTTTAATTTTCAGTTCAGCCAACTTTCTACGTGAACCTAATATTCGTCGAATCAAATTATAAAGTCTGTATTCAATTTTTAACCTCTTAAATTTCCGATAAAATATTTTCATCGCGGTCCAAATTTCGCATTTAAAATTTTGGGTTTAACCACCTCATGATGTTATGAATCTTTAAAATAATTATAATCAACCCAAGACACGATGAACTCATTGAATGTGAAAGTTCATACATTCTTAGAATTTCCATTTGAGAACCCGCATTTAATATTTATCGGTTTCTCTTCTGGGTAAATAGGATGGCGGAAAAGCAGTTTAATATTAACTTAGTGAAAATCGCTTAGACGTTATTTGTAGATTAGGTAGGAAAGATACGAGTAAAATAAAGTTAATCGTTGAGCATTTTTTTAAATGTTACAGTAATAACAACGTTAAGAAAAAGAACTTACCATTATATTATTGTTTACAATAGTATTAGTACCCAATAAACTTAGTTATTGAATTATAGAAATGAGTTTTTTTATTTATTTTAATTCACATTTTTTAAACATACAGTAGGGAAATATAACGTTTTTATTCTTACAATTTTAAATTAATAAGAGTCTATGAAATACTGTTGAGTATTGTTTAATACTTATTAATAGAAAAAAAAATATAGTTTTAAATTTATGATTTTGAATGCATTGGTCACGCCTTACATCATCACGATTCGGGTAAATTTTAAACTTTATTTGTGACTGTTTAAATTTGAATAGAACATCGTCATGAATCTTGACGTCACAATTATCAGGGCCAAACAAGTCGCGTTTTTGTAAGGACCTATTTTTTTAATTTTTTATTTTATGTTACATATTTATTACAGCAATTTACATTTTATTATTTATACGAAAGGTTAATTCAGTAGTAAAAGTATACTAACATATTTTTTGTTATTTAATCTAAACTGCCTAGCTAGGGGAAAGCTTTGCCGTTCTAAAGCAATAAAGAATGTATTTTTTAAAGTTATTTTTGTCATAAATATAATTTACTTAAATAACACATTTTTAAATATTTTTTTTATTATGAATTTAATTTTCGCAATTTTAACATTGATTTTGAAAATACAATTATTTTTTCTTAATTTGTTTTGTATATTTTATCAGTATTCACCTATGTGATATTTATTTATTACCGGTTTCACAGCTATCATGATATTTTCAATAAAGCTGACCAAAATCTTCCGCTAACTATTTTTAAGAAAACGGGAAAGGACACGAACAGTAGAAAACAAAGCGGCCGAGAATATCTTTCTCTCCACGTGTCATGCCAGGTCCCCCTGACATTGACCACCACTTGTAAGATAGCTCTTTATAATGATATCTTCGTGAATTGTTGACCGAAGTGGTTTCCCGTTGCCTTCTTGGTAGAATTTTCTGGCAGGGTAATCTACCCTTAGCTGGAGGGGTCCCACCTTTAAGGTACCGGATACTCGCCATATATCGTCTCCGTACCTTCTATGGTACTGATGTTTTTTTTTATTTTTATTATTTATAAATTATATTATAGAAAGTATATTAAATGTGAAATATGTTCGCAAAAGTTAATACATCTGGTTTTGGGACGTAAATAATGTTTAAAAAAAATAAAATATTCAGAACAGCCAAGAAGCAAAGAATGTTTAACATCTTTCTAACTAAATATATCACTATAATACTATACATGTGGCCTCCGTGGTGTAGTGGTCAAGACGCTTGACTCACGCACGGAAGGTTCCGGGTTCGATTCCCGGTGAGAACACAAAAATTAAAATATGATTTTTCTCAAGCCTGGGTGTTCCGTGATGTAATTCACTACTGTAATTGGGCCTCCTGGCCTGTTGTGGTGCAAAAAAGAAAATAAAAAGTAATATGTGATCAAAAAAACTTTTTTTACACAAACAAAATGAATATATCAAAACGCTTTGAAGAATTGAAGAAGTGGTAAATCTAGGACTACGGGAGATAAGGTTGTTAACACCACATGCCACATAGACGATGTATCCATAGTGGTAGTGGCAATTCCTAATGATAGGAACATATCTATCTCAGTTAGTGAAAAAAAGAGTTTAAATATCTACGTTTTAAAATTTCAATTTAAAGCATCTCATAAACTCTGAAGTCAGGAAACAAACAATTGAAGCCATAGAAGCATCTGGATCCCTAAGAATCATCATATTTATTTATCTATTTTATAGGGTAAACAATCAGTATGTACAGAAATATTGCCAATTTCTTTGTATATTGGTGTAGGACACTCTTGCGCACACCAAACACATTGTTTACACTTAATATGGCACGATAAACACATGCAGATGCTAAGACTAGTGGCCACATTACTCAAAACTTATGGAGCGCAAGTAAAAAACCCATGGACGCTAGGGAGTTCAACTATTGATAGTGTTGCTGATGGGATGCAGCCACGGCATAAAACATAAATTTATATGTTTATATTTCCCAGCAAAACATGTACTGCTGTGACCCTACCAAAGTTAGAATTCTCTTGTTTAAATGAATTCAAGTTCAAAAATAGGCAAAACTGTGAACGTTAGACAGCGTGTAAAGTGATCACTTTCTGCATATCTGTTGTAATATATTAATGCAAAGAAGATACACATCATTTGGCCAGGTAAAAAGAACTGCTGACCAAGAAAAGAGAAACAGATGCCGAAGGTTGCTGCAAACTGTACAGGATTTATTATTACAATCTACTTGATAGTAACTATTTGTTAGTTCATGTAAAACATATAATGATTGAATGGATTCAATGGATTTAACCTCAAGGAATAAATAAATAAAATAATTTGAGTTACTTTAAATTTTTGGTTCATTACACACGAAAGTACAAAGATTACACAAATAATATTTTAGAGTGAATTTGAATACTGGCGAAGACAGAAAAGGGTGAGTGACGTGTTACACGCCCTTATATAGGTCCATTGGGCACTGTGGCCATAGACAACAACTCTCTGGTCCCCACAAAACCAATCCTGGAAATGGAAACCACGAGAAAAATATTAAGTACTGTTCAAAAACATTTACGCTCTTGGCTTTTTAGTTGAATATATCACCAAGTTCGGCAGAATCAGTAAAAAATTAAATGAGAAGTTATCTTGACCAGTGTGCAATTTGCATCAGATGCATCACGTTTATGGTTTTGGCTGATAGTTTGTGAATAAAGACAAAATTTTCGCTGAATTAATATGAACGTTCGTGGTTTAACTTTTTGAGGAGTTAAGAAATAAAAAAGAGGACACAGCTAACTACGGTGATAACAACTGATAGCATTTTTCTGCGATGATAGCAAAAGAAAACAATACGGTTGACTGGACAATATACTACGGATGTCTCCTGAGAGTCTTCACCGTACTTGTCTACTTCAAAAGACCTTATTTTCTCAACATTCTGGACGTCCGCTGCCTATTGTTTGTCGGCAGTTCATGTTAAAACTAACTGACGCGAACTAAATTGGAAGGATACAAAGAAGCTGGCAGCTGACAGAGATGCCTGGAGGTCTCTGGATACTCCAACTAGGAAACGGATATGAAATGATGATGATGATAATGAAACTATTGTTTAAAATAATGATCTTGAATGAGCAAGACTGAAAAATAACACTAATATTTACAAATGCTTAAAAAAAGGGCAGACGCTTTGTGCTTTCGTAGAGCTCAAAATGCCACCTTTTGTTTAACCCTTCGTATCCAGCAAGTTGCACTATGGACCAGCTAATGACGGGCTGCAGAGAAACGGGGCGAGCTTCCCGTCTCTGAACGAAGATGATAACATAGTTGAGCTGCTGAAACTACAAAAAAGTTTAATCTTTTTGCATCGAAGCGGAACTCTCTTCAAAGCCATATAAAAAATATCGAAAGGATATAAAAATATGGTGTAATCGAGTTCAAAAAGTGCTAGGTCCAGCGCAACGCCAAAGATCGCGCATCTATCACCGCGGGACGCGCGCTGAATATTTCCCCTATAATTTTCTCCCCGGAATCCGCGGGAAGTTCCATACTAAATATGATACATCATTTACTGCGGCTTACTTTGCGTTCGCCTTGGAACATAACGAAGGGTGCGCGTGACGCGATTAAGGAACTCGCTCATACCAGAAAGTAATTCTCGTAACTTACAAGTCGTAAAACTCATATGCGTAAACATGGCGACGTCATAAATATGCATGTGAATGTGGTCTATTATCGGGATTATATTATTATTAAGGGTCCACCATCCACCTGCAGTCTGCAGGGGTCGAGTCTTAAGGACTTAAAGGACATATCAGCTAGGCAAGTAGAAGAAACGAGGGATACAAACTATGGAGATTTATTGATTTACTCTTGAAGCTTAGAACATAAAAGTTTTGGATGATATGAGAAGAACAAGGATTTTTAAAAGGTATTCAATATTCATTCGTTGAATTTGGTAGTTTTAGTCTCTAGGCGCCAGGACCGGTACAATAAAATACATATGTATAACAATAAAAAACTATGTATAAAACAAAGATTTCACGTCCATCTTGCCGGGAATCGAATCCCGAAAGTCAGGTGCCGTTGGCAAATGCGCAAACTATTAGACCACGAAGTGGATAAATCTCCACTCAATTTACTTTTCATTATTATAACTTGAGAGTAGCCATCGAGTTCAAAACACTCTTTATGTGTTCAGATTCCATTTTACTCAAAGAACTATATCCAATCCGAACGGACACGGACAAAACTTTACTTTTTCGTATAATTTATGTTTATATTTTTATCTATCCTCGTATATTTTTGAATTGTGTTTAGAATATAGGAAAGTTTAACTTTTACATTCGCTAATTGCCCCTGGAAAAAGTATTTGAAGCTGTTTTCATTATAAAAGGGGAAAACGAAATATGTACAGAGACTAACACTCCTCATACCTGGAAACACCACACAATTCATGTTTATTCAAATAGTTAATTATCGATGATGTTTTGATCCAGAGATATGGTACATATTTATCTATTGATGCATTTGCCTACGGCAATTACTAGGCCAATATGCTGCGTCTACTTAGTCTGGCTTTATCAACGCTGACAATAGTGAAACCAATATTATAATGTATGATTATTGCCGAAACTTTTCAAATGTAGTGTGTCATTGATACAATAAATCATCGCAGATATGAACTGGAAGAAACCCACGATGGAGTTTTAAAACATTTATAGATATTTCTAGAGAGATTGAGATTATATTTTTTATCAATATTCCTACAGAGATGAGGTAGAATTTTTTCAAATTCAGGATTATCGATATTCGAGCGTTTACATGGCTTACGACCTGTCATTGGCTGGGTTGAGTGGCCACTTTACGTTTTTAACAACATTCCCCATTCCGCTTATTAGCGAATATCGACATTGGCATCATTTTGATTCCTGTATATATCCTATTAAATGAGAAAGCATTCACTAGCGTGTTGGAGCACCATCTATGTATTGATATTGAAGTTAAGTATTTTTAATTAGCATATTACTTTATTTTATGTATTTAAGACTCTTCCGAGTTAAATTAAGTACTAGTAATCGCCTGCAGATGATTCTGCAATTTATTTATACTTATATTTTGACCAGATCTTATTACACAACATTATTTTTTGGTATGTGTATTTTTTGTACATACACAAATCTGGATTTCTCCCGAGGGGGAGTAGGTATATATTTTTTATCAATATTCCTACAGAGATGAGGTAGAATTTTTTCAAATTCAGGATTATCGATATTCGAGCGTTTACAGGGCTTACGACCTGTCATTGGCTGGACAGATTGAGATTATTTTAAAGAAGGAGTATGGTAAGTTATGGAAGGTTTCGTTTTTCTACGTCAACAAATGTTTAGAATCTTTTACTTTGATTACTTAATATAAGAGGGTTGCCTTTTATACTTCGGGATTATACATAGTAAAAAAAACAGTATTTTTAAATTGAAAATGGGTTTATTGTTTATTTAAATATTCTCTACGGTTACATCCGTTTGAACCAATTTTCGAAGCATTTTTGCCACTCAGACTGAGGTTCCTCTAAAACATGTATTTTAAACGCATCAACCGCTTCTTTAGGTGTCGAAAAACGTTGACCTTGCAATTTATTTTTGATGTTCGGGAATAAAAAAAAAAAGGGTGCCAAAGCAGTACTATACAGCGGATGAGTTATTAATTCAATGTTTTGACCGGTTAAATATTTAATTGTTTGTGCCGATGAATGAGAGCTCGCAATGTCGTGGTAGAGAATGATCTTTAGTCGGCGATTGATTTTTATTATTTTTGCGAAGACTTCTGTCAAACAAATGGTTGCGTACCATTTAAAATTAACCATTTTACGTTGCACCAAAAGTACGGTTGCGACCAGTTTTTCCGAAAAAACAGGCGACCATTAGTTTTGAAGTGCTTCGGCTGCGAACAACTTTTGTTTGATTTAGCTTTTCTTGAAACATTCGTACCATCGACTGCTGTTTTGTTTCAGGCTCATACGAATATATCCAAGATTTGTCACCTTTCACGATGTAAAATACATGTTTAGAAGCACCGTGATCTGTTTTGAACATTTCCAATCCAACTTGAACAAATATTTTTGACGCCCAAATGTTCATGTAATATTGAATATATGCTAATTTCACTAACGTCTAAGGATGCTTGAATCTCATGGTAAGTTAAATGACGATCTTTCATTATCACTTGATGACAACACCAATGTTTTTTGGAACAACAACTGATTTTGAACAACCTTCACAAAATTCGTCGTTGAGCAAACTGCGGCCTTAATTGAATTCCGTATACCATTGATAAATACTGATTCTTGATGGTCTTCATTGTCAAAAGACATATAAAGTTAATCACCGCACAATAATTCAATTTTTGCACTGATATCAAATTTTGAAATACCAATAGCAATTAAAAATAGCGTCCGTATAAAAAACTTAATCTGTAAATATAGCTTTTAAAATGTCAAAGTTTACGATAGAGGTGTCAGTTTCCAGATAGCAGCACCAGCGTTGCCAAATCTCGAAATATAAAAGGCAACCCTCGTATTGGGGCTGGGTTGGCACAGCGATTTTTTTATTAGATAATTACAAAGGCCTTAAAACTTGCGTATTGCCATGTTTATCAACGGAAAAATACTTCAAAATGTTTTGTCTCAGAAAAATATGTTTAACGACATCTTGAGTATATGCAAAATACATTTTTTTTTTAAATTGGGAAATATGTGAAATAATTCAGAGGGGTAAATCTATTCATAACAATAAAGGTTTCAGCTCTTTGACTTCTTTTAAATAAAAAAATGAAAGATTTGAAGAAATATGGATGTTTAAACATAGGTAAAATAATAAATGTTACACAGTGTGTAAATTGGCCTCTTAAACTAGCCAATGACAAGTCACAAGTCCTGTAAATGCCAAGATTTCCTATCTTAATCTAGCCAATGACAGATCATAAGCCCCGTAAATGTCAAGTTTTAATATTTTCTTTTCTAAAATGTGCTCCATCCTTTTTGTAATTTGTTAATTTTAGCTTTTAGTTAACTTCTTGGGGAGTGAAATTTAGTATTTTGTCTACAAACATTTTGTCAAGCACAAAACATTGTGATTGATACTGAGAGGACGATTATAATTTGCGTGGGTATAATAAGAATAAATTGTTGATCAGTGTAAATTTTTGCGGGGAAATAAAAGATGCGTTTGCGCGATGATGTCAGATGCGGAAAAGAACAGTATGCGGCCAAACAAACTCCAGCAGACAAAAATTCTACCTTTGTAAAGTCAGGAAAAGGGGCGAAGGACAGGAATCCGGATGCTATTTCCAAGTCCTGGTTTCTGGGTGGTGTTTCCCTTTTTCGGTGAACAAATTACTTTCGCTATAGATATTTGGGGAATATTTAGATGAATGTAGCGGCACAGCGGTCAGAAAATGTAAAAATGTGCGGATTCGGGGAGATAATTAAAGGGCGAGTAGATGTGGGCAGATAAAATTATGAACATGCGGTAGTTGACAGAACAAAATTTTCAAGAGAGAAAAAACGTGATTGTTGATGTTGGTTGCTATGGATATGAAAAATTGTTCTAATGGCAACCGTAGCTACCCATGTCTATACAGACGAGAAAAATAAACGAACATTGGAAGTTGGAAAATCACAGAATGGGTAGAATAGGTGGACTTTCATCCACCGGCAGTCCATCCAGCCACAAACCATTTAATCCCACCAATCACTCTTGCAACCAGATATATTAAAATAACATTATCTAAACGCTTGATTTTACCCTCTTCTAACACTTAGTAAAAAAATCATTTTAACACAGATAATCAAATCCAATTTTAATAATAAAGTTTAAAGTTTGGTATCCTTACTATTTGTAGAAATATATTCCACTTTATAATAAAGATACCAGTCGCGAAAGCGGTATAACCGGTTAGTAGTTATTTCACATTTCTGGATTTGTTTCACTCGTATTTTATGTATCTAATAAATTTTACATACATTTTAAATTAAAATAAACCATCTACACGTAAATACATAACAAATAAAGTCCCAAAGAACTCTAAACGTAATAGTTATAAGCGTCGGTTTATTTTCTATTAATATTTCCTTTGAAGCTACGAGTATTCGTATTTTCCTGAAAATTGCGCAGTCATACTAAAATGCTAATGAAAGTTCTCTATGCAGCTGCAATTCTACTGGTTCTCGCGTTTCAAAGGTCTCACACAAAATTTATCTATTACTTGAAAAAGCATCCATTTCATGAAAATTTTGCCAGGTTGAGTAAAATAGATACTAAAACTTAAATTGAAAAATGTATGTAACGGTGTAAAAACACTAACCACAAATATAAAAACAATATTTCATAACTTAGTTACTAATAACCGAGAAAGTCACGAAGTTTACTGATTTGTTGGTGTTTACCTGAAACATATGTCAGTAATCCATAAATACCATCAAATGCAACACCAGAGCAGCTCTAAATTCTTCATCAGTTGAATCAATTATATTTTTTTAAATATATATGAGAATATATATATATATGAGAATTTTTATTGCTCCCCGAAAGTACTGGAGAACTGTGAGAAATGCCTTCTAGTCTCAGGTTTGAGGAAAGGAAATTCCTGATCTACTTCCTTCTCGTAGTGGGGAGTGAGCAACGACCTCGTGTCGGCAAATGTAGACAGGGACCGAGCGCTGGCCGGAATAAGCTGACCACCAACTTTTGCCCTACCAGGCGTCTGTTGTTTAGGGCACCCTCTTGTCCCAGAGAAGTAAATAATCTCCAAAAGCGGAAGAATCTTCGTGGTCAACGGCATAGGATGTGGAAAGAAACGGGAAAATACCACATTAAAGGCCCAAGTGGCATCCCAAGAAGCAGCAAAACATGATTCAATCTCAAATAAAATTCTCCGGAGGTAAAATAGTCCCCCGTTCGGATCTCCGGGGGGGGGACTGCTCGAGATGCTAGAAACCCAAAATCAATAGTGAAACCAAAAAAATCAAAGTCAAATACAAAGAACCAAATAGCGAGGTGGGCAACGTGGAATGTCCGCACATTACTTCAAAACAGCAAACTGGATAATCTGAAAGCCGAAATGCAAAACGTAAATTTGAATGCTTTGGGTATAGCAGAGATGAGATGGCCAAATTGTGGAGATTTCTGGAGTGGTGATAATGTACGTTGCAAAATAACGGAATATTAGTGTTGATTAATTTTATTAATTTTTATAGGTGGTATACAGACCTGAACGCACTATGCTTATTAATTTTTATTTAAAAAATCCTGTCTGAGAACCCTGATATCTTGCAAGCTTGTGCCATTCACACCATTTCTGAGCAGACTGATATTGAGGTGCATTCCATAAAATAAACTCGATGTTTCGATATTTAAGAACCGGTGAAGCTAAATCGCCCAATAAAAAGAGACGGCTATTCAAAATATTTTCGACTATCAACGATTTCTCCAGCTGTCAATAACGATTATTCTTTACCAAATTTCAAGCGTAGCACTTTGCATAGGTAATCAAAGATTAGGTTTCCAATATTGTAATAAAAAACCCAACAGTTTATTGACTGAGCGGAAAGACCTAATTCTTTGGCATTGAGAATATTTAAGAGCCATCGAGAAACACCAACGGAAGGTCGTACGATATACTACCTCGATGAGACATGGAAAAATGCAGGGGATGTATAAAGAAAAATCCGTTTGATCATACCGTTAAATCGAGACGAGAAGCTTTCACACGCGGCTTTTCCGTGGGACCTTCTTATCCAGCTAGTAAGGGAAAATAGCTAATAGTGTTACATATTGGAAGTGCCGCAGGATTTGTTCCAAATGGTTTGGCAATTTTCAAATTTAAAAAAATAGACTTTTAAGACAAAATGAACAGAGAAACGTTTTTGGAGTGGTTTGAAAATATTTTACCATCACTGAATGAAAATTGCTGCATCGTTATGGATAATATCCCGTATCACTCTGTCGAATTGGACAAGCTTCCATATAAACAATGGAAAAAAATGTGACATTATTAAATGGCTCGAAGACAAAGGAGAAATTAGTGTTGACACAACAATGATCAAAGTGGAGTTGTTGCGGGTTGTCAGCTCGTACAAGGGGAGACACAACAAGTATATGGTAGATATCACAGCGAAGCAAATAAAACAGTGCTTTGATTACCCCCCTATCGTTGTGAATTAAACCCAATTAAATTGGTGTGGCCGGTGGTAAAACACCACGTCAAAGATAACAATACCACTTTCAATATATTTATCATTTATCATTTATTTATCATTTATTTATTTATTCATATATGTGTACATTACAAAATAAAATATCTTAATTCATACATATATAAATAATTAGGTAAAATTAGGTATATGTAAAAAAAACACATTAGTATACATAATATCCAAAGAATAATATGTTAAAAAAGTAAGAGAATCTTGTAACGAAAAACTCCCTCAGAGACGTGAAAAATGTCAATGTCCAAAGTGATATTGTTCAACATAGAGATAGCCCTTCCAACAGGCATAACCATTGGCAGGTTGGTCCTTTATATTGGAATGTGAAACAGTCTATGTTGACGCTGTCTAAGGTAATTATCAGGAACATAAAAGCTAATGCTCCGCATAATTTCAGGGTTGTCAATAATACCGCGCAACAATCGAAAGAAGTGCGTTGTTAAATATACATTCCTTCTAGTCTTCAAACTGCTGTAACCAAGCATACCCTGGAGAAACTCAGTGGGATAAAGCCATGGATAATATCCGCACTCCCTCATGTAGAGAAACCGAAGAAATTTCTTCTGAACCCTCTCCACCATAAGAGAGTACTTCAACTCACACGGTCCCCAAATCATCGAGCCACTCTCGAGTCTACTTCGCACCAACGAGTTATAAAGAATTCTCAGTACTCGTGTACTACCAAAAACCCTAGCAGTACGCAAGACGAATCCTAACATCTTCAATGAACTACTACAAACTGAGACAACATTTTATCAACATTTTACAACAGAGACACATAACATTAAATCAGAGAAGATAATATAGAAGTCTAGGCATCAACAGGGCTCATGACCTGTTATTTTGCTGGTTTAAGTTGCCACTTTACACATCGTGCAACATTCACCATTCAGCCCATATTTGAACATCTACATTCCTTTAATTCATTCATTTGTTGATGTTTGTGAAGTTAAGGAGCTGAAACCTTTATTTATGAGGGTAAGATTCATCTAATTTATTTCACCTACATACTAGGCAACGCTTGAAAATTTATTTTTTTCAGTTTCAATACTTCTTTATGGACCAGGTGAATTTATCAACAATATTTTGTGTTTGTCCTAATTCCTGATGTTGACAGCTCCCCAGGGAGTTGAATCCAGTCCTTGTCTTCAGGAATTTGGACAAACTCAAAATATCGTTGACTTTCAATATAAGTGATATTCGAACGCTTATGCAAGAAAGTATTATAAGAGATACACCAGAACATTGAAATAATATTGTTGGACATATTATTGGTATTGAGCAAACATTTTGGAATACCGATCACATAGAATTAAGAATAGTCCAGAAGGAGCGTAAAATCATATTTGAATACATCGAACTGTGTCCAAAAATCCCCTCCCTTTCGCCGCGTAATGTTGCTAGATTGCGAGAATTAAAACCATCACACAAACGTTAAATAATTATATTTAAAAAAAAGAAAGCAATTTGTTAATTTCTCTAAAACCTCATTGTACACGCGAAAACATTGATTGACACAACAAAGTAGGTAGGTAAAGGGTCGTTAAATAAGAGTATCTAATTGAATCAATGAACTTTGAATTTAAAAAATAAAACAAATTTTATTTTACATAAAACGTATATTTTTATGTCAAGTTAAATAATATTAGATTTTTTAAAGATAATGTCGGTCAAATATCCACTACGGTGCTGTTAATTCCGAGAGTTCCAATTTTCGTTAGTTCTCTCATTGGATGAGCAAAGTGCTAGTCAATGATTGGAAAGTTAAATGAAATTCGAAGAATGTTGTATAGAAGAGAAAGAAATTGAAAGTTCATGCCCTATCCAAAAGAAAGCCTTTTGAATTCTTTTCGAGAAAAAGACATCAACGATTTTTTCAAATGAAGAGTTCAGTAAAACTTTTTACCAAAAGTGAAACTGAGATATTTGCATATTTGTGAAAAGAGTGAATAATCAAATCTATACAACAACTGGCATGTTTTTGACTTTGATAAATGATCAGCAATGAATACATTAGTTTTTTTTTGGTATTAAGAACAAGAATATAATTATGCATTTGACCAATTTTAATGATTTTCAAAGTACCGTAAGATTTTTCTAGTGCTGTGGATGTTTTCTGCAAATTGAAAAATACCAATTTTGTGATCGACACTATTTTCAGAAGGTGATTATTACAGTTTTTTGTATGAATGAAAGCGGTCTGGCTGTTTTTAACAGAACGTAGAATTGACCTTACTACACCCTATAACACCAATATCTAATTTTTTGAAAGTTGTGGACTGGCTGCTTTCTGTATAACTAACAACGTTCAATTATGTATCAATTCCTTAACCGATTTGATTGATCTGATGTCACATAAAATGCGATATTTATATTTAAAAACTATTACTATTTTTATTATCTTCATAATTAAATGTAAGAATTGCTATATTTTTTTTTCAATGAAAGGAGGTAGTTAAAATTCAAATAGAAATAAAATTAATAGATTAATTTAATTCCATCGATTAATCGGGATTAAATGTGTCAAGTTAGTAGTGGGGGAGAAAGAAGGTTGTTCTTATGTTGGATTGAGAATAAATACTTTAACGATATACCGCTTCCCCATATCTACTTAAATTTCAGCATATACATTATAGTTTAGGAAACAGGCTGTTGGTCAGGTCCACTAAACTAATTAAATGTTTTGTTTTATAAATTACGATGAAGTTTCACTAAGGAACATTATTAACCAATCTTAAATTTTTAGTAAGTAATTAACATTGCTTTTCTCAAAAAATGTTTTACGTCTCTGTGGTAATATTAAATTAACAGATCACAAAAAGATGGTTAACATTTAAGAGAAGAGAAAATGGAAGTCTAGGCTGTTACAGGGCTTAAAATATGTCATTGGTTGTAATCAAACACTGTGTATGTATTAAAACATGGACAGAATGACAAATATTTATCTAAAATGTTCTAAATCTGGGTTGTTTTATGTCAATCTTAACTCCTTGGGAGGTGAAATCCAGTTGTTGTCTACTTAAATTTGGACAAACTAAAGTATTATTGATTTCCATCAATCTTAAAAAACTCCCTAAAAAAGTAATTCTAGTACCTATCTACAATTATTTAGTTGTACTTAAAATATTGTTGATAACATGATGTTTTTTTTTACATTAGGTGTAAACATAAGTTGTGTTCGTTTTTTTTTTAAATTTAAAAATGAGCACAAAAAGTTCAATAAATTGGTAAAGGTTAGACGTCATTTGAAATTTCTGCTCTACAAGATCTTATTGTGTTTGCTTTTACATTACACATTTATTATAAAAAAACAAATAAGGAGAATACGGTATTGATTAATTTGTTATAATTTTAAATTCTGTTCTTTTCATTTTGAAAAAACCAAACGAAACTTATTTTAACACTAATACTTAAAGGTAAAAGCTCCGTAATGTAACTTTCACGGCGGTTTTCGAGAAAGGCGTTCTTATTAAATTTAATTCCTTCCCCAATAATTTTCCTTCATTATTTGACAACAAATTAGTCAATAATATATTTATTTTAATCTTCTTATTTTTTTTCTCCTTTATTCCCCCGATTGAACGCGAACAGAAGGAACTATCGAAAACCGACTACTTTCATCTAATTGAAATTTTACTTTGAAGGCTTGTAAAATCATAATAAGTAAGTAAAATTGAAAATGAAATAATAAAATAATATGTTTAACGTTATAGCAAAGACAATGAGATCTTCGAGAGCAGAAATTGTCTTTTTAATGACGCAATCTTATCCGTTTTGTTTTACTTCTTTTTTTTTGTCTATTATGGCATTTAGTATTCTTATTAATATTAGCTAGAATACAATTTTTACAAATGTTAAATGGGAGCAAAACAATATTACAGAAAACAAGAAAGAATAATTAGTTTGGTGCACTTTTTTAAATTGAAAAAAAAATGGACACAACGTATATTAACCTAATACAACATAATTTAGATGTTTTTTTTTTTATATCTACAAATTATGATGAAATATTTTGAAATTTACATAAATATAAATTAAAAGAATGACTATTTCTAGCAATTTGAAGTTTAGTGGCTCAAACAGATATGAATAGACAGAAATATAACGCGCGCTGAAGAAAATTAGACATTTTAAACTATAAATAAATTTCCATGTCGACAAGCTGCGTTATTCGGCATTGCCGCGCAAGTTCAGCCGCGAAGCTAAATACCTCGACAAACATTCTGAGTAAATGAAATTTCTGCGGAAAGTAGCGGAATCTCCCCATCCCACTATTTACATATACTCAACCGCCCCGTGGAATAATCATGAAGATGTGACGTCAGATTGTTTGAAGAGTCGAAGATTCAGGTGACGGAAAAGGGTTGGCAAAGCTGGGACACATTTATTTATTTATTATAAAACACGAATATAATTGATTGAGTTTTTCTACGGACATTTCTTGGTGGAAATGGATTTTAATAACAATAATAAAAATGCGTAGGTATATTGTTTTATTCCACGTTTACTTATAATTTTTACCAGTGACCGGGTTTCGTCGTAACCAACATCGCTAGACTGATGTCGGTAACTAGTAAAAATTGTAAATAAAAGTGGAATAAAACAATAAACGCATTTTTATTATCAAAACACTAATATAAAACAAACATATTAATTTGTTTTAACTGCTAAAGACCTTTTTTAGGATTATTAATCACACTGTCCTTGTGTCATTTTAGAATGTTGTATGGGATATTGTTCTTATATTCTCTTATTGTGAACGTCCTTTTTACAATTTTCTTTTTAAATTTTAGTAACTTTGTTTACAATTATTATTTCAGAGGCTAATTTATGGATTAATTTTATGATTAATGTTGAAAGGTTTTTGTTTTATTGTTTATTGATCAATTATTTTTAAAAAAAATGTTATATAAGAGGTATTAAAAAGTCTGATTATGTCGTGAATGGTAAGTGTAGTCATCAGGTATTTTTTCATGTTGGTTTTAAATTTGTCTTTTAAACTTATGCATAATTAGATTAAAGGTGGATTTTTCAAATTAGTTCCAGAATTGTACAAATATTTCTACTTATCGCTAATAAAATAAAATTAATAAAAATTGTCCAAAATTTTTTTTTAAATATGTGATAATTTGTTTGAATAAATTAATTTAAAAAAATCACATCCTTATTGTGATATTTCATCCAGTAATGAATTAATAAACTAGAAAAAGCTTCTTATTTATTATGTCCTAAATAGAAAGTACCATAGGCCTAAACTACCTAATGCGTAGAATACTAATTTGATTACCCCAATTCAAAATAATCTGTGCTAAAAACAGAATCGTACCTGTCCACCCCTGGCTATATTTATGCAAAAATCTCGCTTAACCACCCTTTTTACCCAACGTATACGGGAGACGTTTTATTAGAGGATTAGTTCTCTGCTGCTTTTCTAGAGTAAAAAATGCTACCAAACTCGACATTCTACACAAAAAGTACACCGAGTATAAAAAAAACAGAAAAACCTGTTTTTTATAATTACAGTTTAATGTTTTTTTAATTTTTGTTTATTTGACAGATATTTTAACAATGCAGGAAATCTTTTTTTAAAAATAAAAAAACGACATTGAAACTTTAAAAATATTTTAAACGGAGTTCTTAACCCATACCATAACCATATTACTATACCGTAACATGGTATGTTGTAGTACCTTAAAAATAACCATACATCGATTTGACTTGTAAAGAGTGCACATATTTTGGATTGTGTATATGTATTCATATTTTTTTTTACTATGAACAAGTTAAAATTTTAGTGCGTTTCTTATTACATAAATATATCACTATATTAGTATTGTAAGTGTAATGATTTTGTGCTGTAGTTGTTTTTTATTTTGAAATTAAGATGTTTCCATTTGTTTTAGGTCAGAAACACTACTTTTTATGTTGTCTTTATGGATTTGAAGTAAACTATTCATTTGAAATAACGTTTTTGTATCTTAAATCCTTAAGTTTTTGAATAATTGGACAATTGAAAAAGTGCACGTTCTTTATATGAATTTTATAATTGATTTTTGTTTTTTTTAAGAAAAAAATATTCGTTTTAAAAGCACCACCACATTGCATTTTGTTTTAATCACGCCACAAACATTTATTTTGAAGTATGACCATATATTTTTTTGCACATAACAACAGGTCAGAAGGCCCAATTACAGTGGTGAATTACAGCACATAACACTCAGGTTTGAGAAAAAATACATCATAGTTTTGTTTAGTATATTCTTGACATAGGATTCATTGAATCACTTATTAATGTCAATAAACTATAACTACATATATATAATACAATTCAAAAATTAGTTAACTAAACAAAAAAATAAAAAATTCAAATCAACAAACAAAAATCAGTAATCACAAATTTTATGCCAAGCGGTCTTGTTCTACAAATATTCTTCAAGTCAATAGTAGCTTATTTTTGTGTTCTCATTGGAAATCTTCCATTGATGACTCAAGCGTCTTAATTAGCCTTACACCCCAGAGGCCGCATTTACAATAATGTTATAGTAAATTC
Organism: Micrasema longulum; assembly: GCF_059751315.1. Classification (NCBI taxonomy): domain Eukaryota; kingdom Metazoa; phylum Arthropoda; class Insecta; order Trichoptera; family Brachycentridae; genus Micrasema; species Micrasema longulum. The sequence goes on from NW_028278589.1 coordinate 229,787, forward strand.
CATAAAGGCTTGATATTATTAACTTAATAAAACGAAGTAATTAAGATTATAAGTTAAGTTCGTGAAGTTTAAACATTCTCGCCATACCTTGCATCATATATCCGGTTGTTGAGAGATATGTAAGTTGTAAAATGGCAACATCCTTGTTAATAGTTTCTACAAGTTAACTTCTGAGGGACGAATAAAGTTTGTTTACAATATACACACTCTTAGCTAAGGACTCAAGGTGAGAAATTGTTTACAGTTTACCAGTGTGAAATATAAAACACTTAACCTTTGTTTTCGTATGCCATTTTCAGAAATAAAAAGGCGATGCTGTTTGTATTTAAAAACACAGTTCAGTATAGTACTTACAGTTCTATCAGAATTTCATCGAATGTGGCTTTTACGCTCAATTAATTCATTAATTAACTTGTAGATTATTTTGTCGACAAAAATTTGTACAAACCGTAATGTCTAAATATAATGCACATTTAATAATAAAAATGCATGCTAAATTTGTGCACGCATGTCCATCATTTGGTCGTTTAATGAGATCAGGGCAGCGATTATAAAGGATATCTTCATCGGTACATACCGAGATAGTATTCATAACTTTAGTTCTATCTCTATCTACCTTGTTTCATTCGAAACCAACGTTTCACATGATCGGATCCAACCAATGAATGACGCCGAAAGTTTAGTTCGCGTCCCTTACTTAAGTAAAATTTTCATTTTAAATACGCTTTTGATAAAAAAAGACCAATTCAAAGCGATTATTCATTCAAATAAATCCCAATTCAAGTAAAAACGCTCACTTAAACATGATTTTAATATGACTTTTGACAATTACCAAGATGGTTTGCTTAACTTTCACAAGTGTTTATCTACTGAGATATTACAAAGCTAGCTCTTTTATTTATTTATTAATTATAAGTGTCTTTAACAATATAAAATATAACATTATAGTGAGTTTAGTTTTACAAACATGAAAAACAATTTTAAAACATGGATATTTAAAAAGAAAAAGAAAATAACAAGAAAAACATTAACAAATATAAGTATGTCAGCATACAAAAAATCGGTATATTATAAACATAAAATGAGTTAAGAGCAGATCATTAGCATAAGTAGCTTTTGCAAATTAATCGTGAATCGTTACTATAGTAGATCATAAAATATTTATAAAGAGATGATTTGAACATTTTGATATCTCAATACGTAATATTTCTACGGATAAACTAATTTAGGTCCTAACTTGACACGGATTTTACTTCTGGCATGTCGGTGCGTACGTATTAAAACGAAATTAGGTTTTTTTTAGTAAATAGCAGCAATAAAAATAAGAATGAGAATTGAATTGAAAGATTATATGAAAAATAACATCGAATTTTAAAGCCCAATGATTATTTATAATCATACAATTACAATATTTATTTTAATAAAACGAAATGTGTTTTATTATCCAACATAAAAGTCAGAAAACACATCGCACCCGAGCTAGTAATAATGACGCAAGTCTAAAATTGTGGTTTTTGAGTTAAATATGCGAAAACGTTTCTGAGTATATTTTTTATCCGCACAATAAACGGCATAATGATTAAAAAAGTTAATTTAGCCTTTAGCAAAAAAGTCAATGTTATACCATACTTTTTTAGTTGAATTATTTTTATTTTATACGCACAATTCACAATTTTATTATAGCCCAATTATAGTTTTAATTCAAGAAATAATAGTGGCACAATAATTATTGTGCCATTTTTGTTTTTTTAAATATTACAAACTAGATGGTTGAAGTAAGTAAATTTAAATTGTGCTTTAGCTTTTGCAAATAAATGTTAGTTTGAAAGAAACTTATTCCATTTTCTTTAACGATAATCGCATTTTTCTGCATAACAATTTTATTAATGTTTCAATGCCTACTTTTTTAGGTTTGCTTTCAAAAACCTTTATCTGCAGTATTTTAACTGAAAAATCTGCCAAATCAATGCTGCTCTAAAATCCATCTTTTGAATTTCTAAAATTGCTCTTACTTCTAATAATTTAGGGATAGATATTTTTTTTAATAACCGTACATTTTTTGTTGTTGATTTAATAACATTTTCATTTCACGCGCTCGCTAGAAAAAATGCTTGACATTGAAATTGGTACTGAACGCGTCAACTGCTATTCTATAAAAAATCAGTTTTTTGAGTTAAAACATTTTTATGACAAAAGTGGACCTCGGTAAATTATTTACGTATAAAATAGCTTAGTGTTATAATTTTAGCATTTTAATTTGAAAACTTTAAAAACTGGACTACCGTGTTTTATCCTATTAAGTAAACATTTTATAATATTTCTATCTAAATTTATTGCAACAGAGAGCAGAAATATTTTTGAGAAGAGAATATGAAAGTCTAGGCATTTACAAGGCTTATGGCCTGTCACTGACTGGTTTAAGTAGCAACTTTAAACACTGTATTATATTCACCATTCCGTCCATGTTTGAACATTTTGTAAAATAAAAGATCTGTAGCCTTTATCATGTGGGTGCGATTCATCTGGCTGAACCAATTCGCGTACTATGCAACGCCTGTAAACAATTTTCCATCTTTTATGCTTCTTTTTTTACCAGGTAGTTATTCAACAATGATTTGAGTTTGTCCAAATGCTTGCAGACAGCCAGTCTGCAGAAAAATATTATTTTATTTTTACTTATTAACTTTCAACGATCCATATCGTAATTTGATTCATAGCATGTTACTTTTGTCTGCCAGCATAAAACGATAAATTCGTTCAAGTATTATAAATGTCAGGTTTGAAAAAAAAAAGCTAAATTCTAAAATTGTACAAAGGTGACTTTTGAAATTTTAATTCAATCGTGTAAATGAGCCAGGGTGAGTTTTGTAAAATATGGCGCACCCCATCCCCCGTCCAATGTTTTATTACCTTGAATAGAATATGAAATATTCAACGCTCGGAGGAGAATCAGAACATTGTCGTTTTATAACTCAGCAACTCTAGGTATAGAAATCATCCAGTAATTGGACAAAAAATCATTTGAAATTTAAATCTGGTAATTTCGCTTCAATTTTTTTTAATCTCAGTTACTTTCTGAATTAATTCAAAGAAGAAACATACAAAGTTCAACATTACAACAAAGCACCAATCAAACTTCTTGATTGAACGTGTTTTATTTAAGTTGTTTTCATTATTGTTAATTGTATTTTTATGTTTGTAAAGTCCTTTGGGGGTTAAAAAATAAATTGTCAAAATTATAAGCTTCTACATTTTATAAAGAAACATCAACGCACAGCCACTGTAAAGAAATATGAATAAAAGAATATGATGTTTCAATTGTTGTAAATGATAAATCAGATGCTGATCTGATGCTTTAACTAGAAATACGAGAAACCATATACTATTTTGATGTATTTACAGCCGGACAGAATCTGGATTCAATGAAGAACTTCAGCCCTACGAGAACTTGGATACAAAAAATGTTTTCTTGCGCGCGGTAAAAATTAAAGTATAAAATTGTATAGCGAAGTTTCTTGAAAATGTACGAAATTTTTTTTTAAATTTAAAAAAAATAAAAACACACTACTTTGATTGACGTCACTAGTCCATATGAACCAACCAATAATGCGAGAGTTAGGAAGGATATCCGGTTTGTTAACCGCAAATGAACCAATGGGAAGAACTAACATGAAGCAAACTCTGACGTCACACGCGGAGTTGTTTCAGAAATACAAAACTGTAAAAAATCATAGAGCTGATAAAACGATAAGTAAAAAAAAATATTAAAAAATTGGCTTAGTTTAATAGTCTTTTAACAAACAAAATAAAATTTTAAAAAGACACTGAACTTCCTCATTCTTCTATACACCGAATGCAAAACCTTGGCAATGAGTTTGCTGACTATATCGATATATTTATGTAAATCAATATTTTTGGCTAATGCATAATACCTTGTTTTATATGTACCCTAGATTGGGCCGATGATGTACAAAGTTTTTTATTTTCTTAGACATCAAAGTGAAAGGGGTCTAAAAAGGTGCATTTTTTCACATTAAACATAAAAAATATTCCATACTACTTTTGGCCCTCGACCGAGGTTTGAAGTTTATAACTGTTTGAACATTTTGTTAATTATCTTTAATGATGAAATGATGTTTTTGTTAGTTAAGAAATAACTTAATAAAATTACAAATTTAAAAACGTTTTAAAAATTCCGAAATGCAAAAAGTTTACGCTCCGCGGAACTGATTCCGTTGAGCGCCTTGCTAATGTTGACAAAAACAATGATTAATTAAAACAATGCTACCCATTTATTACAAAACAGAATGCAACCCACGCCTTTATATGCTTATTAAATAAGGTTAAATGCATATTATAAAATTTAATTGGACTGATTTTCTTACTTAAATACAAAATGACAGTCAGTTTAGCGCAAAAAATCGACTTTTTCGAAAACTTCAAGCTTTGGTTGAGGGCCAAAAGTATTATCAAATATTTTTTTATATTTTTTCTGCATTCCGAGTAATCCAAGAAGCATCTTTTTAGACCCCTTTCATTTCGAAATTCTGAAAAAAAAATATCGGTCCACCCTAATGTACACTCTTATTTTTTTTTTTATTTAAAGGGAAAATATAAGCAATACTTTGAGACCTCTGAAACATTATTTACAATCACACTTACTATATACATTGGTTCAACATACTCATTTAGTTGTACATAGGAAATAGCTACAACTGAACGTAGTTATGCAGAAAGCAGCCACCAGTCCACAATTTTGAAAAAATGAGATATTGATGTTATCGGATGCAGGAAGGTCAATTCTATGTTCTGTTAAAAACAGCCAGACCGCTTTCGTACATAAAACTGTATTAATCACCTCCTGAAAATGGTGTCGATTACAAAAAAAGCATTTTTCAATTTGCGGAAAACACCCACATCTCCAGAAAAATCTTATGGTTTTTTGAAAATCATTTAAACTGGTAAAATACATAATCAGATTCTTGTTTGTAATACAAAAACAATACTTATGTACTCATTGTTTATCATTTGTTAAAGTCAAAAACATTCCAACTGTTGTTTAGATTTGATAATTCACTTATTTCACAAAGGTGCTATTATCTCAGTTTCATTTTTATATGGCTGGCTGCTTTCTGCATAACTACTTTCAACTCACATAACAATATTGAATAAACCAAAAATTAATATGTTTATAAATATGAAATATTCTACAATGTTTTGAGTATGTCCAAATGTTTGCTTCTCAAAAAGGTTTTTCCCCTCTATTGCAACAAATTTGGATAAAAACAAAGTTCTTTTAATTTATTCAATTAATAAATGAGAACCACAAAGTTAGTGTTTAAAATATAAAATTTATTTCTTATCAATTAAAATGTTATCTTCTTTCCATTTTTATTTTTTGTCTCTATTATTTTACTTTCACACCTTAGATTTCAAAATATATTCTAGATTACTATACCCACGCACAAGCCATGTCAATGTGGAATTTTTGTTTTTATAAACAAAGTGATATAATATGTAATAAAAAACGTTCTAAAATGTTAACAAAAAAATATAGATAAACCCATAAAAAAAAAAAAATTTGTGCCGCTAAAACTATTTTGTTTTGTTGTTTAGTAAATAATTTACTAAGTTTTTAGATATAATATTGATAACAATTTGATGCAAATAAATACCTCAATATATCTGCAAATTAAGTTACCTACATGGGTATATGACGACGCCGTGGTGCAATTAGTAACTAGACCAACTATAAAACTGGCGTCGCGGGTTCGATTCCCGTCAGTTGTAAAAGAAAAATCCAAGAAATATTATTTTCTCAATTGGTCTGGATGTTGTGATGTATTTTTATAACCTGCTTCCATATCCCGTCTTTCCCACCTGCTGACAAGCATCTAAAAAAGAAAAAGATAAATTGGTAAAATAATAAACGGCTAGGCCATAAATATGAAATGTTTAAGATAGCAATGTATCTTATGGACATTACAAAAACCAAGCATAGAAATAAAATTCCATGCTTTTTATAAACTTTATTCTTTAGGAAGTCTTAACAAGCCTAACCACTTCAGACTAACCATGGTTGGACTGCTAGAATCAGAAGGTTCGTTGTTTTTCAGCTATCTCCTGAAACCTACAGATCCTGCATTTCAGGAGGGAATCTAAAGAAGGAACCTTAACGTTCCGATACATGTTTGTTGCACCACAGTATCAGGAAAGCTTTGGTGCGGGCGCACATTGAGCCACTGGTGGCGGCCGCTAAACGCAACCAAAAGCTGCGGACGAGTTTCTTCATACACTTTGTATAGCGTCGGCGCAAACCGAGCGTTCGAGTGGCCGCGTTTGAGCCACAAGTTGCGGGAGTCACCCGCGCTTGCTATTAGTAGCCGCGTTTTGTCGCTCGCATCGTGCGGCCACTCGGCCACAGTAGCCGGCTTCTCCCCGCTCGCGTCCCACCAACATACCCACGTCAGTCTTGCTGCAAACATGCATCGTGACGACACGATGTCGGTGAATTTTGATGTAAATGTTTTAATCTTTGATATAGATGAGCGCCCTGCTATTTGGGATTATTTAAAGTCAGATTTATACAGCGACAGAGGAAAAAAAACTGAAGCTTGAGAGGAATTGTGCCATAAATACTTTCCGAATTTGAGTAAAAAAAGCCAAAAGTAGTAGCCAAGTGTCGGCGACTAGTGGCCGCCACTAAATCACTAGCGGCTGCAATTGGTGGCCGCGTCTAGTTGCTTGACTGAGCCACTAGTGGTCGCCTTCTAGTGGCCGTCACCAGTGGCTCAATGTGCGCCATCCCAAAAGAGCTGTCGGTACGCGTTGGTAAATCTAACATTCATTTTCAACATTTGCGTTGGTGTACATTTTGCGTTGGTGTACACTGGTATCGATGGATGTGCAGTAAGCTCTGAATAAAAGTGTTTTAACAGTATCACTACATCAAATACACCAATGGGAAACCATACCCCTTTTTACATTTATCTCTTTTCGTTTTCTCTTTTTATAATCGCAATCATATAAATCTTCGTATAATTTCCAAGACAGATAACATTTTTTCTTACTTCTACATATATAAAAACAAACCAACAAATAAGTATGGTATAAATGTGTAGAATATAGAAATGTTGAATGAATGCTTTAGGAAAGTATGGGAGCTCCTACCCAATCGGAGGTGACAGAAAAAACGACGATATACTTTGACCCTTATTTATTACTTGTCTTATAAACAGATAAACAGGAAGAGTAACAGCGTAGACGTTTTATGTTGAATTACTGAAAACAAAACTGGACTACATGATGGAACTCACTGTATGAATTGCATATTGTAACTGAGGATATTGTAACTAAATATTGTCCAGTATTCATTAAACTTCTTGATAAATGAGATCAGGTACTAATTCCGTATTTTTCAGCGATTTTATATCCGCTCAGATTAGCAGTAGGTATGTGAATAATCAATTGAATCTTTTTATCATTATTAATTGTTTCCATATAAGAAATGTGTTTTAAATTGTTCTTTTTTTAATTTTATTTAGGAAAAACAACAGTTGTAAAAAAATATAAAATATAAAAAATAGTACGTACATCCAGTTATAGTTTTTGATATGATTTAATTTCTGCGTTGTTTTTAATACAATTTAATTTCTGCGTTGTTTTTAATACGATAGTGCCCCTAACAAAGATAACTAATTTTCAGGTGACTTCTTAGAAACATTTTTGTTTTATTTTAAGGTAATTTTGTTTATATTTCATTAACGAGAATTGTAGTCAGCAAGACTTAAACATATTTTATTTTTTACTTTTTTCAATATTTTGAATTTAGGCATTGACGTCACACTGGTGGAAAGTTTGTAATTAGAATTGAAGGATAACCTTGATAGAGATGTCGATAAGTAAAGTTTGCTATAAATCAGAGGGTTTATTTCTTTACTATTCTCTGATCAGATTACTTTCAGTGGAGATGTAACTTAATTTAATTAAAGGAGTTTATTTGGAGACTTTTCAAAGATGGCGAAGATGAAAGTTCTTCCGTTTTCTTGATTACTGACCCGCCCACTTTCCTTTAATTTATTAGACACAATTAAAGAGACATTGTTACTCTCCATGATAAATTGCCTGTTTTTTAGATTTTATTTAGTTTTTTTATTTGATAATTATTTCATGAGATTGGCTTTTATAACAATTTCTATGAAACCTTATATTTAGACAAGATTTAATTACATGCATATTTATACCATCTCACAATAAAAAAATCTTTTAAAAATAAATAACAGTAAACAAAACATTTATTTTCAAATTCATTTGAACTCTTTTCATTCTTCATACAATCGGGCATCTCATAGTACATTTTAAAACCTTCATGCATAATGCAATCTTGGGATTCTGTTTTTATTTAACTCTTAAAAGACTGTGGTAAATAATCCCTTTGCGCGCGGTGATGTAACATCGTGTTACCACTAGTAAAAGACAGAATATTCTAAAATTCAGCATAGAAACATACTGTTTAATAATTTCTTTTCCATAATTTATGCAAGTAAACACATAATTTAGTCCAGTTATAGCAAAATAAACTATAAATCAGAAATACGCTGATCATGCTACGCACGTGCGTCCGCCATTACTATCATCAACTGACTGAAGACTGAATCTGTTTTACACAACACCCGCCATAGAACAGCGTCTCTGCCTTCCTTGTTATGAATTATATCTTCGTGCTTTCTTATACAGATGTGTTGCTAAATTAGCGGACATTTATTCTTCGCGTAGCAAGAATAAATATTTTTTGTATTAACATCCAGTATAGTAATACAAATTTTACTTTCTAAATCTGGTGTGAAAATGTCCATTTGAAAATCATTAAAAATACGAGTTTATAATTTAAAAAAATAAGAGAGATATATCAATTCTTGTATTGTATGTCGACTAGTGTAACATCACAGCCACACAAGGGTTAATTACTCATTTTTTTATTATTTCTAGTTACATGATTATGATAATGTTTATTTAACACTTACTTATCGATACAATATTTGGACATTCGTTGGTTCAAAAAATTTAATATAAAAACAAGCATAATATAAATGTATTTAGTATCTTTTTTACTAGTATCCAGTTGAGTTCTCGAACTTTTTCTATGTTATCATAATTTCTACCTTTCTTTAGTTTTAGGGCCAAAGTGAATGGTTCAACAAGTTATCTTAAAGTTTATAACAGAACCGATTTATGAGTCAGTGGTGAGAATAAAAAACGTTTTTAAAAAGTGAATGTTAAATTAATAATTGTTACGCAGGGTTGCCGTCAAAATGGGTTCAAAGACAAAAAGTAAGATCATGCCATTTAGCCAATTCTGAAATAACGTATAAATAATTATTTAACTTAAAGTTTAACTGCATGGTCCCACATATGTAAAAACCTATTTCGGTACAAATCAACATAATGTTTTTGCTTTAAAAATAGTTAATGAACTTATACCATGCATTTAAAATGTAAAAAAAGTAAACAAAATAACTGCCCACATAAATGGTGAAGCGAGGGATTTTTTATCATGTATTTATTTTTAGCCAATGACAGAGGCCTGGAAATGCCTAGACTTCCATATTCCCTTCTCAAAAATGTTTTCCCTCTCTGTTGAAATAAATTTGAATATAAATAAAATCAGGTCTGAATTTAGAATTAAAAATTGAATCTGTACTTTTTTATGATTTTTATATAATAACAAAGCATTCTAAGCAAAATACAACAATCTGTTAGTAATGATCTTTTTTAAAACTGTTTAATGTACAATTATTATTAAAAGGTTAAAACTCATAAATGTGATACCCATATGTGATAATTACATTAAAATTTGCATAGATGATTTGGGTGAAAAGGATTTAAAAATCCATCGTTATTTCAATCTCGTTACCTACCAATGCAAGATTGTAAATATTTACCTTTAAAACAATATTTGTATTCTTAATTCAATTGGACTACCGCGCAAACTATATGTCAATCAATATAACGGAAAATTTTGTCTATGGATGATAAAAGCATAGAAATGCGACCGATCCTGCCTGCGTCTCTGTGTCGCCAGGTCAGTAGGTCATGGCAGATGGGCGGATCTATGGCAGTGCCTAACTAGTTTACATAGTACTTGCTCAGTGTACATAGTATAACGTTACATTGGCACCGTGCAGAAAGCTAACGAAGCTGTTTCCCGCCAAACTTTTCAATTCGTTCATAGATAATTCGATTCCGCCTGTCATTTATATTGGAGACAGTATTTTTTCATAGGAATATTCGAGTTGTTTTTTGAATTATTTTTAGAGTTGCATTATAACTTTGAGTTTCAACTTTCTTTTTTCATTTAATGGAGTTGCAATGTTTATAAAGTTCTTCGTTCAATTACTAATATATTTTTGGTTTAAATATAATTTAAAGTGTTTTAATAATTATTTTTAAGTCATTTTTCAAAGTAACTAGACGTGCATAAAGGTAGCTATTTTTAAGAGATTGGCATATTGCTCATTCATGCCTTACATACTCAATAAGTTTCGTCTATAACATGCACTATCTCTACCTCTTGTTTTATTTACGGGTTAGAAAATAATTGTAAAATGACAACTCTTTTTATCAAATTACTGACAGTTTCAAATGGGATCATGTTGTTCTTAAGTCGTAATATCGCTATGCTTATCAGTTAAATATGCATATATCCGATTAATTTCATTGTTTTGCAATATGCAGAGATTCCTTGTTTTAGATCCAGACTAATTAGGAAGTTTATGTGTCTAGTCAGGACTTTTTTGTTGAATGTGTTTTTTATTGGATATCTGTATATTTATTTATTAATGCTTTATTAAGTTTGTTCATAACATCTTAAGAAATACTATAAACTCTTATTTACATTACTATATTTTTCAAAATTTCTCAAGAACATATTTCTTAAAATTATTTTTAAAAAAATCAATTCCTTTTATTTATTTATTTATTAAGAAAATCATACAGTCTTTATATATATATATAAATACAAAGTACAAAAGAACAATTAAAAAAAGTAAGACCAATTACAGATTTCACACTAATTTATTATGAATGCAGGAGGAGAAGGGAAAAAAATAATTAAATTTAAAAAAAAAGTAAATATATAGACTTTAAATAAAAAGTACATAAAAGGGAGAAGATATTGAATAGCTACAACTCTACTTTCCTCCCTCTCTCTCTGCTTCCATGAACATTTATATTTCTTCGTAAAAATTCACAACCAACAATAATTAATTGAATGCAGGTAGTAGATGTACATGTGAATAAGTATAAATTAAGGGTTGAAATTAAAATTTAAAGTTTAAATTTAATGTTAAAATTAAAAGTTAAAATTAAGAATTAAAATTAAAAAGTTAAAATTGAAAAATAAAATTAAAAGTCAAATTAAAAGTTAAAAGTCGAGCAGGAGATAAATTTAAAATATATTTAACAGATCTGAAAAAAATTGTATTTACAATGTAATATGTCGATGTCACTAAAACTATCATTATAGGTAATCTGTATTCTTCGAAGAGTGCTATTTTTCGTATAATTAGTAATTGAGTTAGGAATGTCGAAGAGTATCTATGGAGGTAACTTATTGTACAGCTTCAATCCCTTGTATAGTGAGTTTTGAAATTCTGTTTTTCTCCTCATTGGTAATCTTATCTTTTTTATCCATTGTTTCATATGTATGACATTTTTGGTTAAATTTTATTCTTTTTCTATATTTTATTTATTTCCTTTATTATTTCTTGTGTAAAGATTTCTATTTTATATTTTATTTGCTGCTTTACTGTGAGCAAGCCAATTTCTTTGTGCATTCTTTCTACATTCAAATACATCTTTCTTTTGAGTATAATCCTTATCGCCTTATTTTGAAGAATTCGTATATTTTTAATTTCCCCTCCATTACATAAAAAAATGGATTTAACCAGTGACTGATTTTTTATGTCTACCGGTTTCAAAACTTACCCGTCTCTTCATCAGGAAACACACTACGCCAACATGAAAATACTAAAATACACGTTCATCTCTTCAATCACCGTAGTATACCTACTCATTATTTACAAAAAAAACCTTTAGACACACAGTTTTACATTAAAATACTAAAAAAGCACTTTTATTAAATAACACGGTGGTTTTCATATTTAAAATTCTTTAAAAAATAATATTCCACTACTAAATAATTAAATGTATTTTAGTTATAGCCCACTTTTTGATTGAAAAATTAACCAATAGTGTGACTGTTAACCTCCTAGCCCCTTCCCTTCCCAATCCCCTACCCACACGCATTTTGCAACATACGACCAAATATTACTAACCTAATTTTAGTGTATGTTCGGATATAGTGGTGTTATTGTCTCTTTTAACTCTGCATGTGATTTATGTGTTTGTTCGTAAATACTGGTTATTATAAAGGTAAAAGTGTGTTTTCATATATGCATGTTGGTGTAGTGTGTGTCCCGATGAAAAGACAGCGTCTCGAAACCAGTAGATATAAAAAGTCGGTAAGTGTTGATATACGAATATATACTAACGTTAGTTAAAATATTTGACCAGATTTTTAATGCTATAAACATAAATAATATTTCATTATTCACTATCTGAAGTACTGTTAAGCTGATTACTTTTATAAAATACATTGCCTCCATCAGTTCAAATCTTTTTAATTTTTGTCTTATGTTACTTGGTCTTGTATGCTTAAGTTATAGGTTTAAGTGTTTACATATATTTTTCTATGTTTGCTACTGATATTGATTTTTCATGTTGTTTATAATTAGTGTCCTGTATTTGTACTTTGCTCTTTTTCTTTTTAGTCAGACCCTTATGATTAAGGATCCTGACCACCGTGTCATACTCTCGAGACTGTAGTCCACCACTTGCCTTGGCACCTCACATTTCTGAGAGCTGTCGCAAAGGAAGTAACTGTTGCAGTTTTTATCTGGTCCGACCAGCGCATGGGAAACCTCCCTCGCCCTCTTATTTTCTCTACGCTGCCAACCACAACAAGCTTCTCCAGGAAATCTTCCTCTCTCCTTGCGAGGAGACCAAAATATTGAAGATCTTTTCAGAATATGGACGAGCGTCTGTCTGTCTGTCAACTACAGTTCTTGCAGAATGGCTGCCCAGGGTATTCTTAGCATACGCCCAAAGCACCACATCTCAAACCCATCCATACTTTGTAAAAAGCATAAAAAGTTTTTTTCCGCCTCGTGGTATAATGGTCATAGCGTTTGCCTACCATGCAAAAGATCTCGGATTCAATTCCCGATACTTTAAATATTTATTTAAAAAGTTGTTTTGTCGTAGCAAATAAGTGTCTATCGCAAGAGGCTAAATTAGCAGTTCATAATGGAGTTCTGGTACCAACCCTAATCTATGGAAGCGAAGCATGGAGTTGGAAAAAAAGGGACGAAAGTAGACTGAATGCTGTTGAAATGCGATCCCTCAGGCGAATGTGCGGAAAAACAATGTATGATAGGTGCCCTAATGTCGAAATTAGAGCAGAATGCAAGGCTGAGTTAAGCATTATCGACAAAATTAAGAAAGGTCTTTTGCGATGGTTCGGTCATGTGGAGCGAATGAATGACGAAAGAACGGCTAAAAAGATTTATGATGCGAATGTGTCTGGTTGTAGAAGTCGAGGAAGGCCGAGAAAGACATGGCATGATCAAGTACAACAAATTCTTGAAAGTGGTCATGTGAAAAGTCGGAATAATCGACGTGCGTGCATGAGAAGATGTATAAATGTGAAGGAAGCAAAGGAAGTGTGCCAGGACAGAGTGGTGTGGCGTTCTATCCTCTCTGCCTACCCCTCCGGGGAAATGGCGTGATTTTTATTTTTTTTTATTTTTTTTTATTTTCTTTTATTCAGGAAACATACAGTACAGTTACAAAGTTTAATATTTTACACAATTGGACTTAATTCTAATGGACCAGTGAAGTTTCCATATTAAAAAGCAATTAAATCTAATGTTAATTATGAAAGTATAAAAAAGAGAAGGAAAAAGAAAACATAAATGAAAGTTGTTTAAAAATTTAAATTTAAGTGAAAAAAAAATATTATAAGGTTTGTAGTTTGCAGTGAGTATTTACAAATGGAAATAATATTAAAAATGAAGAAAACTTGTAAGAGTAATTAAGAATTAAGAATGGAAATAAAGAATGAAAAACATACTCAGATGTAAAAATAAAATAAAATAGTAATAACATTTTTTTTTAAAAAAGGAAAAACATAAACACATATTTATTTTAAGGGATTCAAAGAAACGATGAGAAGAATCTTTAAGTGAAATATAAGACAGTTAATTTAAATTTAGGTCAATTTAAAAAACATCTTCAAAATTAATGACACATTATAGTAAGAGCAGCATGGTTAGTTAGTTAGTTAGTTAAGTTGTATTTACACATATTTCATAGTCCCTATTCCGGCACCTAAGCGTAAGACTGATCATCTTGGCTTCATGTAAAAAAAAAACATGCTCTGCGATTGGTGTACCGATGGTGTGCCCTATGAACTGTTCGGTACGAAAAAAGAATAACGATGCTGATGAATAATTGGATGGGGGGGAGCTTATAAAAACCATATTAAACCATGAGAAACTGTTCAAAAATTTATCTTAAAAATAATGCTTCACAAAAATTGCAATTTTCCCTCTTCTCAATTGTTCGAAGAAGCTTAACTTATAGAAATAAGAAAAAAAAATGGTTTTCAATGTTTAAAATATATGTTTAAGAACCAAAATGTATTTACAAGTAATTCAAATTGATCAAGTCATAGAAGGAATCGTGTGTTAGAAATACCACATTGTAAAACGAAACTAGCACAGAGACATGCATATTTGATAGGCCCACAATTTTTTTTTATTTTTTTTATTTATAATATTTAATTGATCCTAAACTTTAAAAAAAAAATCTTATATAAAATACGCACTATCCTGGATTCAAACTAAATATATTTACTATTTTTTTCTATAATATATTTTGTTGCCCTTTTATAATAAGGAATATTTTCACTTTTTTTATTGGTATAAAATAAAAAAAATACCTTATAATCTTTAACAGAATATTTTTTTCCTCTTTTTTATATTACACAAAAATATTATACCTGTCTATTTATTATAGGAGCAAAAATTCATAAACATTTCTTGTATACCCACGAACAGGCCCTGCCTTCGTGGGATTTTTGGTTTACTATTTTTACTGTTAATATGTATTTTAATTGCTATGTAATTATCCTTAATTTTTTTAATACTGTGTTTGATGAATGAATTCACAATCAAATGTCCGAGGATTAAATTCCACTCTCCAGACGTTGAGACGTTGAGGAATATTTGGGTTTTTACCCATTATTAAATAAGAACTAAAATACTTATATTATCTAAAGGGAATATCTTTTTGTAAATAATATTATTTTTGTATTTCAGTTAAGCTCGATTTTATTTGGCCATTTGTGCCGTTGTTATACTATGAAGACTGACATATAAATAATTTAGTTCCTTTATCGCTCTTCCTATCCGGACATTCTACGGCGACCCTATTGTGCTGGTCACAATTTAGCCCCTAGAGATAAGGGAAAATTGTCCCACAGGACACCTGACTGTTTTCATTGCTCCCCTGAACATAAAACGGGATCACAATATCCCATTTCCTGTGTTTATTTATTTGTGCACTATTTTAATGAGTTTATTCAGAGTTGTACAAAATATTCAATTTAACGAGTAATTCTTCAATACATTACTTATTACTTAATTTCAAAAAAATGTTTGTAACTAATTTAAGTTATTACTGATGAAACTCTCCTAAAACAGTAATGAATTTAATCATTCCGCAAAATATTACTGAAGATGTGTTTGGGTAACTATTTATTTTATTATTAGATACAGTCTCATCAATTCATAAAATTCAGTAATTAATGGTGTCTTTAATTGATTCCCTTTTTTTTTCCTCTTTCTATGTATATTATATTTCGTTTTATTGTTTAGTATCGTTTACACTGTCATACTTAATTTATTGATTAATTTATACTTAGCAAAAAAGCAAAAAAGAACTGCCTAAAAATCCATGCGTTAATAAAAATATATCTTAGTTTGATATGAATGAAATGAGTATAAATTCTTTATCTTGTATATTTCAATCATTATTACAATAATTTTTTTTCGATTAATTTTATTTTATTTTATTGACATAAACAACAAAATTGTCATTAACAAATTTAATAATATTAACATATTTGGTTTGATTCTGGATTGTTATTCTATTGCACCACATGTGATTATAATTTAATCTAATTAATTTTACTTTGTATTTTTTATTGATAATTATTCTAGCTTGACATGGGCACAGCCTACAAAGCCTTAATAAGGTCATGAATATTTAAACGAGTGTTATTTAAATGAATGAATAAATAAATTCTTTCTACCCCAGATAAAGAAACAAAAATTAAATCATTTAATTATGTATCACATTCATTAAAAGTTCAAAACAATTAACAATTAATGCGAAAATCAAATAAAATAAAAAAGCATTTTAAATGGTTAATATAACAAGAAAATCATAAAGTTGCGTTTTATATAATAATTATACTAAAGGTTATATATATTACCATTCACTATATTTGAAAAAGTCTATAAGGTTTGATCTATATTAACAATACCCTATGTTAAAAATATCCGATACGTGGCAATAACTATCGTCAAGTTTATTGAATATGTTTAATTTGACATTACAATTATACAATGTAATAAACAAAAAATCCGCCACATTAAAACCTCGTTTAGTAAATCGCGCGTTGATTTTGTTGAACGTGTGCCGCATCATAGACTTCGTTTTATATGATTCGGGTTAATTTAATTTATTATTTTCTACTGTGTTAGTAGTTATTGCTTAATGAGGGCAAGTTTTAAAAAGCCAAAGTAGGTTTGTGAATATCTAACCTGCAAATTTATTAAAAAAATAATGCATGAATACAATGAATAAATTGATTGTGTGTTTTTTTACAAACGCTAAAAAACCAAAATTGTTAAATAAATTTGGCGTATTATTAAACCAATTATTTTCGTGGAACTAAATAATTCAATATTGATAGCTAAATTTTCCAGTTCACTCAATCTCAAGAAACAAGTTCCAATGCCTGGGAAACGAAATATATTTGTGGTGTCACCAACATCCTTCAAAACAATAAAGCACTTAGAATCTTTTATCTTTCAGTAATCACTCATTTCAAAATGTATGCCGCTTCTATTCAAAAATCTTACCTTGCTCAGGAAAATACACGGAGTGTACTAATTTAGCATTTGAAACAAGCTTTTTAATATTATAATAATAAAAATTTTCAATAATATTGTTAAATATGGTTTCAATTGTTTAGTTTTACAATATCACAACTTTTTTTCTAAAAATATTAATTTATTGTTTTTCATAAATTTATTACATATTGTGTCCAGTTCAGTTCAGTGCCGAAAATTGGAGCTTATAATGGTAAATAAAACAATATTTTATGTTTGCCAAACTGCGAAAAAGGGTACAAGTATGTAAAATTAGATGTAGTGTAAATATGTAAAATTAAATGTTTAATTTTAAGCAAACGATAAGATACTGTTTTTCCTCACAAGGCATGTTAAATACCTGTTATGAGGTAGGCAGCATTTTTTTAAAAGATGATAAAGCATATTTTGTTTTAGTTATGTATAGAGATGATTTAAATACAAAAAAATATTTATTTCTTTTTTTTAAACTTCAAGTTTAAAGAATAAGTACTTTGGCGGACTTATTGCTAAAAGCAATATCTTCCAGCGAACGGAAAAACAGACTGGTCAAAAGAAGAGTTGGTCAAAAATTTGTACTAAAAAACCATAAATATATAATCAAGAGACTCATATTTAAAAAACTTTAAAAATTTAAAATAACAAATGTATTTTAATTGGGAGATAAGGCTTGAATATGTAAACTTTTTTTAAAGTACATTATGTTATACATATTAAATGATAAGGAATGTGGAATCCGATAATGAATTTGGAAAGGAAAAAGAACCAAGGAAAGAAAAAGGGATAAAAAATTAAAAAATATATTTCTGAAAACAGTAAAATTCAGGGAGTTCATGATTTTGAGGATATATAATTATGTTTCAGGCGTTTCTTAAAGGTGCCTAAAGAAGGTGCATTTTTTATAAAAGGAGGTAGCTCATTCCAAAGTCTAGCGGCTTGGACGGAAAAGGAAAAGCTGAAAAATGATGTGCTTTGTCGAGGAATGGAAAGTGTTCTCTCCTGAGAAGAGCGAAGCGAAGAAAGACCATGGCCAGAAAATGCAACCCAGAAATTGTAGATAAGATGAAATAATATAAAAAATACGAGAATCTTACAAAAAAGGAATGAAACTAAAAAAAATATATAGAAAAAAGTCCAAGAAGGTAAAAACTGATAAAAAAATAATAAAATCAGATGAAATATTTTATATTTTTTTATGTTGTGTTTTTGTTCTTTTATTGTACGTTTTATTTATAGGTGTTTATAAATTAAATTAAAACATATATACGTGGTATTTAAAATTGCCTGAATACTTTGTTATTTATATCTGTATATTAAGTCTTCTTTGTTTATTCACATATGTAAAAATATTTTTTTCTAAGTATATTTTTAAGTGTCCTCGGCACGGGAAACCCCCGTGAGGTCACATTATTTTTATTATTAATCTTTGTTTATAATGTAAACAAACGAATAAATAAACATGGAATTTGACGAAATAAAATTTTTGAAAATACGACACATTCTTACTTCTTACATACTTCTTACTCTCACTCAGCCTTCGGACCATCACATTTCCCTGTCACCCGCCACCTTTTGCCACCTTGGACCAGTAATCCTCCTGATGCCGTCGGACCGTCTAGTCTGCGGTCTCCCTACTCTTCTGCGTCCTGTTCTCGGCCTTCGGTTAATCATTTTTTCGTCCATCTACCATCCGACATCCGAGGAACATGACCAACTTAATTCTACTTTGCTCTGCAATTATTTTTCCTACGTCCTTTAGTATTTTCCATGATCTACTGCTTTTTCTTGTGATTCCTTTACCAGGGTATTTAAAGTAAAATAATATTGTATTTAAAAAAAAATCTGTTTAAAAAAATTACAAAACCCGTTCAGTTTTGAGGTGAGGAAAACGGGACAACGAAACGTCGATTTTGTATATTTTACTTAGGTATAAAAAGTCCGAAATGCAGTTGTCTTTTTCACATAGCATCGGGGAGGCATCTTCAAGACAGTGACATGAAAACAATGTTCAAATACCAATTTATCGAAATTCCCTCTCACCGCATATCCTCGCAATTCATGTAATCCCAAACAAACAAACAAACAAACCATCACGCCGTTTACCCGTAAGGGTAGGCAGAGGGGATAGAACGCCACAACACTCTTTGCATACAGATCTCGCTTCCTCTACATTCATACATCTTCTCATGCACGCGCGCCGATTATTCCGACTTTTGACATGTCCATCTTTAAGTATTTGTTGGATTTGGTCATGCCCTGTCTTTCTCGGTCTTCCTCTATTTATGCATCTATCAACATTCACATTGTAAATATTCTTAGCCGTTCTCTCGCTGTCCATTCGTTCTACATGTCCAAACCAGCGCAGAGCTCCTTTCTTGATTTTGTCGATAATGCTTGTCTCAGCCTTACATAATGTACAGATCTCAACATTTGTGCATCTATCGTACATAGTTTTACCACATATTCGCCTGAGAGATCGCATTTCGACAGCATTCAACCTACTTTCATCCCTGTTTTTCCAAGTCCATACCTCGCTCCCATACACCAGGGACGGGACCAGGACTCCGTTGTGAACTGCCAATTTTGCCTCTTGTGACAAGCATTTATTTGCCAAGGTCGTTCATGTAATCCGAAACACAAAAATAATAATGTATGCGTACATACGTAATTTTGACTAAATACAATTATTGATATCAAACTTTCGATTACGTAACAAATAAAAAAGGGTGCTAGCGGCCGGCGCGTTTCTTCTTCAAAGCAATTTACTTCGCTGGACATGTTTAAATAAGTTTTTGTATGATAACGTCTGGCACTCAAATGCGGATAGTTAGAGTTTACTGTATTTCGAATTCAATAGTTTGCGTACACCCTGTTTGTCGCTTGAAGTCTTATTTTGTAACTTTTCTTTGTTACTGTTTGAAGAATTACTCCTGAGAATCTACGTCGCTTATCTCCAATCCATAAAAGAAATATTATGTATGGAGCGTGGTACGAGAGATAGCTACTCTATTTATAGGTTCGCCTCGAGGGGTACGTGCAGTGCTTAACAAATATAGTAATAATACCAAAATCGGAAAAAAAGAATAAAGTCATATTACATCTGCGTTGAAATAAAAATGTTTTTTTTTTATTGATCCAAAAAAAGTTTACGATCGACTATTTTTTTTCCCATTGCATTACTTTTATAGAATGTTACTAAATAAATAAATTAATATTTAAAGCATTAACTTTGTAATGATGTAGCAACTTATATTTACATATAAGTTATTAATTTTTAAAATACTTGGTACACTTCAACTTATTTATTTTGACCAATTAGTGCTTTCACCCTCTAATGGGCAGACCAGTTTGAAGATGCCTTTTAGAGTGTGAAAGCTCTAATTGGTTAAAATAAATAAGTAAAAGTATACCAAGTATTTTTTCAATTAATAACATCAATGTTTATTTAAGTAATTACATCATTACAATGGAATTTCATGAAGAATTGTCAATAAATAATTTTAATAAAACATTAACTTTGTGGTCAAACATTTAAATAAATGTTATTAAATATTTGTACACCACTTACTGACTTTTATATGTCTACCGGTTTTAAGGCGTACCAGTTTCTTCGTCATGACACTAATTAAACCAACATGCAGAACCCACTATACACCTTCACCATAGTTGTTGCACAAAAATATAAAACCAACACGATATCCATTTTTATAAGCACATACACTGATAAGGACAAACATGCACTGGTTAAATTATGAAAATATTATTTTGTTTGAGAAACAAAGAAAAAAGTTAAGGGGATGGAGGGAGGGGATAAGCTTAAGAGGTTTAATAGGGTGACCATTACAGTAGAACATCGTATAAAGGACTATATTGGAAGTTTATTAGATTATTGATCAAAGGAACATTATTTATTAAAGCTTTCCTAATGTGAAATATATTATCTATATTATTAACTTTCAACCCTTTATTATTTGTACGTAAGATTTAAACTCTTGTATATTTATCAAATTCATTATTTAAATTGATTAGGTGATTTGCGAATTCAGAGAAATTATTATTGGGAAGACACCTCATATTATGTTCTTTAACACGAATATTAAAATTTCTTGATGTTCTTCCAACGTAAACTGAACCCTTACGCTATTAAACGTACACCCTCCCTCCATCTCCCCTACTGTTTTCATTATTCTCAAACAAAAGAATATTTTCATAATTTAATCAGTGCATGTTTGTCCTTATCAGTGCATGTGCTTATTAAAATGCATTTTGTGTTGGTTTTATATTTTTGTGCAATAACTATATTGAAGGTGTATAGTGGGTTTTGCCGGTTGGTTTAATTGGTGTCCTGACGAAGAGACGTGTACGTCTCGAAACCGGTAGACATAAAAAAGTCGGTAAGCGGTTGCATAGAAATATTTAATAACATGTATTAATAAATTTCTTTGCAATGCATTCTGTTCGCCTAACTATGTGAAATTTATTTCAAGGCAGACACTTTTTGTGCAGGAATTTTCCAAATAAGACCGATAAAATCACAAATTAATGATGTATAAATCATAATAATATTACTTATTAAATAGGACCTAATAATTGTAATAATATTTGTGTTTATTTAATTTGGTTTGGAGGTTTTCGGCATTAAAACGTCACGCTTGCCAGACGTGTTGGTGAGCTTGAATTTAGCCACAAAAATTATGGGTCGACGACATTGCCTTGAAAGCCATTAGAACGTAGATGATAAAAGCGGGTAATGATAGGAATGAGTGGAAATGTGTGAAAGAAGCCTTTATCCAGCAGTGGAGAGAACAAGGTGACAGAAGAAGAAGAATAATGAAAATAATAATAACATGGACATGTTTTTTTGTACATATCAGCAATTTAGCAGCTATTTCCTATCAAATAATTAGTTTTCACTTATTACGTCATTATCAAGCGCGTTCTGTCCATAGATACTGAGGATGCGGCGCATCCCTTGAAATTTAAAAGATAATATGAATTTTACAAAAAAACATTATAAATTCGAAAAAAAACTTCAAATATATATTCCTTAAATTCTCACTGAGAACATTCGGGTGCACGCGATTCAAACAATATCTTCAGTATACATAGCTAGCTACATATGCGTATTTCCTATACCAACGTACGTACTGAATATCTAGGTATCTCGTTCTTGATAGTATTTGTTGTATACGCGGGATGCTGCTTGTCGAGCTGCGTCTGGTTTCCATAGCATTTGTCCAAATTTTTGCGCATGCGTTTTAGGTTCATAAGGTTTTAGATTTCTCTTTAGAGACTCGGCGAGATAAAAAGCATCCAACTTGTGTAATGCAAAGAAAAAACGACTCTAATAACGTTTATCGTAAAGTTTGAAGTAGCGCATTATTGACACTTAACCAAAATTAATGAACGATTGTCTCGGGTCGTGTTTTAGATGTTTTGATATTTATATTGTTATCTCCTTTTCACACCTACGAGAACCGTCCTGGAAGACTATCGATGGCGATCTTTCAGCTTTGTTCGACGGAACTAAGGAGAAGGAGAGAGTGCTGGCTATCGATAAGGTCTCCCGAAAGCGTCTGGTGATGTCCACATGCTTCACTTAGGAGTGGAAAAAGAAGAAAATAAGAAAATTTACAGCTTCACCTCTAGACGCGACTGTGCTCCGTCAATTTATTGATTGTCAACTGTTCATTATTATTACTCTAATGGACAACTTATTAAGCATTTTCAATAATTCTGAATAAACCTACTAAAATAAGGAACATAATGGTTTTTTGTCAGCATCCTACTGATAAAAGCTACCGCACGCGCCTGGTCATTATATATATATTTTATTTTACATTTCTCAGATTTGAAGTCTTCATAAGGCAATGGGTTAAATAACCGCTGAAGTACTTCGGACAGTCAGTAAAATAAATAAAAAACGCCTGAAAATACCTATAAATGTATATTCTTTTTTTGATCAACGAGGGTTTGAGTTTGTCGAATTTGTTTATGGACATGAACTGTAAATAATTTAATTAGATAAATCTAGCCCACACTTTGATTTCACGAAATTTAAAAGATGTAATAATTTAAGAAACATAGATGTTCAACCATTAGAAGAATTTTTAATATTACACGGTGAGTATAGCGGCCACTTAAATCAATCAATAGCAAGTATTTAACCCTGTAAATGTTTTAAATTCCATATTCTCTTCTTGAGAATGCTCCATCTCTGTTTTAATATGTTAATATAACTATCTAGGGGGAAGTTCAGCCCTCGTTTGATAAGTACTAGATGATAAACACATAGCTTTGAATTTACTAAAAGGAGTAGGCTTGTAACTCTACATGCTATTTAAATATATTTATATGACCACAAAAGAATCCTGATTGTATTGTATTTTTTAGCATCAGAATTTCAGTATTCAGTAAATAGTAAATATTTCGGCTTCTCATGGATCCCTTGATCTGTAAACACTTGTATCCTCAACCCAGGAACTTCATTATGAGGGTAGAACGTGAAATGATTATACTCACTGATGCGAAAATACCCTTTCATATTAAGCTCACCCAGTGTGATGGTTAAACTTTAAATGGGGAAGATTATTTTACCTCCTCGGAGTAAAAATACTTCCGACAAGTGTAGAACTTGATTGTATTTATGTCGGTGCAAAATCCGAAAGCTTCTGTTTCCAGATTTTCCTTTTAAATGTTTTTTAAAAATAAATTTGTTCCAGAAACCTTTTCCTCTCTAAAAAGTAAAATGAAGTTTTGTAAAACTATTATCTGCCGTAATTTATCTGTACATTAAGCAATTATTATAATACTACACGGCCGGGCAATCCCTAAGTCACCGTTACTTAAAATCCACTTATTATACAAACACATACACACAGATAACTAAAAAAAACATTTAAATCGCAATGATATTGATAAAAAGTGTATTTTTTTAAAACTACGATGATGACAATTAATAGCGAAAAAAAGCGTGCCGTATCATTAGACAAAAAGAAAAAAAAAGTTTTTCGAATTTCCATTAGTTACAGCAGACAAAAAGTTGCACAAAACTAGTTAAAATGTTTGAGTTTGTCCAAACGTTTGTAGACAAAAGACAGGATTTCACCCTTTCGGGACTCATTAAGATTAACAAATTACAACAGGGATGGAGAATACCTTAAATAAGGGAATATGGAAGTCTAGGTATTTACAGGGCTTATGAAATGTCTTTGGTTGGTTTAAGTGGCCACTTTACACACTGTGTAACATTCACAATTTTGCCTATGTTTGAATATCCATATTTCTTAAATTCATCCATCTGTTGATTTTAGTGAAGTTAAAGAGCTGAAACCTTTATTGTTGTGAAAAGATTCATCTGGATGAATTTTTCACAAACTAGGCAACGCCTAAAAATAATTTTCCAATTTTTAATTTTCTTTTTAGACCAGTTGGTGCAAAAAAAAAATTATCAAGAAAAAAATATTTCCTTTAAAAATCGCATTTTGGTGAGTATTCTAATCGTTCAGGGGCTCAAAACTTTATGTTATTGCATACGTAGGTATTAGGTTTTCAACCTTCCCATTATCGTAGCGAAAAAGGAGTTGAATAAACTTATAGTTAATTAAATGCCGATTACGGTTCGATAAGAAATATGTGTCAAAGAACTTATAAACGAAATGTATGTTTATTGTTTTTATTAGAACACATATAACAATATGTTTACGTGTGCCCTATTTTAATATTTAAAATAAAATTTAAAAAATAAAGAATCATAATAAAGAACTCGAAAACGGCAAGATAGAAGTTGCAGTTGAGCAAAACTATATTTCGAAAGTAATAATAACAATTCATTAACAAACACTACAATTTTTTATAGTAATAGATTTTAATAGATTATGTGTCTTACTGGGTACAACCTGTTTTAAGGCAGACATTTTTATGTGTATAGCTAAATAAACTAAAACATGACTACGTAATAGTGAATTTATTAAACAATTGTACGGTTTTGAGCATCCTTTTAAGTTTGTGTATTTAATTTATTTTTACTTCCCTCCACCTTTTTTTAAAAAAAATAATATTTCAAACTTTTGCGGGTGAAGTTAACTAATTTACAAAATGGTCAAACTTTTTTATTCAATGTTTTTAAATCCGGAAGTTTTTTCCATTTTTCTTGCACCTAACTGTTTTGATCATTTTGATCAACATGGATGTATTATCCAAAATATCAGGTTAGTTAACTTCGCCTGCAATTGACTGATTTCATGTTGACCTTTCTAGAAATCGAACTTTAAAACTAAGGTTTTTAAAAGATAACTATGAAAACAACATATGCCAAAATATTCGCTTTTCTGTTAACATAAATGATTGCAATATATGCCATATATACTGAACACACCAGTCTTGATTTCTTTGATAATAAGTTTTCTTCTTTTAAACGATCACTGAATCAAATTAAATTATAAACACTTTTCTCGCTTCCACTCCTACCAAGTCCACTATATACCATTGTGTCTTTCTAAAAATAAAATCTTTTCCCTCTCTCTTGCGACAAGTGTGATCTTAATAACTTACCTACAATAATTAGGGCACACTCAAAAAGTTGTTGATTAAACAAACTGGTATAAGTATAAAAAAATAAAATTGCTTTCAGGTGTTCCCTAAAAGGTGAAATAGTTTAGCCAGATGAATCTTACCCATATGATAAATGTTTCAGCTCCATTAATTCAGACAGATAAAAGAGTTGACGAAATACGAATGTTTAAACATAGGCGGAATGGTAAATGTTACATAAAGTGGCTTCTTAAACCGGCCAATGACAGGTCATTAACCCTGAAAACGCCTAAAATTCCATATTCCTTTCTCAAAAATCTTTTTTCTCTCTGTTACGATAACATGGATATGTTTTACATTTTAAAAATTTGAAAAATAACATTCCCCTAATTAGTAGTCAAATTTCTTTTCAATAAAGCCCCTTTTTTTGTTTATAAATTAACCAATATTGTAACTTTCAACTTCTTAGTCCATTCCTTTCTGAACTCCTCCTCACTCATTCTCCAACATTCTAAATATTGACAACCAAATTTTTCGTGCATGTTTGGACGGGGTGATGATTGCACCCCATACAACTTTGCAAGTAATTTATGTATTTTTGTGTAAATAATAAGTATTTTACGGTGATGGTAAATGTGAAAGTGTATTTTAGTATTTCCATGTTGGTGTAGTAATTGTCCTGACGAAGAGACGGGTGCACCTCGAAACCGGTAGACATGTAAACTCGGTAAGTGGTTCTATACCAATATTGACTTATATTTGTTAAAATTTTTGACCTCGAAGTTAATGCTTTAAACATAAATTATAGATTATACTATATTCGATATTCTGATCGGTGAAATATGAACATTTTTATTTTTAATTCTTGACTATCAACAGGTAGTGTATTCGGTTTGTGCCAAAGTCTAGACACATAAGTTATAGGATTTTCTAAGTTAAAAGTTTGTGTTATTCAGGCAATATTTGCTCTTTTGGATTAAGCTGTATATTTGCGCTGAAAATTTGATAACTTTATCAAAACCATTTATTAAATCAAACTTAAATTAACAACACAGTAAACAGTTTTTTGTTTATTTTTTTTATAATAATATAAACCTACCGATATGATATTTTTCGTGACATGGCTAAAATTATTATTTATTTAACCATTTTTCATCTTTTAAATTTCAAAAGCATGGGTCGTTCTTGATTGTGCCACTATAAGCTGCGTCTATATACTTAATAAATGTACCCTTAATTTTTAATGTATTCAAACAAATAAATAAAATCACTTATTTTATATTCAGTTAATTGAAAGTGTCAAGAAATTGATAGCTTTTCATTTATTTGTATTAGTTTTTTGATTTATTAAATGAATTTTCAGGCAATGTTTGTTGTTTGCCTAGTTAAACTAAATATTTAAATTAATTGTTTATTCAATAATACTTTTTTAAGGAATGAAATTAATATTACAAAAGTAACGTGATTTTAAAAATACGTACATTGTTAAACTATTTTCTTAATACTCATTATTTAGATATTATCTCTTCAATTTTATTTGTTAATTAAAATATTATTTTATATTATAAAACCTTTTTCTGAGATCCACATCGTAGATCAAATCATATTTTATTAGCCACTTCGAAGAAACAAACGAACTGTCACGCCGTTTTTAGGATACATCACCACATCACTCTATGCATACATACTTCGCTTCCTCTATATCCATGAAGCTCATGCATGTACGCTGATTATTCCGATCTTGACATATCCATCTTAATTTTTTGTGGAACTTTGTCGTGTCATATTTTTACCGGCCCTCCTCATTTTTTGTATTCAACAACAATTGCATCGTTACTATTTTTAGGCGTTCTTTTGCTGTCCATTTGCTCTACATGTCCAAACCAACGCAGAACTCAGGGACCATGGTTGGTTTTTATTGTCATTCATTGTAGAAAATGTAGATGCACAAAATTGCGATGGACAAAACTGTAATGAAGTTATTTTAAAAGGTAAACAAAACGGATATCCTTTTATGAACTGACAGCGGAACAAATGATTCTCTTTTTCGATGCATCAGAATAGCAAACGACTAAGAATGGATATGTAGTCGACCGGACGACCGCGGTTGACGTTTTGGCCACCTACGGCACAGACCAATGACAACAAGCAAATAACACTATAAAAAATGTCTACAGGCGTCCAATCGCACGATTTTGAAGACTACCTCACAAGTCCATTTCTCGAGTAACATTATCTCTTTAATTATCATTGCTCGGATGTTAATATTTTCATGACAAAATGGCAAACAACACTGAACACAAAATAGCTGTCAGCTACCCTTCTTCTTTGTTTATCGGCCTTTTCACCTCTTTTTAGGAGTGTTCTAGCCAGTGTCAAGTTTTAACTTTATTTTAAGTTTATTTATATATTTACAAATGTGTAAGTAAAGTGAGTGTGCTAGTATTTAGCATCCATAACAATATGCATATATATGTATGCAGTGGTTGTAAATTACTATGGGCAGGATCCCCGGACTGGACCGCCTCCTCTGTCTTCCACCTTTTTCTTACCGAGGATACCACGATTTCTACAGATCTAAGACAAAACAATGCTTTGATTGAATGCGTTAAGGAAAAAAAACGAGTGTCCACGCAGAACTCGTCTTCGGGATAAGTGCATGGAGAAGATTTGATATTTTGTAGAGCACACAAAGAATTTGACATGATAATGTCTGCTCCATTTAGCTGTCAACTTTTACAGTGTGACCATTAACCATATTATAAAAAAAACATCTTCAAAAACCACCTGATATTTACGGTTTGGTATTATATCATAAAATGTATTTTGTTGACTAAACGCTGATTTATTTTGGAAATGAGACTAAAAAGTATAAAATAATAATTGTTATCTTTCGGACATCTATCGAATAATATATTTATTAAAACGTTTTAAATTTTATCTTAATTAATTGTGTTTAGAAACCTTTCGTCCATGTTCCATTGGGACTGGCTCAGGCAACATAACCTAATTTTATTATCGTCATACTTAATGGAATCAAAAATAATTTGTTTCGCAATCACTCCGAGTTCTTACCCTCGGCAATAGAATTACACTTAATGATGTCAGAATTATGTAGAGAAATCTTAGATGCTTTACTTTGTATACAAATAGTACGTATCGTGTAATGGTATCTAATTTATTATAAGGATTGCTTAATGGTTGTGTTGAGTTAAATTTAAAATTTGATTTCCGCGCTCAATGTCAAATCAAAATATATTTATTTTTCTTTCGTGTTTAAAATAGGCTTCTGTGATAAATCCTCGCCACCTCAAAACAATTGAAAAATTAAAACAATAGTAACTTAAGCAAAAAACGCTTGTTGGAAAATGATTTTTGTCATTTCCGGTGCCCAGATATCGTCATTTTAGTTTGTTTTTGTCCAACATACCGTTTTTGACGAAATTCAGTTGACCGGAGTTCTGAGAAAGCCTTTATTTATAAAAGTAAAAAGAATTTTTTAAAAAATTAAAATTGTTTAAGGGGTTTTTTGTCGAATTTCGTCTTAAGTTGTGGTCATTATTTATGCCTATTTCGTAAAAAAACTTTAAAGCTATTTCTTCCGATTTGTGTTTTGGTCTGCTGGACAAAAACGAACTGAAGCGACGATTTGTCAAAAAAAACATTCTAACTGTTGTGTAGATTTGATTATTTACTATTTTCACAAAAGTGCATGACATTGGTCGTAGGGAGTCAGAAAAGTTGATGCATGCCACGGATTGGAGAACCTTACTGGATGTCAAAAATGAAATATAAAAAATAAAGAATAATTTAAAAAATATATATTTATAGATGACAACCATGAAGTTTCGCATAAATAAATTGTCTATGTTTTTATGAATGTATGTATGTGTATGCGCATGGGTGTATGTACGTGTGTGTGTATGTACATATGTATATATGTGTATATTTATATTTACATGTGTGTATATATGTGTATGTCTGTATGTATATGAATCAAAATGTGTATCCGAATAAGTTTATATTTTGTTTGTCTGTGCTCTATATTAATTTGTTAAGTATTATAATATATTAAAATGTAATTGCCTAGCTTGGAACGGGGTATGTACCCTTGTTAGCTGGGCAAAGTGAATATGGAATTGTATTTTGATAAAGAGTGTGAATAAATAAATAAAAAAAAAATAAAAAAAATCTTAGTTCCCCTTTTCTAAGGGTTGACTACTTTTTGTATAACCACATTAAATTTATTTCCGTTATATCATTGATGGAGTAAATCTTGAACGAGCTTCGTAACCCTCTAAAATGTTTGGATTTGTTCCTAGAAATGCCAAGATTTTTTCAAATATTCAGGTTCTGAAAACATTGTATAACTTCTTGGTAAGAAGTCGCCTAGAATTTAGATATATTGTTTGGTCGCCGAATGAAACCACATATTCCTTAATGATTTGTCTTTGATGAATCTTCGACAAAGTGGTTTTACCTACCGCGATGCTGGGTATTTATATTTTTTTATAATTAATTAATAAGCAAAAAATTACAACCAGTCTGCAAATATTTGGACATGCTCAAAACATTGTTGAATCAACTATCTGGTAAATGAGTAAGCATAAAAATCCAAAATGATTTCAGGCGTTGCCTAGTAGGTGAATTTGTTCAGCCGGATGAATCTCACCCACATGATAAAGGATTTACCTCTTTTACTTCACAAAAATTAACAGACATAAGAGTTGAGGAAATGTGGATGTAAAAAACACAGGCAAAATAGTAAATGTTACGCAGTGTGTAAAGTGTCTACTTGAACCAGCCAACGACAGGTCGCAAACCTTGTAAATGCCTAGACTTCCATATTCCCTTCTCAAAAATGTTTTCCCTCTCTGTTGCAACAAATAAAGAAAACATATATGAGCGAAATAAATAAAATAAACTGTATCCTCGTGACGGTGGAGTCTTATATAGAACTGAGCCCCGTTATACAGAATAATAATAAAAAATACTAAAATAATTATTTAGCAAGAATTACCCTACAGTAGGCCCTTGGCTATCGCATATAATTGGTCCCTGAAAATGTGTGCGAATGTTGAATGTTCGAAAGTTGAGGAATGTAAAAAATACTTTTTGAAATTATATTTTTGATGTATTTATTAAATATTTCTGTTTGGACCAACTCTCAGCCAAATCCATATCTACCTACCTGTTTAATCCATTTTCTAGAGCACGTTATGTAACAATAATTCTTCGTGTTCGTGCCGGTAACAACATTTAAAATGGCAGTACTAATTTAACACCAACCAAGTGAAGTGCTTAACAAATCGTTTAACAAGGGAGCTGTGCCAGCGTCCATTTAGACCACCAGCTACATACAAGCTATACCAGCGTCTCACGACTACCAGCTTCAGCAGGTTAGTGGAGTTGCGCAACCTTCCTTCCCCAACAATACAGTCCACCATATTAATTTTCCTTATTTTAGGACGAGGTATTTTTCACACCTCGTCCTCTCCTTAATAAATATTTAATTCATTTTATGAAACATGCATAGATTTAAGAATAGTTTAGAAACCGCATACGCACATCTAACAGAAGGCGACTAAACTACTTAAAAATGAGTAGGTTTTCGTTTTGACCCATTTTTTTCTTTGTAGACGTCGCTCAGTACGCAACTCCTGGTTCGAATTCAACTATGCCGCTTTGTGTCCTTTTAAAGTGTAAAAATACTGCTAGAATCTTAAAAAAACAGGATGCAATCACATTTCATGTGTAATTAGCAAATGAATGTGTATGTAACAAATGCATTATTCAAAATTAAATTATTTTTCCATCTGTCAGATTGTCGAAGAGACAAAATGAAAAATTTGATAGTGTTGCCAGGGTAGTAAATTTGTTTACCCTACTTTGCTCATCTAACGAGAAAACTAATGAAAATTGGATCTCGGATATAACAACTCTATCGTGAACATTTGACCGAGATTATCTTTAAAACGTCATATATTATTTTACATGATATAAAAACATCAGTTTTATGTAAAATAAAATTTGTTTTATGTTTTGAGTTTATAGTTCATTATTTCAACTTCTCTTATTAAATGACCCTTTACTTATCTACTCTGTTGTGTTAATCAATATTTCCGCGTGCACAATAAAATTTTAGAGAAATCAACAGATTGCTTTTTTTTACATTATATTGTTTTTTTGTTTTTTTTAATTTCTATAATTATATTTTTTGCGCGCGGCGAAAGTGAGGCATAGTGGGGAATTATTGGACACAGTCCGATGTATTCAAATATGATTCTACGCTCCTTCTGGACTATTCTTAATTCTATGGAGACATGTCTAAGTGCTTTAAGGTGGTTTTTTTAAACCAAAATATCACCCATTTTTTTTATTTTCTTGATAAAGAGTTCTCTAACATGCTGTGTCTTTCTCAATTGCCCTACGCACATGGGATATATTGTGTTCATCATTGGAATCACATTCGTCCACGATAGTCAACAATTTGTCAAGATGGATGACAGCTTCATTAATATTTTTGATTTTTTAAATCTTGACCACTTAATCAGCTTCTTTTTTTACATTTTCGTCTTGTAAATTATTTACCGGTTGCTGCCAAATTAATTAATAATTTAACAGCAATACTAAGTGAGATTCAACCAACTCAATGACATCACCGTCATTGTCATCCAAGTTAAATTCATTCAATAGGCCAGTTCTAATGAATTAATTAATCTTAGATAGTTTCCAGAATTTCTTTAGAATTTTAAAAATCACTCATCATTTGTGAGCATAACTGTTTCCAGGAACCTTTCATTGTTGGCTTTTTATTTCAGCCGACAAGTAACAAGGCGTATTGCGTTCTTAAAAAATCTCGAAATGTAGGCACACGTTCCCCCAGTTAACATCGTTTAAACGTTTGAATATAGCTATCACTATTTGGCCCCGGGAACAACTGCTTAGAAGCGATCAATGTTCGCATTATCGATAAAAATCTGGAAAAAAAAGGATTTTTTTAAATGTGTAAAATAGAAAATTGGGCAAAAGTCGAGGGCCGCCTGTATCTGAAAATTCCTATTATTTAAAATAAAACCAGTAAGTTATAAAGTAACAAAATTACTCCAGTAAAATAAAATCAACATACATTATGTAATTCGCATAACCCTAATTTTTATCTAGGATTATTTATTTCGTATTATCTCATTTTTCATCAAAAACATACTGTATCGCTGAAACAACAAATAGTCTACAGTCACGCAAGGTTAAATTGCATATTGAAATTGGCATTTCTTTAACAAAATTCTATAAAACTTACAAAAGTTGGAAGCGGTAAATATGTATTTACAAGAATAAAAATGGATTCATATTCAACGTTATTTTCATAAATAAAATATTATTTTAACAATGTTTTTAGTATGTCTAAATGTTTGCACACAGGCTGGATTTCCTCCCTAGGGAGTTATTTTGATTTGAATTTGTTGCAAAAGAGAAGGAAAACTATTTTGAGAAGGGAATATGAAAGTCTTGGCATTTACAGGGCTTATGACCTGTCATTGTCTGGTTTATGTGATCACTTTACACACTGTGTAACATTCACCATTTTGCCTATGTTTAAACATCCACATTTCTTCAACTCTTCCATCTGTTGACTTCTGTGAAATAATGGAGCTGAAACCATTATCATGTGAGTGAAATTCATCCGGCTGAACCAATTCACCTACTAGGCAACGCCTGAAAATAATTTTGATGCAATAGAATAAAAGTCCAAAAAATCAAAGTATAAAAAATAAATAATAAAATTCCAAAGAAGATAACATAAAAAATAATCAGATATGAATAGTAAAATATAAATAATACAAATTTAGATACTCACATAAATAAATATATAAAATAATGGTATCATTGAAATCAATAGAAAATAACCCAAAAGCATAATTGAAATGCTAATTTATTTATTTATTTATTTATTATATATACGTCCTAAGCCAATTACAACAGTTACATAAGAAACACAAATGCAAGAAACTGAACAAAAACAACATAAAACTATTTAGCAAAGACAAACAAGGGCAAAACAATAATAGTACACAATATATTCATAAAAACGAAACACCTAAGACTTCGAGCTAAACCATGCCAATCCAACTTCATCCCATACTGTTAAGTCGCGAAGCCGGAAGATCTATAATTGAGATAAATATGGTTTCTTTAAACTCACTCTTGACTATAGTATGAAATTAGAGTAAAAAATACTATTCCAAATAACAGCGTGTACTCAATTTTCAATACAAAAATAAATCATTTAAAAAAACGAACGGATGGATGTGTATAAATAATGAAATTTATTAAAAATAATACGCAAAAACAGAGTAATAAATGTATGTAAATATTTTACCGACTTTTCTATGTCTACCGGTTTTAGGATGTACCCGTCTCTTCTTGAACACTAATTACACTAACATGCAACTCCTACTTTACCACCTTCGCCATAACAGGTGCACCAAAATATAAAAGCAACGTGCTGATAGGATACATATTAGGTGTTAACATAAGTTGTAACAGTTTTTTTCCCAATGTATAAATGAACACCAAATTAAAACGAAATAATAAAATTTTTACATCATTTGAAAGAAAAATTATGTTCACTTTTACGATAAACATATTATTTTATTTGATTATAAGTCTTGAGAATTGAATGTAAATGAAAGTCAGCATTTTCGACACTCCGTTTGTTCGCGTTCAATCGAGGGAATAAAGGAGAAAACAAATAAAGAGGATACATTTTGTAATTTTTTTGTAAAATAAGAAGAAAACATTTTTTTTTATGCTTTATTCAGTTAATTCATTTTGTCGGCCTTGTGGTGTAGTGATCAGCGCGTTTGTCTATCATGCAAGAGGTTTCGTGTTTGATTCTCGACATGGTTGATATGAAATATTTATTTAAAGGGGTGTTTTCACACCAGAATATTTCATCGTTCCTGAACTGGTACCTGAAGCGTAAGACTGATCTTACCTTCATGTAACAAAAAATGATCATAATACACTGCCATTGGTGTACCAATGCAGTACTCTATTCACCATTAGGTGCAAAAAGGAAATGATGATGATGACGAAAATAGTTGATAACATCTTAACTATTAATATAAACTTTTAATTAATTAATTTATACTTTTATTTGCTTTCTATATATCTTGATATGTTTATGTATTTAGACTATGTATTTTTGTATAATTTAATTTATTACTCACTATTATTTGGCATATTATTTATGACTCTCATTTCTGACTATAATATAGAGTGAGTTACTAGTAACCATATATTAATTATCATTTCAATTGTGTTTTTACAAGAGCTTTTTTATTGATTTAAATGACACTATTATTTTGTTTATTTAAAAATGAATGAATCTAAATTTGTCTACTTTTTACTTTAATATATGCATCTTATTATTATTTCTACGTGGTTTTCTTTGGAATTTTATTATTTATTATTCATATTTTGTTTTTCTCGATTGTTATTCTATTGCATTACACATCACTATAATTTAATCTAATTAATTTTAGTATGTATTTTTTAATTATTAATTATTATGACTCGACACGCCCACAGCCTAAAATGTTTTAATAAGTGCTTTTATGTTTAAACGAGTGTAATTTTGAATGAATAAATAACGTGACAATTTTTTATCAAATTTCGCAAGAACACCTTTTAAAAATTATATTTTAATAATTGAAAATTTAGTTCTTTCTATTTCTCTTATTTCTTCAGATATTGTTGACATTTTGTTTTGTCATTTGTTTTCTTGTTCTCTTCATACGGTAAAAAAAGGTATAGACAACTAATGTTGACATCCAAAGTTTTATTTTAAAACTTTCATGGCGGTTTTGGAGAAAGGGGTTTTTATTTAATACTGACTGCGATAATTATCCTCCATTATTTTACAGCAAATTAATCAATAACTTGTTTTCTTCGTTCTCTTCATTTGTTTTCTTATTTAGTCCCAATCAGATGTCAAAAAAGGTAATTTTCGTGTACTTGGCATTTAATTTTAAAGGCTTGTAATCAAATAAAGTAATATCTGTTACGTAAAGGCAAACACAATAGCTTGTGAATCAGAAAAAAAGTTCTGAATGACGTATAACGGTAACATTTTGTTTGATTTTTGATGTTTATTTTTAAATTTGGAAAAAAAAGACACCGCTTATATTAACACCCAATAATAAACAAACATTTTTTTTTAAAGAGTAATTTTAGTAGCGAATTTCCGATATGACCTAAAGAGTTGATTTTTTTTTAATTGATTTTTGAAATATCAATAAATGAGTCATTTGATTTTTCTAATCATCTTAAATAAAATTACTGAATAGAAGATTGTAAGTTTTAAGAATAAAACAGATAACGAGAAAAGACAACTTGTTTTTTCTTCTTAATATTTCCTTTTCGATATTCTCGTTTCATTTTTTTTTCAACAGTCACAATGTGGTTTTGTGTGTCTTTTGAACAACTCACTAGAAAATTTTTCATTACGCTCCTTTTTACCATTTATGAGAGGAATGTTATGACTAGCGTTAAAAAATGCTGATGGAAATAGAACGATTGGAATCCAAAAAAATCTCTCTAGTAATTTGAGTTTCAGGTATTGTAAAGAATTCTTTGATTAGCTAATTTCGCCATCAAAACATAATATTGTTATAATTGAAGCCTGTTTTTAAGGATTTTGACTGCTTCGGTAGTTAACGGTTATCATGTTTTGTGCATCACAAATCACAAGCCATGTAAAAAAAATAGATTAATGAATAAACCCCTGTATTTCCTAATCATTTTCTCAAAGTGATTTTGTTCTCATCTCTGTTGAAATGTGAATCAATATTTTACAGTTCCTAGGGAATCCATGAATTACGTAGGCACTTAGTTAATTTTCGTTAATTCTTTAAAATTTATTTCAACAGAGAGGGAAAACATTTTTTAAAAGGGAGGGAAGAGAATTTTGTTTTTCACTAGTAAAATAATATTTTACTCATAAAATATCGTTTTGAAAATACATTATATGTTTATAATACTAATTATCTAAATACACCCATAACAGATATACACTTAAAATTAAAGAATTTTACGGTATAACAAGGTGTTTATCGAATAAACAACAATTAAAAATAATAAAAATTATTAAACGACATAATAAAAATAATATGATTATAGAAATAGACACGAAGATAAAAATACTACTTAAAAGCAGATATTAAAACAGTATTAAATTTAAAAATTAAGCACCTGTATAGTAGGTATTTTTTAGGTGTAAGCAATCAAAATAGAAAAAGTCAGTATTTTTTACAGCATTCAAATAATGTTATTTTTTTTTTTTTTACCAGTAAGAATTTTTACTCTAAAAACAGACAATGAAAAACGAAACGTACCAATTTCTCCTCACTTGTTTCCGGAACGGTGTAGTCTGATGATTGAAGACTTTACAAAATAATTATGTCTACCAGACGCCACCACAAAGGTAGACTGCAATTTTGTATCGGTACAGTAAATATTTCCCGCATTGTAAACAAAACACCATACTAGTGATACCTCATAATCGTATCCCCACCCAATAGCGCAATGGGCACTGCATTAAGATTCCAACTGCATCGCATCAAGATCACTTTTGGTACACGTAATGTAAGGTGATCAGTCTTACGCACCTTGTCCCAGTATGTGTAGAACCATCTTAAAAAAACAATATTTCACGTCTACCTTATCAGGAATTGAATCCAGGATCTTGAAAGTGGTGGGGAACAATTTCCTTTTTTAAGATTTTAATTGAGAGTAATCATCGAGTCGAAATTGCTCGTTCGGGGATGTGGTTCTATTTGATATATTTAGAACTGTGTTTTGGAAAAAAATGACATCTCAATGGTGTTTGCAATCAAACCTAAAACCTCATGCATGTATATTCACTGCTATCACTACACCGCGAGGTGAAAAATAATTTAAAATACCATAAACTACTTAATTTCTGGAAACTATTGAGCCTGCTAATTTATGTAAATTATTTTATTTATTAACTCATTAATTTATCTTAGATATTTTATTTTTTAACCCTACTGTAAGCCTCGCCATACTACAATTTTTTTTTTTAATGAGCCGGGTTGTGAATATGAAAAAATAAGTTTAGGTATTTATTGTTAATAATCGTAATAAAAATGTTTAAAAAATAAATAATTAACCGTACTAATTTTGATAAACGGATTACTGGATATGATTTCTATCCAACACTTGTGATGAAGCATTTGGACGAACTGAAAATATTGTTATAATATGTTAACTTAAATCCAAATTGAGCCCAAGTTATTTTTAGAGATTTATAAAGGATACTAAAAAGGAAAGAACCTTCTTATTTTCCATAATGAAATCCTTGTTCGTATACATTTAAGTACCGTCTTAAATAACAATCCTTTAAAGAAAAATATAAACTCAATCATAATAAAACCTAAAAATAGGATTAAGAATTTCATTGTGTTGTATCTACTTTCCCGCTAACGGGGATTTAGGCCTTTGTTAGAAAGAAACAAGATCCGACTTAACATGACATAAATAATA
Organism: Micrasema longulum; assembly: GCF_059751315.1. Lineage (NCBI taxonomy): Eukaryota > Metazoa > Arthropoda > Insecta > Trichoptera > Brachycentridae > Micrasema > Micrasema longulum. Next base: position 268,168 of record NW_028278589.1, read on the forward strand.
CTTATATTAAACAACAACAAAAATATTTATATTTAAAATTATTATCAATAATTTATAGCGAACCAGGTTGTGGTTCCGTGGTAGAGTTGTTGACTCACGGATTTCGAGATTCAAATCCACTCTACCTTATTCCTGTTGGAAGGGCTACCTCCATGTTGAACAATATTGCTTTGGACATACATATTTTTCACGTTTCTGAGGAAATTTTTCGTGAGAAGATTTTCTTATTTTTTAAACATATTCTCAAGATATTATTGTAAAAATATTATAGAATTTATACAACGGTTTCAATATGTCGGTAGAAATATATATGTATAAAATGTGTCTCAATTATATTATGAGGATAACTTTTATTATGACATGATAATATTTATGCTAAGTACTTGTTTTTGTGTATCAGTGTTGTTATTGTACATGTGTGTGTATATGTATATGTGTATGGGTGTGTGAGAATAGTATGTATGTGACGATGTGTAGTGAATATAAGTGGACTTATTGAACAATGATTATCAAAAATTATCTGTTTTTTTTTCAAACTTTAATGAGGAAGCCTATCAACCACCTTATTGATCGATGTTAAATTATTTAGAACGCTCCAGCCTAAAATCCCAATTTAAAAATATGAAGAGAAAGAAAAAAAATTGAAAAAACCACAAAAAAAAATACATGTGTTTAAGTACTCATATACACACATACATATATGATAACATGTATGTATGTACGAGTATAATATGTAAATATTTAGGATGATTATGTTAGAAAATCAAAAATGAAGTTATTTGTTAGTATAAAAAAAAATTTAAAAAAATTTGTATAAACATCTGAATATGCAATATTTTTTACAAAACTACCCTTAACTTCTTTTTGTACTACCATACCGAGTCGTGAAATATATCGAGATCTAATCGTTGCACATTTTTAGTATAATAAGTAATTTCTCGTTTAATTGGTGAATTCTTCCAGGCATTTGTGTTATATTTCTTAATTTGAAACAAGGGCGTATGCTTTGTACGGTGTAACGGTGTAATGGTTCATATAAATTTATTAGGGAAAGTAAATCAGGACAGTCAATTTGGTCGTATGGATTAAGATTTTATATTTTGTAATGCACATACTTATATATATATAAAACTTTTATTGAAATTGAAAGGATCCTATCATTGTGAATCGGATTTTTTTCATTTAAATTTATTTTTGATGGACGCATGCCAGGCATTAAAAAAAATATTCAAATTTACGAATAATATTCGCCAATCTATTGGCTGCGTTAAAAACAGTATGATACTGTTTGTGACACCTGATTTTTATAATCCAAATCATTTCTATCAAACTTATATGTTATTTTTATTTATATATTATGTAGGTGCATATAATATGCATTTGTGTGTTCGTTTTGAATCGACGTTCGCGTATTGTCAAACCTTATTTTATTGTTGACATTATATCGTATTTACTGCATTTTGTGGTTACCTACCGTATTGTACGGGACTCGTTGCACATTATTCATTCGATGTGTATCAGTAAAATTTTAAAATAAAATGCTTTTTTTTTCAGAATACGGTTTTTAAATTTAACATACGTTTTAAAAAAAAATACAATTTATAACATTTCTTGATTTGAATTTTAACAAAAAGGTTTCTCACTTTTTACTAAGCTCTTTCTTGTACCATTTTTAATATAATTACAAGTTTTAAACAATTATTTTTTTATACTTACGCACCCACACACACGCACCCTCTCTCTCATTCATTCCCACACGCACATGTATCCTCTACCTCATTCATTCACGCATACACACATTCACATACACATGAATACAAACGTCACACAAATATAATCACAAAACTTCTTTTCTTATATATTATGTGTCATTATATTTACAGTGGATTTTTTAAATTGGTTTTAGCATTATTAATATTTTTCTACTTATTTTGTTTATGTAATAGCTGTAAAAATCCCTAATAAAATAAATAAATAAAATAAATAAATGAATATTTTAAATCTTAACTTTGGTTGGCGGTGAGTTAAACCTTATTTGTAAAAAACTGATGTAAATTGCCAAATCAGTTTGAATTACAATGCTTTATATATTATTCGATGCGAGGGAAGAGTCATAAGAAAAAATATGGTTTCCGCCTGCAACTAATATCGTGGCAAATTAGGTTTGACTGTGGTTGAGTTAGGAAAATCAAATCGACATCGGAGGTTGATTTCATTTATGCAGGTGCTCAAAATACAACACATTAAGTAGTAAAATCAGCCATGCTGATATTATGGCTTTATCCTTTAGGTGAAAGCTACTTTAACTAATGAGCTATGCAAAGTGCTTATTTAGAATGGATTATGCAAACTTTAGATACAGATTGTTTGTGTTGCGGATTTAATAAAACACTAGCAGCCAACAGTCGGCTATCGCCGAGTGTTCCATGCTAGGGAGTTCAGCCCTCCGGGCCTTGTTTTACGGCCTTACGGGGCTCAGTTTATCGGCCTCTGGCCTCTGTTGGTTAGGATTTGGGCCTCACATTTTTTTGTTCAGAGAAATCTTAATGCGATAAAGAAGAATTTATCACTCAGGATAATGCTACCGAAACCACACACAATTTACAGATATAATACGTTTATTTAATATGTAAATAAAAAGTTAGTTTAATAAGCGATTAACATTGAACAGCGAAGAATCTATAACGTAAAATTATAACAGTCAGCTTTCGTTGACTATTACATGCTAGTTAATTCGGCGCATCGGGCCTCATATAATAACCCTGCGGGCCTTAATGAATTTGTTCCAAAAGCCTTCGTTATTTTGGATCTCGGATGCGCTGTATTATGATAATAAAAAAAATGCACTTGTATCAATCACTTTGTGAAGCACACTTCAGGGATTACATTACGGAAACGGCGCTATATACGTTTTCCATAATAATAATAAAAATATTGATAAAATACATGAAAAGTGAGACGGCAACCATTGTTACTTATTCCACGCTTATACCTGGGTCCAACGTGGTAAAGCGCTGGAATAAAACCGCGATTCATCTGTCAATTTTTTATTTTGTACTACTACCATCACGCCATTTCCCCGTAGGGGTAGGCAGAGAGAATGGACCACCACACACGTCTATCCTGGCATACATTCCTAGCTTCTTCCACATTCATACATCTTGTCATACATGCCCTTCGGTTCTGTCTGCTTTTGACATGACCAAACTAAAGATTTTGGTTTATCTGATCTGCCACGTCTTTCTTGGTCGTCCTCGTCTCGCGTTACCGTTCATTTTCGCCATGTATACTTGTTTTAACGTTCTTTCGTCGTCCATTTATTCTACGTGATCAAACCATCTCAGAGACCCTTTTTTAATCTAATCAATTATATATTGTGTATGCAGACAATTGGTAGAATTCCATATTTAATTTGGTAATGTATCCAAAATAAAACAAATTTATTGGATTATAATTCTACTTAATTTTTTATAAAATATACAAAGGGTATATTGTGACGCGTTTCGTCTTGTTAGGACATTTTCAAACAAACTCGTTTGTTTGTTTGATCTATACAGAAACCTTATTCAGGAGAAAGCAGTTAGGTAAAAGTCATAACAAGGAAGACAGAGACGTTATTCTGCGGCGGGTGTTGACAAAAATAGATTCAGACTTTAGTCGGTGGATGACAGCGATAGGGGATGCACGCGCGTAACATGAGCGGCGTACTTATGAATTTTAATTTATTTTGCTATAACGAGGATAAATTATATGTTTATTTGCATAAATTATGAAAAATAAACTATTAAACAGTATGTCTCCATGTTTTTTTCTTTTTTTAAATATCTGAACTTTAGAATACTCCGTCTTTTACTAGTGGTAACATGATGTTACATCACCGCGCGCAAAGGGATTATTTACCACAGTCTTTTAAGAGTTAAACGGAAAATTTTATCAGATAAAAATGAGTACTATTTCCTTTTTTTTGCAAAACAACAGGCCAGGAGGCCCAATTACAGTGGCGAATTACATCACGGAACACCCAGGCTTGAATAAAGTCACTTTTTTTTTGTGTTCTCACCGGGATTCGAACCCGGACTTAAAGGATTGACGTCAAATTCCTATCCGTTAATTAAGTCTAACGTTCAACATAGGATGGTTCCACGAAATGATAAAGGGTGGACTTATTAATAATATTTTTTTTAATTATTTCATTTATCAATAGAAAAGTTAACACACGAAACGAAACAAAGTACTCCATGAGGCCAACTAATCTCCACTCATTTTTTTTTGCAAAAGCTCCGCCCACGAGTAGAAACTAAATAAATAAAACTTAAAAACAAAATAATAAATGGGTATCCACCCACCCTAATTTTACCGGACCGAATGGATTGTCAAGATAAGTGTAAAAAAGGTTCTTCTTTTTTGCTTCTTTAATAAAAAGGCAGGTATAATATTTTTGAATAATATTAAAAAGATAAAAGAAAGTATTCTGCAAAATATAAGGAGATTTTTTGAATTTTTTTAGTGATTTAAAAAGGAAATAACAAATATTAAAAACAGTAAAAATATTCTTTATTATTTCAAGGCAACAAAATATATAATAGAAAAAAAGAGTTAATATCTTTAGTTTGAATCTAGGATAGTGCGTGTTATTAAAAAGATTGAAAAAAATATTTTTAGTAAAATTTTATTTTAAAAATTAAAATTATAAGAAAATATATAAAAAATAATATAAAATTGATTTTGAGGGTTATTTTTGATGAGTTGAAAATAGCTTTTAATTTTAGAAAATGAGAATCAAGTTGGGGTAGAAAAGGGTTCGAGTGGCTACAGCCGAAATTATATTGAATGTACCTATTAAATAAAAATTTTCTTTTGTAAACTATGTATTTGTATTACATATTGGATTAAATATTGGATTAAATAAAGTAAATAAAAAATTAAAATATATAAAAAGATTTGCAAACCTTTGATCCGTGAGTTTAAGACACTAGCCAGGGGATCACAACCCCGAAAACTAAAAAAAAATTATAAAAACATAAATATTGCGAAGGTAACGGAATGATCATATTTTATCCAAGATAGCTTTACTCTTTAAGGCTTTATGTACTCTATTTGATAACGATTCAGATTCAGTGAAGTGGATAATTGCATTACACCCTTCTATCTAATCTAAATTTCCGATAAAATAACGAAATTGCAATCTCAATATATCAATTTAACGGTGTTCAATAATGGAGTTAAAGTAACAAAAAACGGAAGCACTGTATAAAGAGCATCAACGGTATTTTGTCAAGTTTGTCTTCATATTTTGCAAGTGCTAAGTTTAATCAAATAAATATTAGTTATTAAATGTTAGTAGTTAATTGTAAATAACCACTTACCAATTTAGAGACATACCGACGCAGGCGCTTTCGGTGAATATTATCAGTAAGGATGCTGACAACAAATAGTCAGGTTCTTACTTTTAGTAGGTATTTATTTTAAAAAAACAAACAGCCGACAATGAAATAGTAACATAAAAAAATAAGGTTCAAATACAGACCAGCGAAGTTTCTAAATAAGAATCATACATATTATTAAATTGTGTTACAACAAAAGAGAGTGTTTATGTTTATTTGTATGAGAGTAAGTGTAGATGTGTGTTTATGTGTATTAGTGTGGGAGCAAGTGTTCAGGTGTGTGTAAGTGTGAGCATCATTAAATAATAAGTGGAATTGTATCGCAGCCAGAAATTAGGAGTCTTCACTAATTTGTAAATAAATTAAGGGGCATGTAAAATATATCAATATAGGAAAAAAAAAATGATAGTAGATATAGGTAGATATCTAATTAAAATCAATAATGCATAAAATCACTTCTGTAAAGTGCGTTTGAGGTATTATATCATGAATATGGTGCTTTATAAGTCTTCTATCATAATAATAATTGGTTAGGCCGATTGAAAATGTGTCACAGCGTAAATAAATTCCTTTGCCTGTCTCCTTTTCTCTCGCCCACTTAAATCCCGTCCCTTTTGCACCTTTATAGTTCTAATAACTATTGAGTTGATGATTTTGCCACCTGGGGTCAGTGTCCGATTTGACCGCGATCGAAGTGCATGTTCGGTTTGAAGTTTTGCTGCTCGCTCCGCCTTATCGCCGCCTCAGCTAACCTCGGAGAAAACAAGAAAATCAACTAAAAAGGTCAGTCCATTCACTCCATTTCCTTGCATCCATTTGCGCTGTGACATTTGCAAAATTTTATATACCTACTGCCGAGAACCAGCTCACGCATCGCCCATAATAATTATAATAATAAAAAAACTTTGTAGTTTTATTCCACTTTTATTTATAATTATTTTATAATTTTTTTACCAGTGACCGGGTCTCGTCGTGACCAACATCGTCAAACTTGTGGGGGACTCAACAAATTTCTATGTTATATACAAGTGCAAGCAGGGGTTGTAAATTACGATTTTATATAATTAAGTAAATAAAAGAATTTAAATTAAAATCATTTAAGTATAAGGTAATAACAATTATAAGAATATAAGTTTTGTTTGAATGTATATAATAAAAACTGGTGTAAAATGTATAATTTTATGAAGTGTTATAATGAAAATGTTTTTGAATTACATGTATTTAAATTTAATTAAAACTATAACAGGGGCCGCTGGTTGGTAGTTCCCGGCATTTTTACTTTCAGAGAATCACTTAATTACCCCCGGGGCCCGGAGACATAGCTGTCGATGGAACTACCAACCAGCGGCCCCTGTTATAGTTTTAATTAAATTTAAATACATGTAATTCAAATACATTTTCATTATAAAACTTCATAAAATTATAAATTTTACACCAGTTTTTATTATATACATTCAAACAAAACTTATGTTCTTATAATTGTTATTACCTTATACTTAAATGATTTTAATTTAAATTCTTTTATTTACATAATTATATAAAATCATGATTTACAACCCATGCTTGACTTGTATATAACATAGAAATTTGTTTTAAGATAATAAAATACTTTATAAGAGTCTTCTTTCTTCGCATTACACGAGTTGGATGCTTTTATCTCTATGAGTCTCGTAGAAAAATACGACAACGTTATGAACCTTTATACGCTTGCGCGGAAATTCGAACATTTGTAATACGAATGGACTCAAAATAAAGAGTAGTATCCAGCTTTCAGAGTACCTATATAACGAATTCTATCGAGCCGAGATAAGAGAACATTGATATGGAAAATAAGCATACTTATAGTAGGGTAGGTATCAGGGGCGTGCGGTGGGGTTTTTGATTGGGGAAGCAATTAATTTATAAGTAATTGGTACATAATAATATACACTGCCCTTAAAAAGTTAAAACAAACTTAATACTTTATACATATGATTAGAAATAAAAACAATAATTTGAAATATCTAGTATAAATTGTAATAACAAATTAATCAACTTCACTATATATACTAAAATAAAAAACGGCGAAGTATTTTGTGAAATTATATTTTATTTGACTTAAATGCAGTGAAACCAAAATAAATATTATCTTGTTAAAAAACATGGCTTTTTAACGAAAATTAATTGTTCATAATTTGAACCCAAAAAATCAATATTTGTAGTAGATTATAAACTTTTTTCTTATAACAAATCAACATAACATTGGTGTAATGTTTGTATTAAATTCAAGATTTAATTTTGTATTCCTACTCTACCACAAAATAGTTATTAAACTATTATGTCCAGCGCCAAAATACCAAAATCGCATCTTAGTGCTGTGCGGCACGGCACGGTTTTGCGTTCGCATCACATAGAAAATAATGTATTGTTATGCTTCGATTGCTTCCGTTGCCTAGTGAGGATTTAAGTGTGAGCCTGCGCCCGGATTGCGCGTTCAGTACGGCGCTGGAACGGAATTTCGAATTTGCTTCGATCGCGATCGTTCTTTAAATCGATACCCAGCCAGCCAGTAGCAAGTACTTGCAGATCAATACGCGCTTGACAGCGCTGGTAAATGGGTGTGCCGGAGGCTACATTGCTCTTTAACATATTTTTTTAAGGCGATATTAAAATTCCTTCACAATTTATCGCGATTATTAATAAAATTATTATTACATAATTTGTTTACAGTAATTTTAGTGGTAGGTATTATGACTGATAATTAATTTATTAATTATGCTATTTTATAAACATTATTGGCCAAAATGTAGGGGAACCAATGGTTCCATGCGTTCTATGAACGAACTGCGCATGCTACGTATGTTTACTGAAAATATTATTTGAATTTGTAAATCGCGTACGCATAAACATTTTCGGCGATAATTTTAGGAATATTTGAAGACTATTTTTTTTAATATTTGCATTAAAAAAAAAAAAGCGTACATATCATTAATTTAAAATATTCACAGAAATGCGCCGCATCCACGGTATGTATGGACGAAACGCGCCTGGTACCCGTCTCCTCGTCAGAACACTAATAACATCAACATGAAAATCCCACTATACACCTTCAGCATAGTAGTTACAAAAATATGAAACCAACGTGCTGATAGGAGACATGTTATTGGTATAATAGTTTACACTAACGCGCAACCTTTTTTATGTTTGACCTCGTGGATTAAATAAGGTAACTTATAGATTATAACGACGTTAATTTATTGATTTACTTTGAACGATTAAAATTACTTTTTGGGTTGATATCTGTATTTCTCGTAACATCTGTTGATTTTTTTTAAATAAAAGAGGTAAAAATATCAATGTAGGTGGTACTACGTACATAATCAACGGCCTCAGATCTAAGGTTTTATTTTTTCTCATTATTTCTTCATCTAGATGACGTCAGAAAACGCTTTTCAATTTTATGTTTAACCAAATAAATTTTTGTGGTAATTAATACTTGAATTAATTACATTACAAACTTTGTGGTTTTCCAAGAATGATTTGTTTTATAACTTCATAAAAATCAACACAATTTTAAAAATGGTTTCTTCAAAAAAACATTTTGTAAATTGTCTTAATTAGGAATTCATTTGAATTCCTAAATGAGTTTTTCTGGTTAAGTTGATTTTAATCAAATATTTTCTTTTAATTAACAATAACAGGTAACTGGACATTCATACACATGTAACATACAAGATATCCCTTCACCCTTTACAATTGTTCACAGCATTCAATGTGCTACAAATTATGAATTTAAACAAATTAAAATAAACTATAAGAGCTTGTGATATAAATGTATAAAATAAATAATTGTCTGCCTTGCCGTGTAATGCTATGTAATCCTATGCAATAGGTCTCGGGTTCGATTTCCGACATGGTTGATATGAAATATTAATTTCATAGGGTGTTTTTACCTTAGAATAGTCCCTGGACTGGTACCTAAAACGTAAGTTTAGTTTAGATGCAGTGCCCTATGCACCATTAGATTTTAAAAGTGAATGAATTTTTATTTCAATTTTAATTTCGATTTCCAGTTTTTCAGCTTAAGAAACTGATTTTTTTGGAAAATAAAAAAATTTATATGGAAAAATATTAATAAAACACTAGGAAAATAAACATTTACTTAAAAAATTATATAATAGTTGCTTGTAAAAATTATTACTTAATGATAGATATTATTATATTTATACAAATATTACAAATTTCAATTTCAATTTATTTATTTTATAAACGTTTATGTACATTACAAAAAAGTTCAATGCATTTATAAAACGAAAAAATTAATACTAAAATTTAAATAGACAAAAATGGTAAAATAAAAATACCCAGCAATTATAGAGAAAGAATGCTATCCTCTCTGAACTTTTTTTCACTAATATAAAAGATGTCAATATCCGAAGAGATACGGTTGAGTAAAGACATTGCTCTTCCTACTGGCATTACCATCGGCAGGTTGGTTCTGCAAGCAGGAAGATAAAACAGCTTAAGCTGTCTTTGTTTAAGGTAGTCCTTAGGAACAGAAAGAAAAAAAACACCGTTACACCTATGTTGATCGTAATACCACGGATCAATCGGAAAAAATACATAAGCAAGTATGCATTTCTTCTTTTCTCCAAACTATTGTAGCCAAGCATTCCCAGTATGAAGTCAGAATGTGTTATAGAATATTTGCTGGCCTGAATATACCTTGCTTGTGTCCGGGCGGATAAAAAATACAGTTCTGTTTGTGAAATAGAACCAAAACCCCGGACAAGTGTGTTTTACTCCTTTGCTGCTTTCAGATAAAAATCCAAAAAAAGAGAACCAAGGGGGAAAAATGTGCCTTCTAGTGTAGTAGTTGGTGTGTTCACCTACCATGCTTGAGGTTCCGAGTTCGATTCCCTGGAAGGTTGACATAAAATATTGTTCTTTTAAGTTAGTTTTACACTGAACTATTTTATTGTCCCTAGATTGGCACCTGAAGCATTAAGACTGATCACCTTACTTGTAACAGACGATCGAGATATGCTGTATTTTTTTTAACAGCGCAGTTCCTTAATGATGATGATGATGAATATATCAAATGTTATTAAATCGCTTTGCATTAATTAATAATTAGGAAGTTCACTGGTTTTTTAAAATTATTTTTTATTTGTTACTAGACTATCAAACTAAGGTTATTTTTATTTTTCATTTTTATCTATCGTATAATCAGCGTTATGATTTTTTTTTAGTTGCGTATTTTTGGAATTACTTCGCGTGTGACGTCTCAAGTTTTCTTCCGCTTCTTTTTAATCAGTTCTGCCGATTGGTCCGTAAACTGGAAATTTTTCACAGCGCTCTTATCATTGGTTGATTCATAAAAACCAGTTATGTCGTTTAAAGTTGTTCTTAAAATATTTTTTTCGTTCGTTTTCAAGAATCTTTGAAGTATAATTTAATGCTCTAATTTTTACCGCGCGTAAAAAATCATTTTTCCTATCCTATTTCCCGTAGGGCTGAACTTTTGAATTACTATTTTTTCTATCTTGAATTATTTGAACATGAAGGCACAACGTAATAGATACCGCCACTTCCCCAAGACACGACGAATTGAAAATGTTATATATTTTGTACATTTCAATAAAGACGTGGGACAATATTTTCCCCGTGTACGAAACTCAATCATGTGGCAAAAGCTTTATCAAGAGAAAAGTCATAGATTCTTGTTTTACCCGTAAATATCAGCTCTTTACATAGTCCCGAAACCATTACAGTTATAAATAAAAGCGAGAGAACAGATTGCGAGACGCGTAAAAAGGGGCTATTTTCATCCCCTCTTTCGCAACAAAGGCAGTTTTGGTGGAAACATATTGAAAAAAACCCAGCCTCTTACTTGTTGCTAAAGCCTCGAGAAACACTTCGGGTGTAAACTCATAAAGTCAATATTTAAAGGGATGCTCATATTAAAAAATACTATTTGTAACCGAATATTTTTCTCTTATCGTAAACATGGATCTTAACTTATGGTATATAATATCATAGATATTTTTTATTTTATCGAAAAAAAAACGTATTTTTATAATTAATCAAATAAATTTTAAAGTTAAATTACTCGGGTGTTAATAAACTGGGTTGTAACATTACGAATTCAGGATTGAGGGTATGAAGATTCGAAACCAACTCTTCTAAATATTGATTCTAATTCTAATAGTGAATGTTCGACAATGTGTAAAGTGGCTACATGGACCAGCCAATGACTGGCTATAAGTCCTTTAAATATATACCTACTTACAGATGGCTACATTCGTTCCACTGTTTGACATAGGCCTCTTCTAAACTCTTTCAATATTTTGTGTCTTGGACTGTTTTCTGCCATCAACGCGCAAGCTGAACAATGTCATCTGTTCGCCTTTTATCGTGGTATTACTACGACTCTTTTGTTCTCACACACATCTCATACTGTTTTGTCTCACCACATGCCCCGCCAATCGCCATTTTATCTTTGTTGTCCTATGAGCAATGTCAGTAACCTTTATTTGGTATTTGATCCCGCATATTTAATTTTAACATTAAATTTGTCTTTCCACTGTTCGCCAAACGTACTTTAACTTTTGTAAACTTCTGACAGTGAGGGACATAGTTTTCAGGCCATTACTGGCAAGATACACGAGTCATAGACGTTAGCGTTCATGTTTATAGGCACCTGTTTGTTTCCAAGAATATATTTTAACTTGCCTAAGGCAGCCCAGTTTAGTCGTATTTGCCGTGGATTTCCGCATTTCACTTCTCTTTCTCTAACTTTTTTATGTGCCCATAATATACATATTTGGTGACTTATCAATGATATTATTGTCAACGTCAACTCTGTCATAGCTTAGAATAAGAGCTTTTGTTTTCTCCACATTAATTTCTAAGCCAATATTTAAGGATGCATCGTGAAAGTTGTCAATCATTCCTTTAAGTTCGTATACATATTGAATAATAATTATTAAAAACATTTAAGTTTGCAAGTGAAAATTCTTGATGGAAGTTCGTTGTAAATTATTACATAAATAAAAGACGAGTGATACTTTAATCCACAAATATTTAATATCCATTGACCGGTTTCATCGCTTTCGCGACATCTTTGAGACTGGTATCTTCGTTAAGGAGTTCAATGTATTTATACAAAACAGAGGTAAGGATAGATAATTCAAAATTATATGAAAGTAAATTAAATAAAGTTATTTTTATCTTAAGGATCATTATCAAAATTTTACTAAAAATAAAATACTTAAACTCATTAAAATAGCATTACATCACCTCATTAGTTAACCCAAAAAAAAATTATAGTAATCCTTAAGATAAAAATAACTTTATTTAATTTACTTTCATATAATTTTGAATTATCTATCCTTACCTTTGTTTCGTATAAATACATTGAACTCCTTAATAAAGATACTAGTCTCGAAGATGTCACGAAAGCAATAAAACCGGTCACTGGATATTCCAAATTTGTGGATTTGAGTATCACTCGTCTTTTATTTATATTATAATTATTATTTTATTATCTGCAAAACAAAAATGGTTCAGAAATGTATAAGTTATTTTTATTGTTTTTAAAATCAATGTGAATGACAGGCGCCGTGGCGCAGTAGCGTGTTTGATTCCACTCAATTGCAAGAAATAAATCTAAGAAAAAAAAATTACAATCGCTCTGGATGTAGTGGTGTATTTTCATAACTTCATTTCATATCCTTTCCTTTCTACCTGCTGACTCTAAAATTGAGGCTTAGCTGGTCATTCCTTTAAAAAAAACGTGTTTTTATATTCCATGATCTAAAATGTTCTTCGTCTCTGTTGTAATTTGTTGATTATAAAGGTAAACAAGATAAAATAATTAATTTAAAATTTCCGAAAAAAAAATATTTTTTTCCGTCTAACAACATATTGGAGCAAATGTTATTGTTATTAATGTTTTATACTCGTAGATATACATTTTATTAGTTGGCATACGTAAATTTGATAATACTGGTATTTTTCATCAATTATTTTTAAGTGGACACCTCTAAATAATGTAAGAGTATCGATCATTTCTTTTGGTCGTAGTTGAACTTGAAGTGACAACTCTATTTAAACATTTGCTTTGTAGTTCTAAATAATTTACATTGATAAAAGAAACGTTTAAAATTAACGACACGCTTTGTGTAAAAAGACATAAATCAAACTCATACGTATTAAAGTCGTATTCGTTTAGTGAGACGCTTTTTCTGCACTTTCACGTAAATTTAATGGAAAAACGGAAAACATGGGATTTCTCTGTTCCTCTCTCGGACGGGGATCGGGAAATCGGTAGTGTTCGGTCGAGTTCGGGCGCGATCGGTTCTGTGGAGGGGATGCCGAGACCCGGGCAGGCCACGTGACCAGGTATCGACCCGCCATTGGCCCCCCACCCCGCCCCCCCTAGCCCAAGAGTATAAACCTGTACTGTAGACGAACGTCAAGTAATGACCGACACATAAGCACCTGCTTAATACCACTAAATACAATTACTTAAAAATGCATTCATTTAAAAAAAAACTAAATTAAATTTTATAACCTTATTTTTCTTCTTCATCCCGTTAGGATCAATTGTTTATGCCAGTCCAGCGACTGGAATATTGCAGTGTAAATGCACAGTTTGTCAACCATGTCGGGAATCTAACCCGAGACACCTTGCGTGCAAGCGCCCTGACCACTATACTACGTGTCGCGGAATTGATCTAGTTACAACATACGTAAAATTGATGAAATTTAATTGATCTCTTTGGTAATTCAATTTTTTGAGTGTAAACAAAATCACTTTTAAAATAATGAAGTAAATATATTTTTTCACTATTTTTGAAATTTATATAAAAATCGATAGTTTTTTTAAAACTTTGTTTTATGTGTTCATTATTATGTTTTTTTTATTTCTTAAAATATTTTTAACGTTTTATATGTTCATTTATTATTTGTAATTTCCTTATTTAAAAAAATATTTTTTATTATTATTTTTTATTAATATATCATTATTTTAACTTTTTTCTCTCTCAATCAATTAAAGAACATCTTGCAAATTTTATAAATGTCCTTTAATTAACATTTCATATTAAAATTATATTTATTATAAACTATCGTGTGTTCATCTACTATACCTATATATTCTTTTATTTATAGCACCCTGAAAATTTTATCATTTTATATTTTATGTCATAGTAAATCCTTCTAATTTCTATCATTCACTGCGGAAAATGGATACTGACTTTTTAAAACTTATTTTTAAAGTAAAAATATTTAATAAAAATATTAGGAAGCAGAGCATTATGCTCTGCTTCCTGGCCTACGACCTAAGCTCGTTACGAGGAGCACATTTGGGCGACCCATAGGGGGGCTCAGGGTATGTCGGGCCAGTATCAGATCCCAGCTTTACCAATTCACAAGCTGCCTATCTTTACTACTTTCTCCAGTACTTTTTTGTTTATTTATATTTTGGTAAAGTGTTAATTGGGGTTCAAACTGTCAGTAGGATCACAGTGAGTCACATCTTGCTGGAGGGTGTGATTTTATAAAATGCTGCCAACGCCCAGTTGCATTCCACCCGCAACACTACTGACTAGTCCGACTCGTTAGCGTTCACGTCGCGAACCCCGGGCAATGGGATCACATTCATAACGGTGTGATCACAACAGATAACGAGAGGGTGAAAGGCGTGTTTTTGGCGCCTCCACACCAAAACCGACCAGCCAAAGGAAGGTAACCCCGACAGAAAAATTCACCAGAGAAGGCAATGGGAAACCACTTTGGTCATATTTTCCCAGGAATCACTATGGCGAATACATCCAATAAGCTGTTGTCCTGGCTGCGGAGTAGCGCAGGACCGAGATGCTTTCGCTGTAGAGATCGCCAGCGTCGGAGGGACCTGACAAGGCATCTCAAGAAGAAGTTAATAGGTATAAAGTCGTCACATTCTTTTGAGTGCTTTATTTTTGGCATTGAAACTACTGGGGATGAATTATTTCTACAAAAACTTTTCCAACGACAACAAAAGCATCGCACATCAGATTTATTGTTATTCCATCGGGACATGCCTTGGATCTGTACAAAACCATCTCAAAATAAATAATTAATTATTATACATTTAAAGTATTCATATGACTTGTACCTCAAAAGTTTTATCAATGACCAAAATGCAATTGATATCAAAAGCAATTTATTTCACGGGAATATTATTTGTATTTTCTCCAGGACACTTTTGCTTTTACCCAAACCAT
This sequence comes from Micrasema longulum, assembly GCF_059751315.1. Classification (NCBI taxonomy): domain Eukaryota; kingdom Metazoa; phylum Arthropoda; class Insecta; order Trichoptera; family Brachycentridae; genus Micrasema; species Micrasema longulum. The sequence continues at coordinate 283,802 of NW_028278589.1, forward strand.
AATTCGTATGAAGAATTTTTTCCAGCTTAGCTCTAATATTCAAGCTTATAAATAAAATAAAGCAATTCAATCTTATGATAAAATAAAATTATTACACTTCAAGGAAAACAGTTTAAATACCCTAAAATATTATATAACCGCAAAATAGTATTACGAATAAAACTATTATTTGAAGATGGCAAATACGATAAGTTATTTTTTTTGTATTTTGAAGGAAACCTTTGATGGTCTTTATAAAATCAGAATTCTAGTTTACAAGCCTAATTTTACTGTCAATAGATGCAATTTAAATTTTTTCGAGTTTTTATTCACTAAACTTTTTTACACAAAACGCTGAAAAAATTCGTAATGCACATAACTTAATATGCATAAAAAATACTAATGATATTTAACCATGTATCAACAGAGTGTCAAGTTTAATAATTTTTTTTTACCTTTGAAGAGATGCACATTTGTGTATGCATCTAATCAAAATTCATTCGATTCAATTCCCTTATAGAAATTCCTTTTTAATAAAAATTTTAATGATTGTATTTTCGATTTCTCCCGAGTAGAAGATATTCGTATTAAGAAGCTTCGTTAGATTTTTACTTCACTTGTTTACGTTTTACTATATACTCTAAGGTTTAACTTGTTATTTAATAACGTCGTACTATTTTTTACTTTATAAAAGCATTTAAAAATAAATAAATACATTTTGGAATGGTTAGATAATAACTAAAGACCTTACCACATACCTATATTGAGATCAGCGCATTTTGTGAGGCTGATACAAGCATTATCGACAAAATCAAGAAAGGGGTGCGGTGTTGGTTTTGACATGCAGAGCAAATGGATCTTGAAAGAACGTGTTAAAGGATTAACGTTGCCCATTTTGTTGAATGTTGAAAACGAGGAAGACTGAGAAAGACATGGCATGGCAGTATTCAACAATTATGCAATTGAAGTTGTACAAGACAAAAGTCGAAATAATCGTCGTGCGTGCGGCAGAAGAGATATGAATGAAGAGGAAGCGATGTTTTAATGCTAAGACAGATTCAGAGGTGCGTTTTATCACCTCTGCCTACCTCTACAAGGAAACAGCATGATGGTTTGTTTGTATATATATTTGAATATTTGTTGATTGCATTTCTAAATTTAATATTAATCTGTGTTTTTTATTTACACATATATTTGTATAAACTCGTTATACTTTTAAATGGAGCCCTATGGGAAATTGAATTTAAAAAATGTTTTCGTGCGCGCGGTAAAAATTAGAGCATTCAATTTTAATGCAAAGTTTCTTGTAAATGTACGAGAAAAATAATAATAAATATTTTGATAAAAACGTACTACTTTGAACGACGTCACTGGTTCACATGAAACAACCAATAATATGAGAGCTATGAAGGATATTCGGTTTTCTCACCGAAAACTAACCAATCGGGAGAACTGACTGAAAAAAACCTCTGACGTCACATGCGGAGTTATTTTTAAAAAAAAAACATTTTTTATATCGTAGCGCTGTATAATACGATATAATATAATAGTATATTAATAAAATACTTTTGAAAAAACACTGAACTTATTCATTATAGCAATATCTTAATCTGTTTTTATTGGAGAAACGTTGAACTGAGATAGACCTTATATGCGTTTTCAAAATACTTAATTCTATAAGTGATGTCCCATCTCTGTTGCAATAAATTTATTTTCATGTTCCCAACCATGCCACCAGAAGTTAAAATCCGCTATTTATTAAATCTTCTAAGAGCAACGTTTGTTTTTATGCCCCAATGTCCAGAATGTGTAAATTAGTCAATTCATCACATGACTTGGAACTCTTTGGAATAGATAGATCTTTCGGCTTTTTGTAGATCTCTTTGGGACTAAAACAGTGTGAGATGAAATTGGATTGGCATGGTTTAGCTCAAAGTCTTATGTCTTTCGTTTTTATGAATATTATGCATACGATTATTGTATTGACCTTGTTGTCTTTGCTACAAAGTTTTATGTTATTTCTGTTCAATTTCTTGTATATATGTTTCATGTAACTGTTATAATTGGTTTAGGCCGTAAATACGATAAATAAAAAAATATCAATTTCGAAGTGCTTTATTATCTCAGACTATGACGCAATATTCTTAGTAAAATTAAATTATTCCAGCTAACCAAAAACAGTTTACACATTTCAAAAAACAGAAAACCGATACATTATTTGAAAAATAAGCTTGTTTAAATACACTTTTCATCAGTTTTATTCTCTGTTGAATAACTGTTGCATATTTTTCAGGCGCAACCAATATTTAGATTGTTATGAAAACCTCACGAAGCCAATTAAAATTAAAAGATTACTGTTAAATATTTTCAAACACAAAATCAAAACTTTAACCAAGTCAGACAAGAAGATCAGTACTCAATTTGTGTGAAATCACAAAAATAAATCGAATATCAGTTCAAGTGCCGCAAAACATCGTTTATCTGGTATATTAAATAATCAATTTGCTCACTAATCTATAGACTTTTTGGTGTGATATAATTTTTTAAGACAGGTTTATTTAACACTCATTTAGTTTATTCAGAAAAAAAATAAGTACCCGTGTATTATTACAACTAAATATTTTTTTTACATAAATTTAATACATTTATTTACTAAATGTTATTAAATATTTGTAAATAACCACTTACCGACTTTTCTATATCTACCGGTTTAGAGACGTACATGTCTCTTCGTCAGGACACCAATTAAACAAACATGCAAAACTCACTATACACCTTCACCATAGTTGTTGCACAAAAATATAAATCCAACACGACATGCATTTTAATAAGCACGTCCACTGATTAGTGCAAACATGCACTGATTAAATTATGGAAATATTTTTTGTTTGAGAAATAGTTGGAAAAAGGTAGAGGGGATGGAGGGAGGGGTGAGCTTAATAGATTAAGGGTGACCATTACAGTGGAACATCGTATAACGGGACTTTATTAAAAGTTTGTTTGATTATTGATCAAAGAAACATTAATTTTTAAAGCTTTCCTAATGTGAAATATTTCCATATTATTTACTTTAAACCTTTTATTATTTGTATGTAAATTTTTTATTTCTTTATTTTTATTAAAGTCATGATTTAAATTGATAAGGTGATTTGCGAATTTGGAGAAAGTATTATTGTGAAGACACTTCATATTTTTTTAACACGAATATCAACCTTTCTTCATGATTTTTCTTAATGTTTATTGATGAAAACAGTATTTTCAAAGTATTTTATTACTAATTTTTTATACATTCAGCTTTCTTTGACTGCTTTAACGCCTTTTATTAGCTTCTGGAGGCTCCAGCGTCCGCTGGGCCGTTTTGAAACTATAATCTATTGCGATGGGTCACCGTAAATAAATTATTTCCCTCCAAGCCTGAGTTGTCGAAAAACTGAGCTACTGGACGAAAGGCAATTTTTTATATGGATAACAGCTTGCTCATCACATCCGGCAGACCACACTTGAGGACTTAAGTTTTCTTGTTGGTGCCCAAATACACGGAAAAATTGCTCGTTGCCGAACGAGAAAAGCGACCCAAAGTAATCTGATAGCCCGAGAATCGTTGTGCTGAAAGATAATAATCCAAAAGTAAATAATATTCACTTCAAAAAAAAAAGGGAAGTGAATTTTTCACTAACTGGGAATACATTGATTGGACATGATCAATTCGCCGAACAAAACTTTTTAGAAGCCTTGAAATTCGTTTTGGAAGCCACTAGATATGTGTTTCCGACAGGACCTATAACAAGGCCACAGTAGCGATAAGATCCATTTGGTAATCATAGAGAGCAGAAAAACAAAACTCCAGGATGTGTTCAGAAAATTGATCAGGATATTCGCAACAGCACGAAAGGGAATCAACAAATAATTTTTTTATGTAAATTTAATATTTTTAAAATATAAATTTTATTTTTTCATATATATTTATAAAATGGAATATCTTAGTTTTTACATGTAAAAATAATTAAAATAATTAGATAAAATTAGGTATATATAAAAATAACTCCTAAGTATACATATAATCCAGAGGATAATATGTAAAAAAAGTAAGAGAATCTTGACACGAAAATCTCCCTCAGAGACGTGAAAAATGTCAATGTCTAAAGCCAATTCAATAATGAATTATCTTTCATAGGTTTATTTAATTAAAAACTTTCACACTAATTTATTGAAAAACCATCATTTTTAAACACAAAAAAATATGCATAGCTCATAACTACTTTTTTTAAATTAATATTTTTAAACATAAAATAAACATGTTTAATAAAATTTGCTTTAAAAAGATTATAAATAACTGAGAAGTTCTAATATAAGCATTAATGAACCTCCAGAAATGACAAACACTCGCGTTTCCATCATACCTAAATATTTGGAATGAAGGAAATTTCTACCACAATGCATTTAAGGGTTAAAAAAATTAGAACAAAGAGGTAAACCATGAACAGACAAGCGATGAAATATTTTATCAATAAATTAAGTACAAATATTATTTCAATGTTTTTTCTAAAAACCAAATTTATATTTATAATGGACATCCAAAATTTAAATAATCGACGTGCGTGCATGAATGAAGAGGAAGCGAGGTCATTATGCAAAAACAGAGAGGGTTGGCGTTTTATTATATCTTCTCACACCAACTAGGAAACGGCGTGATGGCTTGTTTGAACATTAGACTTATTTAAATTTATAGAAATATATTCACATAATTATAAAGCGCCATTTTCATCTTTTTATTTGAATTTTTAAGTGGCACTAATTTGATTGATGCGATATTTATGATGTAAACATTAAACCCCGTTTTGAAAAACTATCACTATGATCTGCAACTTTTAGAACGGTGCGGCGTTAACATGTAAACAAAAACTGCCCTGCAAAAATAGGATTTTAAACGTTAGGACTTAAAACCGTAATTAATTTTCTTTTTCAAAAACATTACTGTAATGATACCACTCGAAATATAGAACAACGACTGATAAATCAAGTCTTTATTTCATATTGAAAAAAAAATATTCTGCAAGACTAACAGTATTGCACATCAAATATCCGTCTGCATTAGAGTAACGTCCTTCAGTACATTTACTTTGTTCCTATCGTTCCTACCAACAGCAAAAACTATGGCTTGCATGCACTAATGTCCCGATTTTGTCTTATTGTAAACTCAAGACAAGATCTGGACTTCCTTGGTGTAAGTCTTTATAGATTTAAAAAATCACTTAGATAGACCAAATCTTGCCTTGAGGTAGTTTTTTTTTCTTTTTCTAGGTTTAATTTTATTCAGTTTTATTTTATTTTATTAGTGCCTGTATTAATTACATGAAATTGTATTTACCGTCGTTAGAATGGACTGCATAAAGCCGTCAAATAAATAAATAAATATAAAAAACAAAGAAACGCAGCCTATAAAGAGACCACAGGGCGTGGTAAAGTCAGTCAGTCCGAAGCGTCAGCCCGTGCAAGTCAGCGTAAAATCAGCCTAAACAAGTTATCTCAACGCAGTCACTCAGTTCCAGCATGTAGTTCAAGTGAAGCCAGCTCAACACAACTCTCCAGTACTCTCTCACGGACGTCACGTGTCCGTCGTTTATTTGTCACAATATTTTTTTATCAGTATCGAAATGTGATAAAATAGTAATTCTTAACTCCAATATGTTTCTTCTGTCTACGCTTTAACTGGTGTAGGGGCTCATCAATACACACTCTCAAACACCTTTACATGTATTTAAATGATATTTTTTAAACAATTTCAGTGAGCATTACTTTACGGGTTCTTGAATCCAATACGTAATGAGGACTGGGAATTTATAGGTTTGAGTTTGACACATTAGTATGTGAAATAATTCAATTCAATGAATCTCTTCACAACAATAGCGGTTTCAGCTCTTGAACTTTACTCAAATCAACAGATGGAAGAATCGAAAAAATGCGGTTTCTCAAATATATGTCAAATAGGGAAATAAAGTTCTATAAAATACTGTCCAGTAAAAAAAAAATGTTTATTATTAGTAGAATAAAAAATATTTTTTTTAATTGTAGTTTTGAATTCCTACAATACAGTCATTCCATTGGCCACGCCCCGAATACGTCACGATTCATTTTTATTTGTTCAAGCCCATTCAAATTTGTAGGATTAGGTAATTGAAGGTTTGGTTGGAGTTCCTACCCCAGTTAGAGATTGACAGAGAAGACACGAGGTTGTTGTTTAATGCGTATTTATTACATGGCGAATAAGATACAGCACTTGCTTGTGTAGCACGAGCATAGCGGCGATGATGGGTTGAAGAGACTGCACTTGAACTACATGCTGGAGCTGAGTGAACTGTACTGATCTTGTTGGGTTGATTAACTGTACGGGCTGACTGATGTTGGCTGCGTCCTGTGGTCTCTTTATATACCATATTTTTTTGTAGTTCATGTATTCATGGCAGGGACAAAGTGAATGTACTGCAGAACGATGCCCTCCGATTTCATGTGAAATACTCATAGAGTTGCATTTTACGAATGTATTGGATTCGATTGAAAATGATGACATTGCATCGTCGGTCATTGGTCTATTTTAGGTGAACTAATTTAACACGTGTGTGTCATCGACTATTGACTATGGTCCCTACACATCTACCAAGGTCAAACATGTCGCATTTTTATAGTAACGTATTTGATTAAATATCTTTTTTACATTTATATATGAAAACATTTCTCCTCAATATCCATATTGATTTCGAAATAAAAATATTTTTAAAGAATTCTTTTTTTATATTTTTATCGGTTTTCGTAGTATGTTATATTATCCTTTTGTGAATGCAGCTAATGAAAGGCCACAAGCCCTACAAATGCATAAACTCCCGTATTTCCTTCTCTAAAATTTTCGCCATCTTTACTGTTGTTTGTCAATACCAAATATTGTTTTTCTTTTCATGAAATGATACCTCGATTAAAAATTCATTAAAGTACTCAGAGTTCAATTGTCAATTCGAAAACTACCACTTTGAATAATTACTCAATAATTGGACAATTAGTATCAGAATTCAAAGTAATATAAGTGGATTCTGATTCCACTTGTGACATACAATGGTGTTAATTAAATGGTGTCAAATGCTGAATAAAACGTTTACTTCAGCTGCTGATAAAATAAGAATTAAAATGTCTTTTTCAGGACGTGACGTGTCTTATGGTTAGAACAAATTAAATGTAGCTTTCAATCGATGATTTTAAAACGTATTTTCCTGAAATGAAACCCAGACGTGAATATTTATTTGTAATTTGTGTTTGTTTCACAATGGCAATTATGTATTTAACAAATACACAATAAAAATAATAAACATTGACCACCACCTAGTTAATAAAAAAACAGTGTAAGAAACATTGACATATTTGAAGACTCGTTAAGGCAAAAAAAAAACAAAATACAATAGTTAAATAACTTAATATCTTTCTAAACACTCAAAATTTAATAAATATTTAACAACTTTGTTTTTAACCATTTTTTTCTACCAACATGTTGACTGTCCTAAAAAAAAGCATCACAAGCTCCTTTATCAAGGTATAATTAACTAATTAATTCTATCCTGTTTTATTAAGACAGTGATTACTAAATATTACATCGGTACATATGAAGCAAATAAGTCGTCTTTTTGTCATGTTGTTTTTTTTAAAGATGGGAAGTGTGAAATTAAATGGATAAGATCTTATAAACTACACAGAAGTGGACTAAAGGAAATATTATTTATTTCGTCATTTATTATTGAGTTCAGTTCAGGGCAGAAAAAATAAGCATTATTTTTTAGTTTATTATAAATATTATTATTGCTTTCTTATTATTCATCGCTTTTATAATTTCTAAGATCGAAGTTGTTTAATTTTAATATTTTATTATCAATAAATCACGTATTTATTTTATTATTATGAATAACAACAAAGTTAGTGCTTCAAATATAAATTTTATACTTAAAATTCAATTTATTTATACTAACGTATACAGAATGCATAATGTGCCCATAATTTAACCATAATATGTTTATAAGATTTATCAACTTAACATGTGTCTTATATTTTATTACTATGTTACTATGTTATGCCTTTTGTAAAAATTTGCTACAGCCGTTAATATATAAATAAATAAATAATCTTCAAAATGAATTTGTCAAATTTATTGCACCAACTTATGCTTTCAAGCAAACCCAATGCTTAATTTGTGTACAATTATTATTTTTTTACTAGTTAAGGGTATTTTATGGAGTAAAATTATTTTCCAACAGATGATCAGTTTATGTACAAAAATCATGATTTCATTTTATTATTTTTTTGTTTGCACCGCAATGAGCCAAGAGACCCAATTACATTGGTTCATCACAGCATAGTATACCCAGGTTTGAGAAAAATCCCATTTATTTTTTGTGATTTCACCGAGAATCGAAACCGGAACCTTCCGTGTGTGAGTCAAGCGTAAGTCTTAACCACTACACCACGGAGGTCGCCAACACAGTTATCAAACAAAATTTATATCTATTGATGATCTCGTTGTACCCAAATGTTAAAAATAAATATGGACAGCGAACATTAGATTATATTGTTCCTAAAATTTTTAATATGTTGCATCTTGATTAGAAATCATGTCTTAATAAATATACAATTATGTATTTATTTATTTAAAATAAAACACTTTTTAAATTTACCACACAAGAGTTAATTACATTAAATACACGACTAGTTTCGGGTAATCAGTATTACCCATCCTCAGGTGTAAATATAAACTAAACTAAAATACATACACAGATTAATATTAGGTACTGATAGTGTTGGGTGGAAGGGGAAAGGTAATGTGAGGTGGAGGGGATGGGGTTTTCCTAATTATCAGAAATATTGAAAGCAGGGGTGACGAATTTTGGAATATAATATTATTAATTAAAGTTTTATCTGAATTTAAATTTTTTTATATTTCAATATTTTCTAAGTTGTTCATTGTGATTCCTTTATTTATAACCGAATGTAAGAGTTTAATTTTATGTGAATGAAACGAATGATTTGTATCCATAATATGGTTTGCGAATTCAGAAAAACTATTACTGGAAAGCCCACGGCGGTGTTCGTTAATTCTAATTTTTAAATCTCTCGCAGTTTGGCTTATATATTTGCTGTTACAATGTTTATATAATTTTAAATAAATTCAAAATGTCTTTCCACAAAGTAAATGCTGAAACAATAAATAATATACAATTATGTCTTTATTACGAAAGTGGTTAGAAAACAGACTCTTTTTGTACTGATTTATTATTTATGTAAGACTTTAATTTCAAAAATGTAAATGGAATTGTAATTTTTTTATTTATTTTGTTTTATTTTTTATATTGCTTTAGTTGCATTAATGAGCGCCCTCTAGTTTTTTAAAAGCGCAAAATTATAATCTAGGTATATGTGTATTCTTTAATTTAATTGTTTTTCTCTTTTCATACATGTTTTAAATGTTTTAAACCATTTAATCTGGTTTCGTTGAGTTTTTATTTACTTCTTGATACTTTATTTCAATTTTCAAAGCATTGAAAACGAAATAAAAATATGTTCATTATTTTATTTGTGTACAATATTATGTCTGTAGTATTTTATTTGAATCTTAATTGACACTTATGTCGGAGCACCTAATGACATACTAATTTTTAATAGTTTAACGAGACAAATATGTTTTATTCGTTTTTTTTAATTATATAACGAACTAATATTATAATTATACGAGTAGTTTATTGAATAAAGACTGTAATAATAATAAAAAATAAAAATGACACAATTTTGTCATTTTAAAACGCCGTTCTATCAAAATTATATCAGTAAATTAAATTAAAGTAATACGTAAATAATAATTTTCAAAGATATTTCAGATAAAAACATAACCTTCAAGTTTTATACAATTAAAATTATAATTACTTTTCGAGAGGTCAATTATGCCTCTTGAAATTTAGACTAGACAAAGGTACATTAGTACTCATACAAAAACAAAGTATTTGAGTAAAATTTGTAAAAATTATTTAAATCATAATACTTATAATATACAAGAGGAAATTGTTTTTGAAATTATAAACAAGCATAAATCACATGAATTTTGTGGTATTTTCCTGTAATTCTAGGTTAAATTATGCCCTCAACAATCATTTATATAAATTCGATATACTTCTATACTTAATATACTTTATAGTTAGAATTCTTTTTCATAAAATTATGTTATTTTTAATTTTTCAAAGAATAATATCTCTAGGGGATAAATTATTTAAGAAAGATAGATTTTAAGAATAATATCCCTTGAATAATATCTCCCTAGGGAGTGAAATCCAGTATATTGTCTGCAAACATTTGAACAAACACAAAGTATTGTAATAATATTTTAGTTGTAAATATCGCATTTTTACGGCATATTTTTAACAAAATTTTAATGTTCATATCGGCCATATAAATCAGATAATATAAATCAACTTTGGTTGATAAATTATGTAGGAATAATAAACTACTGTAACATTACAATGATCATTATTTTGTAACCATGTGTAACCATTCAATGCCAAATGACTGTGGAGACAGGGCTGTAGTACTTGGCGTATTTGGTTAATTCATCCGACGGCTTAACCAGGGGTGAATTCAAATAATAAATCGTCGGAATAATGTAGGCACTTACTCAAACCATTTAGGGGTAGGCACCAATTTATTAATCGAATTAAATGTGTTTATCAGTTCCGATATTGGGTTTGACCTAAGATCGAATCAAATCGAATCAGAATAAATAACGAACAAAATGATTGCTTAACCAACGTAATGTTTTTTTTACATCAGTTTGTCATCTAAAGTATTGTTTTACTTTATCATAAAGGATCTTTTTTTTGCACAAGGAAAAACAACAAATTCAAAAAAAAAACAATAAAATGTAAAAAATAATACATTTATCCAGTTTTTTACTAATAAAATAATAGAACATATAACACAATAGAGAAATGTCACATACTACGAATACCGAGAAAAATATATGAAATGGATTAAAAATAACTATTTATATTTTCAAAATCAATATAGATATTATGGAGAAATGTTTTCATACATAAATGTACAGGAGAAATTTAATAAAAATACAACGGCATGGCCGTTTTTGCGCTAATTACAAATTACAAATTTAAAAGTATTGTTAATGCTAAAATAATTATCACTTTTTTTTATTTTATTTCATAGATCTTTATTACTTTAAAAATGTCAAAAAAGAGATATTTCCGTATAAAAAAAAAACATAAAATATTAAATAAGAAAAGAAAGAAAGAGCACTATTAGAAGATTGGGATGAGAGAAAAAAGTAGAGGGGTAGAGAAAACGTATTTTTATAATATAGTTGACCGATTTAAAATTTATTAAAGATAACATAAACATAAATTGATTACTCACTGACAAACGTTTCATTTTAGAGAGTTTCAAAACGTTTTTTTTATGTCTTAAAATTAAGTATTAAAAATATGTAAATGGGGAGAAAGTAAGATTAATTAAGAGCAGCTACGATAGATAAATGAGTTGTGAACAGTTTTTTTTTTTGGTAATAAATTATATTTTAAAAATGGGAAAAAATGATTAGCCGCCTAAACGGATCCACTGTAGAAACCCAGAAGGACGTAATAAGAGCAATATTCTACAACCAAGTTTATCTCATCTTAATCCTCTAAATACAATCCGCTGGAATCTTAAAAGATACAGTGATATAAACAAATATATAACAGATGGAACATAATTATGACATGCGATAAGAGAATAATTTTGTAGTTATTCTCTTATCGCATGTCATAATTTTCTTCTTTTGATTGGACTGTAGTTGAAGGTTTAAAGTGAAACCTTTATATAAGACCCAAAGGGCCAAATTACGTAGCTTGAAATATAATAATTTGTTAAGTCTCCCACGGTGTCAGTCGCGATAAAACTTGGTCACCGGTGAATGAAAGATAATTAACAAATATTCAGACAGTTTTAAAAATAAGGTATTTATGTACATCTATATTATTTATATTACAAAACACACAATGAAAATAACAAAAACCTAACATAAGCTATACAGTTATGGAGCAGTTGATTCAATATTGGTATGGGCGAATAAGACAATCCATTTCACTTCTACCTAGCTCCACTATCCATTTTTTTAATAGCCTTTTTAAACATTTTCTCGTTACTAATCGTTTTAATAGATAGTGGAAGTAGGTTATAGATTTTTATTGAATAATACTCAAAATCCCTTTTTCCGAAAGTGGTATTAGTTTGTATTTGTTTAAGTTGTCTTTGTGTTGAGGATCTAGTGACTCTATTATTTGTATGTGATATATTGTAGGGGTTATGTCTCTCATTTGAGTAAGAGTAGTTTTTGAATCTGTAAGTGAGTATTATTTTAGCGTATAATTGTTTTGGTGTCATAAATTGTGATCTATGGAATATTTCTTCAGTAGATGTCTGTATCGAGAATCTGAGTATTATTTTAATTACGGATTTTTATGCAACAAATACACCATTTAAAACTGTGTCACTCGCACCACCCCAACCGATTATACCGTACTCCAAAATTGATTGGCACAATGCAAAATAAATCTTTAAATGTTCCTGTACATTAATTATATTTCGAATTATGTTGAATATATGCGTTAGTCTTTTAAGTTTATTGGTAATATTTTAAATCTGCCGTATCCACTTTAAATTCATATCAATAATAACTCCTAATTATTTGAAATTGTCTGTCATATTCAGTATTGAGTAATTACAATGAGCACTTGAAGACAATTATTATTATGTAGTTTGATGTTTAGATAAGCATTTTGTGAATAGTTAATAGATAATTTGAAATGGAATGAAGTTAGTTTTAGATTTATTAAGAGTTAAATAATTAGAACCTAGCTATGTCTACTAAATTCAATTTTTTTTCAGATTTTTTATATGTTCCCTTCCATGTCTTATCTTTGAATAATAGAACGGTGTCATCAGCAAAACTTATAACAGATCCATCGATGTTTGAGAGATGGTAGAGAGCATTTCTGTAGATTAAGAATAAGATTGGTCCTAGAATACTACCTTGAGGTACTCCGTAGGTAATATTGGTTTGGTCACTTATTTTATTATTTATTTTGACTACTTGTTTTCTGTCGTGTATATAACTTTGAAATAATTTTAGTTCTTTATTGTCGATGCCAATTCTTTTAAATTTTACCTTGAGAAGCGTGAAATCAGTGTCACTTCTGCCTTTTTTTTTATTGACCAAAAAACACAAAAAAGTGGATAGATTTTGCTAACTAAATCTCCATTTTTTAACACTCAAGTGCCCGTTGTAAAACGTCCGCCCCTGAAGACAAGGTACGCGGATCTGTGGATCTCAGGTATAAATAATTCACTTGAGGTCTTATCAAGTAGAACTAATTTCAGTGAATACGTGGAATTAATTTGAGGTTCTACATACAGGATATACTGAAAAAGCTTTACGTGCTTTATATTATGTTTATTTGGATCAAACTTTGACATTTAACGCTTTTACTGGGTGAACTGATCAAGTATTTTTAACATACAATATTTTGAGTATGTTCAAACAAATCCACTCCCTAAGGCGTTATCACGATTGTTATTTATTGAAACGCAGAGAGAAAGAGAAAGGAATATATAAATGTAACATTCACCATTCTGTTCTTATTCTCAATTTAAATTTTGAAAAGGGAATTCAATGAAAATATAATATATATAGACTTGCACCCGAATCTTACGACTGATCATCTTGCCTTCATGCAACTGACTATTAAGATAGGCTGCATTTGTTGTAATAATGTACCACCCTATGCACCATCAGGTGCAGATAAGCGTTTGATAATGAATGATTTTTTTTACTTATAATTCAAGGGTAAAAGGTATGATTTGATGATTGCAATTATTTAAAAAATAATGATTCAAAAACACAATTTTTTTCTGATATTATTTTTTTGATAATTAATATTTATCATGATATTCATATTTAATGCCTTGTAATCAAACATTTTGTCGAATGTTGGTAAATATTTTAATGAAAACACTCAACTTTTTTGTGTCTACCGGTTTCGAGACATATCCGTCTCTTATACCGACCTAGGTATAGGTAATAAATTCATACTTCTTCTTTCCTCTCTACCCTTTTTCAGCTATCATACAAAATTAGCTATTTTTTAATTAAAATCAGTGTACGTTGCTGTTAGCTTCGCATAGCATGTTTCCGATCAGCACGTGGATTTAATATTTTATTCGGAGTGGGATTTGCATGTCAGTGTAATTAATGTCTCCTGCTTCAATTAAATAAAAAAAATGTCAACATGATAAGTTATTAGCAAATCAATGTTTAAATAAGTAATTAGTGAATGTACATTTTTGTATTTGTTTATATAAACATTTTTTTTTAATTACAGTATTTATTTATTCTGTTATTAATTTACACTTTGTAAGAATTCAATTGCCCACTTTTGAATAACTAGTATTTTATTGATTGATTTGGTATTTATTTTGTAGAATTCCATATTTTAACTTATAATATTAGAAATCAAACACTGATTTGAGTCTACTGAACACTTTATTTTATTTTTGCAAATATAAAAAATACAAAAAATAAAATTTCGGGGCAATTGTTTCAATTTGGACATTCAATCCATCTAATGTGAAGATTACATGGATTGAATGTCCTAATATCGTTATATAATTCAAGGTACTTGAGTAGAAAATAAAAACAATCTTATTAACCATGGCATGAACATTAATTATAATTGAGGGAAAAACAAATAGTTAACGGCAAGGCTAAGTGTTTAATAGGCAATGGGGAATTTAGACATTTATATTTGAATTTCGAAAAAAATGTAACAAAGTAAGTATTTATTGACATACGTGTTTGTATTGTGAGATAATTAATGAAGCTTTATAGTTTTATAAATATATCAATAATATTATAATAGGTCGCTGTTTTTTTTTAATTTTTATATTTTTTATATTTGTAAATATATAAAAAAGTTTTTAGTAGACTCAAATCAGTGTTTGATTTCTAATATTATAAACTCGTATTGTATTTACTTAAACATATCATTATTCAGTTTACTTTTAAACCATTGATGTAGAAGGGTTAACTGCAAACTATAATTGTTTGTAAACTTCATTATGTATTTTATAAGCAAACCTGTATTATAAAAGCCCTCTCGGCGTTTCAAGTATTAAAAACATGCGTATATAAATAAAATAAAACGTTTGAAAAAACGTATTCTGACGAAAAGACGGGCACGTCTCGATACCGGTAGACAGAGAAAAAATATCAGTAGTTAAACTGAAATGTTTATTTACATTATTTATTTATTATAACGGTTGGACCAAAGCTTTGCCCGGGTTTTAATAATTCGTTGCTCGACCGGGGAGGGTGTAGGGAGTTGGGCGGGGTCTCATTGTGACCATTACGCTCTATCGTTTTCAGTCCGCATAATGATTTGGACCGGAAAGCTTTGAGGCTTCGCCGCCGCAACTTTTTTACAAAATAGCCGTTCTGTCATCGCGACGCAGAGAACCGTGCGCTTGCGTTTCAACATTCCGCGCAACGTTTCGGTCCCTGATGGAAAGACAATGAGTCGTTGGGCTCGTGCTTTAGAAAAAATTGGATCCACGGCAACGCCTCGTGTAGTTGGAAGACCCAGACCTGCAACAACACCCGAAATGTGGTCTCGGTGAGGGCAGCTCGGAGGCACGCAGTTCTATTGGGAATGTCTAATCGTTCTGTAAGGAGGATTTTGCAAAATGGTTTATCGTTTTACCCCAACAAGGTCATGCTTGCTCAGGAAATTACACGCCTTGATTATGTAAACTGCCTAAGTCTTTGCCAAAAAATGCTCAACAGAATCTCTGAAACGTCAACTTTTTGGAGCACTTACGAGGACAGTTTCCACCTTTCTGGTGCTGGAAACAAACATAATTTTCGGTACTAGTCAGGCACCAACCCACGGTTATTCCATGGTTTTCATTCACCAAAAGTCACTGTTTGGTGCGCCATATCCAAATTTGAGATCATTAGGCCTTACTTTTTGAGAAAATGACCGGACTGTGACCCTTACAGCGCAACGCTATGGTTTTATGCTAAAAAAAATTTTAAGCCTTGATTACAGCAGTTGAGTCTTCTTCTTATCAGCCTGTTTCTCTTCACTGCTGGATATAGGCCTCTTCTAATTTTCACCATGTTTTTCTGTCCTGGGCACTCTGTTTTCATCCATGGCCCACGAGTTCGACGACGTCTTCAGTCCATCTTCTTTGTGGTCTCCCTACTTTCCTTTTACTTTTGTAGGGTCTCCAGTTTAGTATTCTAGGGTTCTTCTTGTCTCGCCACATGACCCGCCCACTGCCATTTTTGTCTTCCTACTCTTTCTGCAAAATCGGTCACCTTTGTACGGCGTCTTACCTCCTCATTCCTTATTCGGTCTCTTAAGGAGACGCCTAACATTTGCCTTTTCATGGACCGCTGAGTGCACTTAATTTTGTGAACATTTTTAGCAGTGAGTGACATGGTTTCAAGACCGTATGTTGCCACCGGCAGAACACGAGAGTTGTAGACTTTGGCCTTCAGATTATTTGGGATTTTTTTTATTTCTGAAAACGTGTTTCAGCTTTCCAAACGCAGCCCAACTTAACCCGATTCATCTAGGCAGTTCCGCAGTTCGATTAAATTTTTCCAATTTGATTTCATGCCTAAAGTAAATGTACTCGTCAACAGAACCGATAGTTTTACTTCCGGTATATATGTTGCTAGGTATTGGACTCAAAATCTTGGTTTTGTCTTTATTAAGAAGAATTATTAGAAGAATTATAAAAAAAATATTAGAAATAAACGTTTTTGTTTATAAATTACCTTAAATCAAAACTATTACTCAATGGGAAAAAGGAAAAAAAAGAAAAAGGAAAGTAGAAGAGATAAGGAAGAGAAAGGAGATGTTTCTTCAGACGTGATTTAAACAGAGATAATGTAGTAACATCTTTGATCGTGGATGGGAGATGATTCCACAGTCGAGCCGCATGGACACTATATGAGTTAAAGAAGAAAGAGGAATTGTGGATGGGTATTAAGAGAGTGCCTTGAGAATTAGAACGAAGAGGACATTGTATCGCTGCTGAAGGCCGCCATCTTGCAGAAATCTATTTAAAACTACATGAAAAAAAAATGTTTGAACAAACAAATCTAATATTTAAAAATCATGTCTCTAAGGCCAGCGGTTTTTTTTTCATTGCACCTTAAAACCCGGGCATACCTTTTGCCTCATCCTGTATATATGACTTAAGCCAATATTTATTGAACACACCGTTTTTATTCGTTTGTGATCTCACTGTATTAAGTTCTGATGTATATTTCAAAAACAATTTATATTTCCTGTCAGTACAACAACTGTTCGGATTTGCACGTACAGATAGATACAAGACTGCCTCCAAGATAAGTTATTCCAATACGTGTATCACATATCGTTAACGATTTCAAACTTCAAATGTACACTTTGAACCAGGAGACTTTCGAATCTCAAAGTTCTTGAAGATCCAAATTTGAATATGAAAATAAATAGAAAATTGATCTTGAATATTCGTTCGATTTCGAACTAAAAGAAAATGTAGAATTATTAACCCGTTCATGACGAGAGTTCCATATTGAATTAAAAAAATCATTGCCATTTTATCCGTCGTATTGAGCTGTCTTGTGGCAATAATCGCGCAGTCAATAGTTATTTCTTATCTCAATACATGTATACACGTAAAAAAATTGTTGCATGAATTCAGCCGTGTGTGAGGATTTTAGCAGAGTTGCAATTGTAGTGTGTATTTATTTATTAAATATACGACACTAGCGAAACCGACAGACGTTGTCTTGTCTAAATGTTAAATGACTTGCTTTTAGCTTGAAAAAACACTTTTCATTGAAAAATAGGTACCTAGGTATTTGTTTATGGTTGAATTCCAAAACATAAAATAAATATTTATTCATATATGGCATTCTTTTTGCAAACGTCAAACTCCAGTCCTCTCACCAACAGAGGGGTGAACTTATGAAGAAAAACGATTTATAAAAATGTCATGTAAAAATGTCACAATAGATCTTTACAGGTCGCAATGACGTCAGCGGCTTGTTAAGCACTGAGTCTAACCTTTAAAAAGAGAACAAAAACTGTAATGTATAAGCAATAAGCAAAAAAACAATATTTTATTTTTAAAAAAGGCATTTTACCTTTTTCAATTTTGAAAAAATAAGATACTCTTGCTACTTCAATATCGACCATTCTCTTAAATTTCAGCATGATATTTTGAAAAATATAAATATTTACGATCGGGATAATTAAAAGCTAATGTCGTTAAATTAAATAGACACGTTACACGCACGAATAAAACGTCATTTCAGTTCGTGGGTAATTCCCTTCCGTGCCAATTCGCCAACGGACTTAGATCGTGATCAGACATGATGCTATGCAGATATGTACCGTAATGTGTGATAAAAAGATATTTTAATCCCGCTGCAACAATTTTAATATTTATAACCATATATTAAAATTGTTCTTTATTTCTTTTTATTTATTTTTTATTTTGCCAATCTTCTGGTTTTTCAATTTTCGTATAAAATTGTAGGATTTAATATGTACATGTATTTGTTATTTTCTCAAACTGAACGGTTTGGGTAGGTAGGAAGAAATGGCCTTAAGGCAATATGCCGGCCCTTATATGTATATAAAGTGTTAAATAAATAAATTAAATAAATAGAGAACACACATAGGTAGAATTGTGAATGTTTCATAGCGTGTAAAGTGGCCATTTAAACCAACCAATGACGGGTCATAAGCCCTGTAAATGCCTTAACTTTGTTATTCTCTTCTCTAAAATTATATCCACCTCTGAAATAAATTTTAAGTTTATAATTTTTATTTATTTCATCTTACTGAGTTCCCATCCCTCGAGGTAAGCAGTCAACAGGTCGCGGGGGTGGCGGTGGAGGGGGTAAGGCGTGGTAGGGGGCCAGAGGTTGGAGTGGATGGTGTAAAAACAACTGTACCCGACCCTGGCAATTTGTCAAACCAGCGCTGATACACCCCTGACCATTGCTAACCCGAGTGTAATGCGGATAGCGCTTCATAATTATTATGATTACTATCAAGAGGGAGATTAATTTGTCTCATATTTTTGATACAATATTTCTATTTAAATTTATTGCAACATGGAGAAAAACCATTTTAGAGAATGGAATATGAAAGTCTATGCGTACAGGGCTTAACACCACTTTACACTCAGTGTAACATTTACCATTCTGCCTACATTTAAACACCTACAAATGATTTATTTTTACAGACGCCGTGGCGCAGTTGGTTAGACGGCCAACTGATAAACTGGCGTCGCGGGTTCAATTCCCACCAGTTGAATGAAAAAAAATTGAAGAAATATTTTATCAATTGGTCTGGGCTTTGTGGTGTATTTTTCATTGCCTCCTTTCATATCCCCTCTATTCCACCTGCTGACAAGCCTCTAAATAGAGGCTTAGCGGGTTATTACTAAAAAAAAAAATATTTTAAGGAAATCACAGTTTATAAATAAAAGGTACAAAAGAACAATTTTAAAAAGTAAGACCAATTACAGATTTCACAATAAATTATTATGAATGTAGGAGGAGAGGGAAAAAAATAATTAAATAAAAAAATAATATGTATTTATAAAAATATAAAAATTAAATAAAAGGTACATAAAAGGGAGAAGACATTGTATGGCTCCAACTCCACTTACCTCCCCTCTCTCTCTGCTTCCATGAACATTTATATTTCTTAGTAAAAATTCACAACCACCAATAATTAATTAGATGCAGGTTGTAGATGTACATATGAATAAGTAAAAC
The DNA here is from genome assembly GCF_059751315.1 of Micrasema longulum. Lineage (NCBI taxonomy): Eukaryota > Metazoa > Arthropoda > Insecta > Trichoptera > Brachycentridae > Micrasema > Micrasema longulum. Next base: position 303,699 of record NW_028278589.1, read on the forward strand.
TTAAGAAATTCCTCAACTCATTCAGCTGTTGACTTTTGTAGCACTTAAATCAGCCAATAACAGGTCATTAGCTATGTAAATGTTTAAGAAAAGTCTCCAATTTTTGTTGATGTGCTAAAAACGGTTTTGATGCCGCGTTTTTTAAAAAAAATGAAATTCTATCCTTAAAATTTTGTGCATATGGCAAACAAGCTATCCTTTTATAATGTTTGTTATTATTCACATGTGTCATATTCGATAAAGAAGTTAATATGTTTAAAATATCCTTCTTTTTTACCATTTATTACAAGCGCTCTCAACAACTGCGGAACGGTACAAATCCTAAGTACTTAAAGTTACACATCTATCTACACGATGATGTACGCTGTAATGTGACCCGACACATGAGTAAATAGTACGTACGACACTCGCCATAACATCCCAAAAAAACTAATTGTGCACGTGAGATACAGATTTGGCTGACAGTTGTTCCGAACATTTTTTTATTTTTTATTTTTTATACGTTTACAATGTTTGTATTCTTTTTTTTATACGGAATAATGTCCCCTCACTAGGGTGTCCCGTGCCAAGGGAAACATTTTACAATAAGTGAAACATGCTTTAAATTAGTTATTTAACTGAATTAATAAAGTGTTAATAAGCATGGACTAAACATATCAAAGCAGGTGCGAAGGTTTTCACGGTCACTGTTATCAATATTATGTATCTTTTTTGGGTAATACCGTGTATGTTGGATTTGATCCGACGTTTCGGCTACCATTGCAGGAGCCATCTACAGGGAAAACTGTGTGTTTTATAAAGAAATGTATGTGTTTATGTACTAGTAATTTGTACCGTGTCACAGTCAGCAGTAGGCACATTTCTAGTTTTCTACATATGACAAAAACGAATAGATATGTGCCTACTGCCGGCTGCGACACAGTACAAATTACTAGTACATAAACATAATTATTCTTTCCTACAAAACTAGAAATGTGCCTACTGCTGACTGTGACACGGTACAAATTACTAGTACATAAACACATACATTTCTTTATAAAACACACAGTTTTCCCTGAAGATGGCTCCTGCAATGGTAGCCGAAACGTCGGATCAAATCCAACATACACGGTATTACCCAAAAAAGATACATAATATTTATATCAAAGCAGTTATAAAAAAACTAGGTCCAATTATTGGAATTATGAGAAGAACAGATGTCTTTGACAAAAGTACAAAATTAATGATATACAATGCTTTTATACTTCCACACTTTGTATATGGATTAATAATATGGTCGCAATGTAGTAAACAGATGCAAGAATCAATACAAAGAAAAATAAATAAAGCACTTAAAGTAACATTTAATTTTAATAAATATACTAGAACCACATATTTATATAGAATAACAAAAAGCTCTATCTACATAGAAAAAATAAAAATGATATTTAAGATTAAAATAAAGAAAACTATTTAATTTAATTTTAACTACAACATACATAAAATAAATACAATAGCATCAAATAATTTAACTTGCGAACAACCTAGGACCAACAAAAAAAGAAACAGTTTTTTGTTTACAGAAATAATTTTTTACAATTCACTTTCTAATGATCTAAAAAATATACAAAACATGTACGTACTTAAAAAACACCTAAATAAAACAGTTCTTGCAGCCCGTGTGACGAGTGATGTGTGATGTTATTTTATCGAATTTTTATTTCAAATATTGTGTTATTATATATAATATCCCCGCACATACCAGCACTTTTGCTGATTGGGAATATTTCGTACAAATAAAATACGTAATATGAAAATGTAATATAATAATAAAATAAAAACGTTATTTATCTAATTAACCTAATAATCATTAACACAATAAGCAATTTAAACTAAAATAATCACACAAAACATAACCAATTCAAAAAAACCTGTAGACCAAATTTCTTAAACAGTACACAAATGTTTACCTATTTGGCTTGATCCATTCATCGATCCGTGCGCAACCCACCTCCACTATCCATTTCCTAATAGCAATGTTATATTGTGAGTACTTACTAATTGTCCTTATGGATAATGAAAGTAGATTGTACACTTTAACCGAGTAGTAGGTCCTCTTTGACCGAAGGTTGTATTAATTTTTATTGTTTTTTTATTTATCATGTTATTTATTAAGATAAAAAACGTTCGAGTTTTTTTTATTGGGTATCAAAACATTAGTTATATTTTCGGCTTTAATAAGCGAAATTCGGATGAGATTAAAAACATATTTGTTTGTCTTCTTTCCCGTGTTCGCGAGTTTAAGTACCTATTATGAATTTGGTTGTAAACAATCCGGGACGAAAAAAGTTATTAAAAGGAAATAAGCCTCGAACATAACAAAAAGCTTTGTGAATATTTTATGATCCTGTAAATCCTCGCCGCTCTAGTAAACGTTGCGAAATTTGGAAATGATACATTTAACATAAACAAAAGCGTAGATTTAACGAGGTCTTATTCGGTATAGATTTTTTATGGGTGGTTGTATTTATTAACTTGAAATAAAAATAGTAAAAACGTAAGCAATCATATTTTGATTTTGAACAAACAATCGCTAAATAGGAGGCATATCCAGAAAGTAAGAGAAGGTACTTAATTTTTGTATTTTTTTTAACGTTAGAATAGGATCAAATCACCAGTAAATGACCAACCCCCAGTAAATGACCATTGGTTAATAAAACACAATATAATCAAAATTGCTACATGTGTCCAGTCAAAAAACTTTTAACACTAGAAACTACGACAAAAGCAGTAGGCGGACACTTCTTTTGGTAAGAAACTAATTTATCAGTTTTGAACTGTGAGTTGTCAAAAGGTAACAGTGCGTCTTCCCGTTATTGTTCTGAAATTGATAGTGTTTTAATCAGGAAAGGTGAGGTAAGTGTTTTATTTAATGCTAGTTTTTATGGAATTCTTTGAATATATCCATATTCTAATGTGTTAGGGTGTTTTATAATGTTATGATGTAACTAAATCTGAGTATTATTTTTACTGGGGTAGTAGTGGTCATTCACTGGTAATTCTGATATTATTTTAGAGAAACATTAATTATAATTGAAATACTCGTATTTCAATAAAAAAGTAAAAGTGCATAGAAAAATTAATGCGTTTTTTATTGTTTTCTTTTATTTTGTACGCTTAAATAATGAAATTTATACCTTTAATGTGGATTTCACTACAAGCTGAAAGTTAAACGGTCATTCATTGGTGCTTTGACCCTACTTTATAGATATAAATTTCTCTTTTCCCACGTAGTCGCCTTCTAGGTCTATGCAGGTTGTGAGTCGTAGCACAAGCTTTTTGATGCCCTCCTCATAGAACTCTCCCGCCATCTCCTGCGTCCACTTCGAGACCTCTTGTTTCACCTCCTCATCGGTGAGAATTTTTTTCCAGCCATATTAGTGTTCAGGAAAGTGAAAAGACAAACATCTGTAGGCGCTAAGTCAGGGGAGTATGCAGGGTGGTTACAAATGTCCCAATCAAACGAGTTCAAACGCACCTCGCTCAAGGAACTCACGAACGCTTGCGACCCGATTCAATTTGTGCTGCTCTGTCAGTTGTTTAGGGACCCATCTTAAGCACAGTATTCGATATTAAAGCGTTTTTATAATTGTTTTGTATAATAGAGATCTGGGAATTTGTAGAAACATCACAGACATTTCATCTGCTGTCAATCGGTAGTCTTCACGAACAGTTTTGTAGACTTTTTGCACCAACTCATCGGTCACAATTATCAAAGGTCTTCCACTCCTTTGCTCGTCATGAATATTCGTTCTTCCTTCATTAAACTCATGACACCGCTTAAATACGTTGTTCGATTCATAGCACCTTTTGCCATATATACATATCAGTTTTGATCTGTGCCAAAATTTCAGTCGGAGTTTTTCCTTCCGCGAGAAGGAACATTATGACAGTGCGATTTTTTATTGACATTTTTCACAGAAACGAACACTACGGGGCAAGTTTTGATACTAACGAGGGTCGTCGGTGCTCGTTGTGTTCAGGAGACCCCCACTACCATTCAGTGTTGCCAACTTTTGGAAAAAAAACTCATAGCACGAGAGCCAAACAGTACTCTTACTTTCTGGATATGCCTCGTAACTAGATATTGCTTTTTTATCCTTGTCAACAAACATTGTTTGGAAATATTGAAAATATTGTTTATTAAACTAACTGGTCTAAGAACACTACATACTAAATTAATACCTCTTTCACAGTAGTAGCTGCCCGATTATTATTTAATTTAATTACTGATTTTTTTGCACCACAATAGGCCAAGAAGCCCAATTACAGTGGGGAATTACACTATGGAATAATTTACCAAATAATTTCAGAGACCTTCGTTAAAAAAAAAAGAAGCATTGACAAACATAAGGGACATCGAGACAAGATCTGGACTTTTTTGGTTTAAGTTTACAACGATTTAAACGAGCACTAAATAAATAGTCCAGATCTTGCCTCGATGTCCCTTATGTTTGTCAATGCCTCTTTTCTTTTTTTTCATATTTTAAACTATTCTTTTATTGTAATATTTAAACCTTATAAATTGTTTACATGGACAATTTCCGTTAATAAATAAATAAATTAACATTAAAATCGAGATTAAAATGTCACTATCTGAATTCTCGAGTTTTTCCTTTCTCCTCGTTCTTTCCTTATTTTTTAAACTTTTTACATTTTTTATGGTTTTTATAATTTGCATTATTGCAATATTTCTCCGAGCTCTATACTTTTTATGGCCGTGGTAGTTTTTTTGTTTTATTTTGATAGCTTGAAATAGAACGAAAGAAACGTGATTGATCATAAAAGGTCCTCTGATTGGTATCGAAAAGGGGGGGTTTGGCTGAAAAACCTTCAAAACCTATCAGGTAGAAAAGTTTTCATAACTTTATAGAGACAACGCGCACGGAGCAAACATCCAATAAAGTTTTACTTTATTTTTTCCAAACCTCGGAGAAAAAAGGTATTAAGAAAAATTTCAGTAATTATAAAAGTAAATAAGACCGAATTATAAATTGCCAAGTTTTTTCAAAGTTTTTTATCTATAAAATGTCTACAATTTAAATATGTTTTTTTTTTAAATTTAATAAACAGTTTATTTTAAATTGGCGTAAAATCAAAATAACTAAGAATCAAATCTATTTTCAAATTAAAATGAGTTTTTTACCACATTCGTGCTTTTTACTTTAGACTGAACTTGGGATATCATATAAATTAATTTTTGTAACTCAATCTTATCCAATTAACTAACGCAATTTTTGCTAGTGGTCGTGTTATTGCAATATAGCCGTCAAAAAAAATCAATATCTGACAAAAACCCTCCATATAATAACTTCAAACTTATAGTAAAAGGGGCAATGAATGTAGTAGAGTTAAATTCAATTCAGATCAAAATAACAGCTACTCGATTTAAAAAAAAATTTCTTAGTATAATAATCTCGGTCTGTAAAATGGTTTGAGCGAGTGTGGAGGTTGTGTTTTGCTGTCATTTTTTGTTTAAAAACAATTATAAAATAGACTGCATCCATTATCAATACATTTTTGAAATTGCCATTTATATATTTTTAGGTTTCGAGTGAAATCAAGCTTGATCTACAAACATTTGGACATTTACAAAATACTGTTATAAAAAACAGTATGAAAACTAAAAAGTGTATTCATGTATTGCCTAGCAGGTGAAAATAATTTTGCCAGATAAATCTCATTAACACGTTTTCAGAAATAAGGATATCCCCAACAATCTAAAGGCCAATGTCCGTGACTCTTGTGTTCAGCTGGTGACAACATGCGGTCCTAAAACCATGTCACTCACCATCAGAAGTGTTACAATTAAGAGCACCACAAAATTAAGTGCACTCAGCAGTCTATGGAAAGACAAATGTTGGTGTCTTCTCTTAAGAAGTTTCTTAAGCGGTTTCTTAAGACCAAAAGAGATAAGACTGATATTGCAGAAAGAGTGGAAAGACAAAAATGACAGTGGGTGGGTCATGTAGCGAGAAAAGAAGTTGAAAAGACCCCTAGAATACGACATCGGAGACCCTACGAAAATAAAAGCAAAGTAGGGAGACCTCAGAGGAAATGGGCTGAAGACATCGTTGAACTCGTGGGACTTGGATGAAAACAGGGTGCCCAGGACAGGAAAACATGAAAAAAGTTGTATGAAGCCTATATCCAGCAGTGGAGAGAAACGGGCCGATCAAAAGAAAGAAGAAAATCTCATCCACATCTATAAAAGTTTCAGCTCATTCACTTAACAAAAGTCGACATGGAAGACTTGAGAAAATGTTGATGATTAAACATAGGCAGATAGATAAATATTATACAGTGTGTAAGCCTTGTATTTGCCTAAATTTCTTTATCTTGTCTCAAAAAAATTTTCCTCTCTGTTGCAGTATTTTTTTTTTTTCAAACTGTTTTTTAATGTTTTTGTATACGATCCCATCGTGCGCGAGGGTCTTCGCACGACTTTGAGTAGAAAGAGAAATTTCAATTGGCCTTGTTAACATTTCATCATAGGAATACGGCGGAATGTTTCTTTGTGGGGAGAAAAATATAATTTGAGGTCCTTTCAAAACATATCAGGATCTAAGCACACGAATGTTGGCATTTTTATTTTCGGGGAAAAAATACGAACGTCTTTCTGTCACATTAGGCTCTCCCTACAAGGTCAACTCTGGCGACGGATGAGCTAAGTAAGTCCATACAACCAATCTCGAGGTTTTATCATGATTTTATTTCACGATTCAATAAAAAAACATCAGATGCTCTTTCTGCCTGTCTATGGGTCTCAACAACATCAATGGTGGGAGCTCGTTAGCTTCACACAAGTCAACAGATGGAATGATAGAAAAAATAAAAGCAGAACTTTTACTGTTACAGAGTGTGCAAAGTGATTTCGTAAACTAAATAACTGACGCGACGTTTAAATAGTCATATTATTCGTATTAAAATTTATCGTATAGAGGGGAGAACCATTTTTGATTAGGGAATATGGAAGTCTAGGCATTTACAGAGTTTATCAGTTTGGTCTACAAGCAATGAAAAATAATGTTTAAAATACAGAAATAGTCGCACAAAAAATACACAACTTATTTTTCATCAATTACATGCAGACACTTATAAAATATACATGTTTATAAAATAAACAATGTAAATGATTAACTTAACATTTTACAACAGAGATGAAGAACATTTAAGAGAAGGTAATATAGAAGTCTAGGCATCTACAGGGCTTATGACCTGTCAATGGCTGGTTTAAGTGGCCACTTTACACTCTGTGTAACATTCACCATTCTGCCTATATTTGAACATCCATATTTCTTCAATCCTTCCATTTGTAGATTTTAGTGAAGTTAAAGAGCTGAAACCTTTATTGTTGTGAAGAGATTCATCTGACTGAATTATTTCCCATACTAGGCAGCGCCTGAAAACAATTTTTCAATTTTTAAACTTCTTCTTGGACCAGTTAGTTTCATTACAATATTTGAGTTTCTCCAAATGTTCATAGACAAAAGACTGGATTTCACCCCCTCGGGACCCCCTCACCTCTCCAGTATTTTGTCTATGAACATTTGGACAAACTCAAATATTGTAATGAAACCAACTGGTCTAAGAAGAAGTTTAAAAATTGATTGTTAATCTTAATGACCCCCGAGGGGGTGAAATCCAGTATTTTGTCTATAAACATTTGGACAACTTCAAATATTGTTATATATTCTATATAAATTATAAATGAATTTAATATATACAGTTTAAATTCGTTTACCAAATAAATAATAATCTCTTGAAATAAATAATGGATTTTTTATAATAAATACTAACTAACCAGTTCGTCAGTGTTAAATTAAATTCTCACTTTTTTTTTTAAAAGCATCTAATTTCATTTGCTTTGATTGTTGCTTCCTTTTTTGCAGAATCATACCATAAATACAAATATTAGAATATGCTTTTAATTTTAAAAATAAAACGAAAACTAATTCGGAATCCATTTCACACACGTAATAGGCTGCTCGCGTACACGGTAATATAATAAAACAACGTGTAAAAGTGTCTCTGCTATTAGAATCGCGGCACCAACCGTCGTCTGGTGTCAGCCGAACCGGGGAATCCCACACCACCACGCACCAACCGGCGTAATTGTAAATCGGCGTAAATCGCACCGGCACGACGTTTACCTGTACTACGTAAATAGTTATTATTTACGAATTGTAAAGCTAATAAAAGCACATTGTTTGCATTTATAAATCTAAAATAAAACAACCTTTTGTTTTATTAACGTACTTTTTTAATGTTCGTATAAAATCATAATTAATTGCCGTTATTAAAATAACTTCATAATGAATAAGTATTGGCGTTTCCTATTTTCATTGTCAATTTAAACTTATTTTTGGCTTTAATTCCTATTTTCTGTATAAGTACTCCGCCGCCTAAAAATTCAAAAGCAGGTCGCCCGTTGTGGTAAAAACTTTGGCCACCCATGACATGTGTTTTTTCGTCGAATTGTAAATAATTTTTTTTTCATGGTGTTAAAAATGACGAATTGCGTGCTAAAAAAATAATGAGGAAGTTCAGTGTCTTTTATTAATTTTTTTATTTGTTAATAGAGTATAAAACTAAGCCAATTTTTTTTTATTATTTTAATATATCGTATAATCAGCGGTATGATTTTTTAAAGTTTTTTTATTTCTGAAATAACTCCGCGTGGGACGTCAGAGGTTGTTATATGACAGTTTTTCCGATTGGTTCGTTTACAATTACCAAACTCAATATCTTTCATAGCTCTCATTTCATTGGATGGTTCATATGAGCCAGTGACGTTATTCAAAGTAGTGCGTTTTTATTTATTGTTTTAAATTTGCCCTGTAAATGCCTAGACTTCCATATTCCCTTCTCAAAAATGTTTACCCTCTCTGTTGAAATAAATTTTAATAAAATATTTATTTAAAAAAACAGTAAAATTCAGAGAGTTCAGAATTCTGGGGATATATAACAATGTTTCAGGTGTTTCTTAAAGGTTGGTAGGGAAAGTGCATTGTTTATATAAAGAGTTAGCTCATTCCAAAGTCTAGCAGCTTGAACGGAAAGGGAATAGCTGAAATATGATGAGCTATGTCGTGGAATAGAAAGTGTTCTCTCCTGAAAAGAGCGAAGAGAGGGACCATGATCTGAAAGGTAAATGATATTCTCAGCAAGATATTTTAGAGCGCAAGAGTTGTGAAGAATATTATAAAGAAGTGAGAGAGATTAAAAGTTTATGCATCATTAGTTATGTGCAATTTTATTTCATACTTCTCTTCTTTTATCATATTTTGGCATAGTTATATTAAGGAAAAAATAATTGTTAAATATTAATGAAAATATTAATAAATATTAATTTATAAATATAAATACATTTTTCCGTAGTCTTTTTTTTATTTCCCTCCCATTTAAAGCTTTTCTTGTTGGTTAAACTTTATTTTATTGACAAAACCAGATTTTAATCTTTGGGTAGTTATTTAGATTGAAATTAACCTTGAATTTTGATCCTACGTAAATGAAATCTTATATAAACAACTATGAAATATTCTAGTGTAAAAACACATTTTGAAAGAAATTTTTCATATCAGGAATCGAACTCCAGAGCTCTTGCGTGGAAGGCAAAGGCTCTGACCATAGACACCACGAGGATTTGATTAGAGTTCAGGAAGTGAATTTTAATATGACACCCTTTTAAGTAAAATATGGCGCAACCAACGTGAAAGAAATTTTTAAAAAAATGGTAATTGTCCAAACAAACTTCTTTGAATGTCGTAAATAGTTCATCCGAATCGACTAATGAGAGAGGGTTGTAATAGATTTCCGGTTTACGGGAAGCCAATTCGCCAATAAGCAGAAATCACCGCAGAGAACTTGTGACGTCACATGCAAAGTAATTTCTTTTTTTTTTTAAATCATAGCGCTAATAATACGGCACATAAAACAATTTTTGGCTTAAGTTAAAAGTCTATTAACGAATAAAAAAAAATTACAAACCACTGGACTGTGTTATTAGCTTTTGATTTATTCCATAAAGTTATTTAATTAATATCCTGTTAGGAAAAGTATATAAATCAATCAAATTCCACACAACAGTCTTCTTAACGCAATATTGATTTATGTTTTTTTAATGTACGAAGAAAGAAGTTTTGAAGCGACGAGAAAATGCTTTAAAGGTTATAAATCTTTTTTCAAAAAACATTCAAGCGGTTTCCATTGTGAACAGCACAAAAGTTTTTTTTATAAAACCCATTTGGCAGAAAAATATGGTTGTTAATGGACAAAGTTTAAATATAATCAAACACAAATTTACTGATTTGAAGGCATTAAAATTAATTATTTGAACTCCTGACATTTATTTTTGATTAAAAAAGGTTTTAGAATGTTTTAAGTGTGGCTGGATTTTCTTCCTACAAGTCTGGATTTTGTCTAAGGAAAGAGACCATTGCAGGAGACTGCGGCGAGATATTGCATAGATGTACATATCATTAAACTTGTTATCCAAATGCACTTTGAAATATATGTATGTTTATGTAAAAATATTTCATCTTGATTTTTGCTATTATTGATTGAACGTACTTGTGTAGAAAGCAGCCAGCCATAAAAAAGTAAAACTGAGATAATAGCACCTCTGTGGCAAGAGTGAATAAACAAATATACACAACAGTTGGAATGTTTTTGACTTTAACGAATGATAAACAATGAATATATTAGTTTTTTTATATTACAAAGAAGAATTTAATTATGTAATTGACCAGTTTAAATGATTTTTAAAATTCGTTAAGTTTTTTCTAGTGCTGTGTTTGTTTTGTGCAAATTAAGAAATGCCATTTTTGTGACGGACACTATTTTCAGAAAGTGATTAAAACAATTTCTTGTATGAAAGCGCTCTGGCTGTTTTTAACAAGACATAGAATTGACCTAACTGCACCCGATAACATCAAAACGTCATTTTTTTTTAAATGGTGGACTGGCTGCTTTCTGCATAACTACGTTCAATTTATGTACGTGCTTTCACTTTCCATTATGGTGTATACCAACTCAGCACAGGGCTCTTGGCCGATGACAGGTCGTAAGCCCTATAAATGCCTAGAATTCCATATTCCCTTCTCAAAAATGATTCCCTCTCTAGTGCAACAAATTTAGATCTGTGAAAACATTCTGTTAAATTTATTGAGTTGCGTAAATTAGCCTTTATTTTTTTTTTTCTTTTTTTAGGAAACATACAGTACAGTTACAAAGTTTTACATTTACACAGTTAGACTTAAATCTAATGGTCAGCAAAGTTTCCATGTTATAAAGTAATTATATGTAAGGTTATTCATTAAAGTACAAAAAAGAGAAGGAAAAAAAACATAGATAGAAGTTATTTAAAAATTCAAATCATAGTTTAAAAAATTAAGAAAGTTTGTAAAAGTAATTAAAAGTTAAGAATTAAAATAAAGAATGAAAAACATGCTCAGATGTAAAAATAAAATAAAATAATAACATTTTTTAAAAAGGAAAAACATAAATATACACATACATATTTAAAGGATACTGCGGGAGACTTGAACATACTGCGTAAAAAATGTAACTGGGGTAACCTGAGGTCACATTAGGTTAGTGTTTTTCAACCCGCGGGTCGCAACCCCCTCTATCTCAGGAGATGTCAGTTTTTCATCTTAACTATTACATTGCTCAGGTTAAGAGGAGTCGCTAGCTTTTTTTAAATCGTAAAGAGGTCGCGTATTAACAAAAATGAAGGTGGAGCCCGGTTAACCATAGGTAACCCAAAATTAAAAAATGATCGCCTGATAATCACACCAACTCTTTTCACCTTATTAAAATTATACGTGTCTTGCTAAGTGGTCTAATTCGATTTTATATACATATATGTCTCAGGGTACTCGACATTTTGTCATTTTCTAAGATTCTGACGAACAAAATGTTTCATTTAAAATTATAAAATTTATGTGTTGAGGTTTACTTGAAGATTACGAAAAAATTCGTCGTCATTTAAATAGATTTCTGAGATATTAATTAATTAAGTGCTATTAGTAACGCCGCCGCCGGTTACATCACAGGAACGGCAGAGTTTAAACGACGCGATGATTTGGGGGCCACATGAACTGAAATACTCTCTTATGATAGAGAAAATCCAAAAGAAGTTTCTGAGATATCTCTACATGACAGCTGGCTTGGCTCTAACCGACCGAGTTTCTCCAGGGTATGCTTGGCAACAACAGTTTATAGACTAGAAGGAACGTCTATTTGATTACACATTTTTATCGATTAATGCGCGGTGTGATCGATAATTCTGAGATTATGATGAGCATTGGTTTGTATGTTCCTGATAATTACCTAAGACAGCGTCAGCATAGATTGTTTCACTTTCCGATATACAGGACCAACCTACCGATGGTTATGCCTGTTGGAAGAGTTACCGCTATGCTGAACAATATCGCTCCGGATGTTGATCTGTTCCATGTATAAGGGGTTTTCCGGAGCAGGATTCTCCTACTATTTTGAGAAGATTCTCTTTATATATTTTTTGTCTTTTTGCACGTTTTAATTTTTTGTTTGTAAGGTATGAATTATTTGAAATAAATTAATTTAATTTAATTGAAAAATGGAAGTCTAGGAATTTACAGTGTTCATGACCTGTAATTGGCTGGTTTAAGTGGCCACTTTACACACTGTGTAACATTCATTATTCTGATTTTGTTTGGACATCTGCATTTCTTCCATTGTTCCATCTGTTGATGTTTGTGGAGAGTGAATATAACGGGGCAGGAAGTACTACAGAAATGGTCCGGTAAAGTACTCGTACAGTTCTATAATGGACATAGGCTATTGTGATACAAGTAAATACAGTGATTGCTACCATTCGTGTTTGCAATATGGTCCTGAAGATGAATGACAATATCCAACAAAGACCCTCCATATAATTTGCCAAACTCACAGTGAATGTAGTACAGTTGAATTCAATTTAAATCGCAATATATGAAATTGAACATTTTAGAAAAGTAACTCGTTTATATATAAAAACCACCGATTTTTCCCACTATTCAATTATTTTTAAAAATTAAGGTTCTAGATACAAAATTGTAATATAAAAAGAATTGTTTGCTTTAAATACATAAAGACAAAATAAATCGTAGTATTTCTAGGTCACAAAACGTAAGTACGCGACCTAAAACAGGTGGTAATATCTTAATTCCCAAATTAAAAACAACTACAGCATGACATCATTATACTTACAGAGGAATATTTTTCTTTAATGAAATGAACAAAGATAATAAAAAGTACTTAAAAAAAACTATATATTTAAGAAGAAGTGAAAAGTTAGATTTTTCATTCTTTTTTTATGTAGCACTGATTAAAAACCCCGTTTAAATATATTTTTTGTAATTTATATGTGTTATCCTAAAAATATTAATAATTAAAATAAAATAAACTATTTTAAGACGTCACTCCCCATTTTGTACACAAAAATTGTTTATTTCTTTTACGTAATGGGAAAAATTAATGTAAATTTGGGTATTTAATCAAGGTAAAAAAATATATTTAGTACAAATATTGTATCTTTATTTGTTATCTGAATAAAAAATAAAAAACAAAAATATACAAAAATCATTGCTTTTTTAATGAGTGAACCTGGTAGGAAGACTTACGGTTTTTAAGGTGATTTCCGGTAAGTGGAGGAATGTACCTTCACTGTTAATTAAAAAAAAGTTAAACAGCGAAATATTAATTAATGCGAGTGGGATTCACCTGACTGAATTATTTCAGTCAAATACTGGGGAAAGCCTGAAAAAAGTTTCAGTTGCAGGTATTTATAGGGTAATGATCTGTTATTGGCTGGTTTATGTGGCACAAAAGTCAACACATGAAATATTTGAGAAATTGTGGATGTTTAAACATAGACAGAATGTTAAATGTTACTGTGTGTAAAGCGACCACTTTTACCAGTCAACGATCGGTCGTAGGCCCTGTATATGCCTAGACTTCCACATTTCCTTCAGTTCTGCCTGCTTTTGACATGACTAGACTTAAGATTTTGGTTTATTTGATCATGCCACCTTGGTCGCCCTCGTCTCACGTTATTGTTCATTTTCGCCATATTGACTTGTTATACCATTCTTTCGTCATCCATTTGTTCTACAAGACTAAACCATCTCAGAAACCCTTTTTTAATCGTATCAATTAAATCTAACTCAGATTTGCACGCTCGCCTGATTTCATCATTCTGGGGGGAGGGGATATCAACAAATTTCTGGGCGGATAATAAATCTGTTAGTAAAATAGAATCAGAACCCTGGACGACTTGATGAGTACTCTCTGGTAAAGAGCTTGTACAAGGAAATCGAGTGCAGATAAGTCCGCCATGTACTGAAGTGTCTCGTGTGCGCCTATCTCGCTTGAGGTAGGTACTGTGTTCAATTCCTGGCAGGGTGGACGTAAAATATTGTTTTCAAATGTGGTTTTACACTACAATGTTTCGTTGTTGCTAGCTGGCAACGCCGAAAACCCGGCAGTCCACAACAACCAACTTAACACGCCACCAACCGCTACAAAACGGAATCAGCCAAGTAAACATTACCTAAAGACTAATGTTCTTACCTTCCGTGTAACACAAATGGTCCAGATCGCTAAAATTAGAACCCTTTTGTACAGGATGCGGATAGGAAAATTATAAATTAAAAATCATTATGAATCTAGATCACATACATATATACAACGTACCAGCATACTCGTGTTTCATCAAAATTTAATTCGAACATTTTGAAATTATAAAAAAATAATGGTACACAACCGTAGACTAGGATTTAGTGGAATATGTTTCGAATTCCATAGAAACTTTTCAGCTAAGAATAAAGTATCTGTCAATGGAATGATATTGTCAGTTGAATAATCCCAGTGCAGCGCATATGGAAAATTCGTAAAATTTCCAACGAGAACAAAAACCAATGTTACGCTTGCAATACGACGTATTATTTTCAACATGAATAGTGAAATTGTAAAGATTTAAATACCATTTGAAATAATCTTTTAAATCTCTCTTTATAAATTAAAAAAAATGAGACGATTCTTTTGATACAAAAATATGATTTCAATTTTAAACTGGATTTTTTTAGAATTGATATTTTTTTTTATTGTTAATACCTTTTATTTTAGCATATAAAAAGCATTTTCCATGATACATCATCATTCCATGTACGCTCCCTAGTTGGAGCATATGGTGTCTACAAAAATCCTCCATGCACCCATATCGGCTGCCAGCTCCTGTGCGTCCTCCCAAGTCAGGTTTTCTTCCTGTAGTTCTGATATAAACTGTTGACGAACAGTGAGCAGTGGACGTCCAGGACGTCAAGAACCTGATGCGTTGTAAAGTAGACAAGAATTGTTAAGACTCATAGGAGGCATCCGCAGTACTTGGCCCAGCCAACCGGATCGCTTCCGTTTGATGACAGTTGTCACCGGAGTTAGCTTTTTCCGTTCTTTTATTACTAAATTTCTTACGAAGTCAAACCATTGCACACCCAAAATTCTTCTGAGACACCTGTTCTCAAAACATAGTATTTTGCTGTATTCGGCCCTAGTGAGGTGCCACGATTCGCATCCATAGAGGAAAATAAGTGTTATGCAGGCTTTATATGGGCGGCATTTGGTTTTCACTGACTAAATATCCGATTTCCAGACAGCCTTCCATAGTTGAATGTGGCGCCCGCGACTCCAGACGCACTCCAAGTTATTTTTAAAAGGCTGTTTTTTCTGATCTTTGTTATTATTTAAAATATCACACTTAAAACATATGTTCCGTTTATGCCCATATTGCATTTGTGGGAAAATTAACAAAAGCTAACAAATACTTCAAAACCGTTTTGTGCTTCAAAAATGTTTTGAGTACGTCTAAATGTTCGCTGGATTTCCTCGCTAGAAAGTTATTTAGGTTTAAATTTGTTGCAACAGAGAGAGAAAACAGTTTTGAGAAGTGGACATGGAAGTTTAGGCATTTTTAAAATGTATGACCTGTCATTAGTTGGTTTAAGTGGCCACTTTACACACTGTGTAACATTCACCATTCCGCTCATGTTTAAACATGGATTATTTTAGATTCTAGACTGAATTTTTCCCAGAATACGAGATACGTGACGAATAAGATAGCAAGGAAGGTTTCTCTTATGGGAAGAATCAGAAGATATGTAAGTGCAGATTCGTGCAGGATGATATATAATTACATTATTCTTCCTCATTTCAATTATTGTAGAAGTATTTTGTTTTTGGCTACTGACGAGGAAAAAAATAAACTTACTGTTTTGCAGAAGTCATTTTGAAAATGAATAGACACACTAGGATAAAATTCATGATGAAGCATGAAACTGAAACAAAAATTATGACAATACGTCAACTGATATGTTTTAATGTAATGTCTTTTGTTCTCAAAATGATTAATGGTTGTACCTCAAAAGAGTTGACTAAAAAGGCTTTTTCTAATCAATGTAAACACGGATATGAAACCAGAAATATAAATGAAGTAAGGCTGCTATTTCGTAAGAAGACAAAGATACAGAACTCGTTAATGCAATGAGCTGTACAGTTATATTATAAGGAAATACCATTAGAAATGAGAGAATTTTTTTTTTTTAATTTAATTTAAATGTAAGTTAAAAAAACATGTGTGCAGCAGATAGGTTGGCTTTTAAAAGGTAATCTTATTCGAATTGGCATTAAAGAAGTTTTTTTAAGTGTACGTATATTGTTTAGCAATATTAAAAATTAGAATATGTTTTAATAATAATTAGAAATACGTTAATATTAGGACATTCATATTTAATGTTTATGCAATTTTATGACAAAATAAAATTCTCAAAAATATTTAAAAAATAAAAACATCCACATTCCCTCAACTCTTCCATCTGTTGACTTTTGTGAAGTTAACGAGCTGAAATCTTTATAATTTGGATGAGATTTTTCCGGCTGAACCAATTCACCTACTAGGCAACGCCTACCAACAACTTTCCAATTTTTATACTTCCTCTTATACCAGTTAATTCAACAATTAGGTGAATGATACAAACAAACAAACTATCACGCCGTTTCCCCGTAGGGGTAGGCAGAGAGGATAGAACGCCACATCACTCTATATTTGCATACAGACCTCACTCTCTCTACATTCATACATCTTCTCATGCGCGCACGCTAATTATTCATACTTTTGACATGTCCATCTTAAATTTTTTGATGGACTTAATCGTGCCATGTCTTTCTCTGTCTTCTTTGTTTTCTGCATCCATCAACATTTGCATCGTAGATCCTTTTAGCCGTTTTTTCGCTGACTATTTGCTCTACATGTCCAAACCAACGCAGCACCCCTTTCTTGGTTCTGTCGATAATGCATATCATTTTGATACACATTGTGTAAAATGGCCACTAAAACCAGCCAAGGACAGGACGCCCAGTAAATGCCTAGAATTCCATAATCCCTTCTCAAAAATGTTTTTTCTCTCTGTCGCAACAAATAAAGGTTTGGTACTATTTCGATTCCAAGTTTTAATTCTGGTTTTGTACTTCTTCGATTTAACGTTTCAATTAATTCTTCCGAGAATTTTTTTTAGATGCTCCCATAATTTAAATAAAAGCACACACAAACGAATTTCAAAACATATTTGATTTCGTTAATTATGTACATTTTCGGATAAATTATAATGACGCTGTGAGGGGTGTACGAATGTTGATATGACTGTAAACGGCAAAGGGAGGTTTAGTTTACGTGTTTTCGTTTGTATGAAGCTGAAATTGAACAAGGATTCAAAATCCAAGGAGAGTAGGCAGGCTGTTTTCGCTTTGCAAAACAAAAATTATATTCAATATAAGTAAACATTAGTATAGATCCACTCACTGACTTTTTATGTCTACCAGTTTTGAAACATACCCGTCTCTTCTTCAGGACACTCACTACATCAACATGCACTACTAAAATGCCCTTTCACCTTTACCATCATCAAAGCATTTATAGTATTTACAAAAAAATACATAAATTACATTCAGAGTTATAGGGGGATGCAATTACCACCATGTCCAAACATGCACAAAAAAAATAATTTTCTTGAATCAAAAAGCAATATTTGCGTTCTTATTATTTACCCAAATATTCCATTTTGAGGGCTTTTTTCAACGAGCTATAAATAATATTCTATTAAAACATGGTCATCAAGTTGGGTTAGGGTGGAATTTGAACCACAAGCCCTTGATCCGTGAGTCTAAAACAATAGCCAGGACATCACACCTCGATTAATGGTATTTATTAGGTTAGTAGTGGTGTTTTGGAAAATTGATATGGATAGGAGTTTAGGAATGGGAGGGGCTAGAAGGTTAAAAGTGAATATCCCAAAAAATTTAAACGCGTATAATTTGGATTGTATAAATTCAGATACCTACTTGCTAGATTTTAAAATAACATTTCAGATAAAAATATATACTTAAGGCATGTGGTTTTATATTTTATGGTTATTTATTTAATAATGATTCGTTTTTAAGGCTGTACTTGCTGGGAAAATATTTTTTTCGTTTAAAGCCTTATAAAAATAAAAATACGTATATAATTTTATTCCACTTCTATTTATAATTTTTTACCAGTGAAAGGGTTTTGTCGTGACCGACATCGTCAGACTGGTGGGAGACTAAATAAATTTCTATGTTATAAATATACAATTGCAAGCGACGAAACCCGGTCACTGGTAAAAATTTATAAACAAAAGTGGAATAAAACTAAATACGTATTTTTATTATTATAATTAAAATGCAATTCCACCAAGAAATGTCTATAGAAAAACTCAATCTATTTAAAGCATTATTTTATTGGTAAAATGTTAGTAAATATTAGTATACACCCACATACCTACTTACCACTTGCTTTTATACTATAAATGTACTTATATAAATAAAAAGAAATTTGTTCATTTCTCAAATAACTATCTAAAAATGCAAAACATAACGAACTAGCCGCTATTACAAATATTATTTTAGTGGTTTTGTAGTATAATTTTTAATAATGTTATGTATTTTGTTTAAGTACAGAAACTTCAATTTTTAATCTGTTGACAATGTTTGAGAAATTACTTGATTTAGTTTGTTGATATGGATTGATATTTAAACGTGTTGCATTAACATATTGCAGAAACAGTTAATTAAATGAAAAGAACCCTCAAATTTTATTAAAAATGCTTTATTCAAATTCATTCTAAAGGTTAATTATTTTTAAATTTGTAATGCAACAGAATCGAATTTGATTTTTATTTTGTAGACATAATGGTAAAATAAATCGAGTAACATGCATGAATCATGAGTTCCAACGTAAATTAAGTTGCTTTGGACTTCTTCAATATTTTTAAAACTTATTTTTGGAATGTCTAGTTGCTTTAAAATTCATCAATAAATGTTAAGATAAGTATTGACTTCTTCAGTAAACGTTTAAATAAGTATTGACTTCCTAAATGAAAACTTAACCGCTTTAGACTTCCCAAATGAATACAATTTGCTTTGGACTTCTTCAATAAAAGTTTTGTTTTTTTTGGCTTTCTGAGAAATGTTTAGTTGCTTTGGATTTCTCCAATGAAAATATATTTAGGTATTTTTGACTTCCTCAATGAAAACTTAGCTATTTTATTCTTTAAAAACAATCATATAGTTGCTTTGGAATTACCAATAATTATTTCGTGAACATAATGGTAAAATAATTTGAATAATATTTATGAACCATGGGTACCAACGTAAATTAAATGACTTCCTTAATATTTTTTTTACTTGTCTAAGGAATCTTAAGGTGCTTTGAACTTTACTAATGAATGTTGAGATAAGTATTAACTTTCTCAATGAAAATTTAACGTCTTTAAACTTCTCAAATGAAAAAAATTTGCTTTAGACTTCTTCAATAAAAGTTTAGTTTATTTTGGCTTTCCGAGACATGTTTAGTGGCTTTGGACTTCTCCAACAAAAACTTATTTATATACTTTTGACTTCCTCAATGAAAATTTTGCTATTTTCGTTCCTTGCTGACTATAATTCCAAATAAAAATTAGTTTAAATTGCTAGTGAATCACCGTAAAACTCATGGTTAAAAGCAAAATTTTGCTCGGTTTCACGAAAGCAATACTCGTGAAATGCATGTTAGTGGCAAATACAATCGTTCTTATTTACGATCGCAAACACCTTCGTTCGGTTAAATGGCTGCGTAGTAAAGACCCTGTAAAAAGGGTTCAGACCTGTAATTTAATCTCATTTCCCACGCTACTGACTCGACAGCTTTTAAATATTCCATTCTTGTTGTTTTTGTTTGTTTATTATCATTTCCGCGCTACCGGGAATTAATTAACCGAGAGGCACAACTGAATAATCATATTCTGACTTGGGCAATTTTGAATAATCAATGAATGATTATTTAAATTTCTGAATAATTTCTGAAAAAGCTTAAAAGTTTTTTTCAAAATCACACCTGGGGTGGTATTTTGAATCTTCTTTTCACCCTTGAGGGTGGTTGTTTTGTGAATTTTTATTTTTTTACATGCGGCAAAACTTTTCATCATATTTAATTAAACACTTTTTATACTTATAATTATTATTATGGATAACTTATAAAGCGCCATTTTTGTAATATAATACCCCAAGGGCGCTTTACATAGTGATTATATAGACTGTAGATAAATCAATTTAATTGAAGCTTCGCAATTTTTTATATTAATTAAAATAATTTATTTTATTAACACATGATACGGATTTATTCAAATTAGTTAAAGAACAAGTGGGTTTTAAGCTTTTTCCGAAACATTACTTCACTTTCACAGCCTTGCACCTCTGCTGGGAGAGCATTCCATGCCATAGGGCCTGCGACCGCAAATGCGCGTTCACTGAATTCAGTGTGCTGTTTGCGTAGAGGTATAATAACTTTTTCTCTCGTTGTAGACGTAGCTGATTTAAGCTTAATACTTCTATCAGCTAGTTCATCTGGAATGCATAGTTTCCTTAGATATTCCGGAGCAGAGCACAGTTTACAATTATATTCATAAGGGCGGGTATATTGCCTTTGTAATTTCTTCCTACCTACCCAAATTGTTCATTTTCAGAAAATCCGTGGTATATATTATGTAAATCTAAAAATACCATATTATTTTGTGAATCGAAGAACAATAAACTATCACTTCTTCTCTAACGTTTGACATCTCATAAGTCATCAGTTATAAAAATGCTAACAGTAATTAATTATTTATTATGCTTACAATTATGAAAAGTTGAACAGCCCTACTCTGATTCGTATTTGAATCGTGCAACAGAGACAACGCTCTACAATGTCAAGTTTGATGTAATGGCCGACAGACTCTTCTTAACACTTTGAGTACCGGCCGAATTCACATAGAATTTACTCTGTGCCCGGCCCATTTTTGTGAAATTTCCTGCTTTGTGAAGGGTTTTTTAATAGTGTTTAATTAATATTAAATAAAAATAAATAATTATAAAAATACTGGATTCAATCAATTGAAACTTCTCATGTTTGGGTATGTCCAAATGCTTGCAGACTGGCTGGATTTCCTCTCTAGGGAGTTATTCATATTTTAATTTATTTCAACAGAGAGGGAAAATATTTTTGAGAACGGAATAAAGAAGTCTAGGCATTTACAGGGCTTATGATCTATCATTGGCTGGTTTAAGTGGCCACTTTACACACTGTGTAACATTCACCATTCTGCCCATGCTCTGTTGAAATAAATTTAAATATGAATAACTCCCTAGGGAGGAAATCCAGCAAGTCTGCAAGCATTTGGACATACTCAAACATTGTTGAATTACTACCTGGTAAAAGAAGAAGTATAAAAATTGGAAATTTCTTTTCAGGCGTTGCCTAGTAGGTGATATGGTTCAGCAGGATGAATCTCACCCACGTGATAAAGGTTTCACCTCTTTTACTTCACAAAAGTCAACAGATGGAAGAGTTGAGGAAATGTGGATTTTCAAACATGGGCAGAAGGGTTATATGATACAAAGTGTTAAGTGCTGATGTGGGATATATAATGCTAGGAACTGTACTTATTTTTTTTTAATATTAGCAACCCAGTTTTGTAATAAATGAGTAAATGTCACCAGTGAAGTCTCCTAAACAAATAGGTAACAACAAGTAACACACTGGGAGTAATCGGTGAAAACTCATAGGGGTCCCGCACTCCACAGATATGTTTAAATATCAAATTAAACAACGTTCCACTAAGTGAACACTTAGTCAAATAACGAATAAAGTTTGATGACATTTGGCAAACTAAAACAGGAGCCAAAGATAAGGGCACACTGACAGCGTAGAGAAACTTTGGGAAAATTAAAAAAAAATTAGGTACAGGTAAAATTGCTTGTAAGAATTAATTATTTTTTTTGTATTTTAGTGTGTTTAGTTTTAATGTACCTATAAATATACAATATAACTACAAAATATTTTTTTAATATAAATTTTATACAAATATTTACATGTACGTTTCCCATTACGTTAATAGAGAAAACAATTATTGTGTACGTAATATGAGGATGTTGAGTGTTTTTTTATATTTGATATTTGACTTTTATTTTTTTTATTCTTTGCATTATCAGCGCTATGATTGTTTAAACTTTTGTATTTCTGAAATAACTCCGCGTGTGGCGTCAGAGGATATTCTCTGTCAGTTCTTCTGATTGGTTCGTTTACGGTAAGCAAACTGGATATCCTTCACAGCTCAATATATCATTGGTTGGTTCATATAAACCAGTTACGTCGTACAAAGTAGTGCGTTTTTATTAAAATATTTTTTTCGTACATTTTCAAGAAACTTTTCGGTACAGTTGAATGCTCTAATTTTTACCGCGCGCAAGAAAACGTTTTTCTTATATAATTTCCCGTAGGGCTGAAGTTCCTCTTCTTTCCGAATGAACGAAGCTGAACGCAATGGAAAATTAAATTTATATTGCTTGTTTAAACATCTGGGATTCAAATTGCTCACGAGAAAAACTAAGATTATTATTTACGAAACTCTCCTCAGACCGGTCATTACATATGGTGCCGAATGCTGGGTTATGACTAAAAGAGATGAAAATATGGTCTTAGTATTCGAAGAAAAAATACTTAGGAAGATATTTGGAGCTGTCAACCAAAACGGAGTGTGGAGGAGACGGTTTAATCATGAATTAGAGGCACAGTATGGCGAACCCAACATTGCAATATTCATCAAAATAAGAAGATTGCAATGGTTGGGCCATGTGCACAGAATGAATGATAACCGCTCCCCAAAAAAGATTATTTATACCACTCCGGAAGGCAGACGAAGCAGAGGCAGACCAAAATTAAGATGGCTGGATAATGTGGAAAGTGACACAAGAGCGATTGGCCTGACGAACTGGAGAAGAGCCGCGGGGTGCAGGGACGAATGGAGACAAATTCTGGAGGAGGCCAGGGCCCACAACGGGCTGTAGCGCCACTGATGATGATGATGTATACATAAATAACATAAACATAAAACAATTCATTCAAATTTCAGTTTCAATAAATATTCAATTATAATATGATTTTTTATATTTTATTATGCAGTTCCCTCCAAAAGAGGCAAATAATCTTAACTTGATCAATAGAATTTGCATAACAAACAAATGCAGACATTTTGTGATTGTTATTTGTGTATTATATAGTTATTTTCTTAAAGTGTTTGTTTTTTATTTTCCCTTTCGCAAAATGTTAATATTCAAATCGGTTATTTATTTATTTTGTTCATTAACGCTCAAAAGGCATTTACAAAAAATAAAAATGAAATACATGCTAACATACTAAATAATAAACATAGAATATACAGAAAAAAATTGTGAAATTAGTTAAAAAGGATATGATAAAAAGTTTTACAAAGTAAAAAAACAATAATAACAAAGGTATGCAAGAAAAAACAGTAAACATATAAACAAAAAATGTAAAGATATAAGCTTATGAAATAAATTCTGTAAAGCAAACAATAAATAAAGTGTTGCGGTAAGCAAGAAAGACATTTTTAAGTTAAATTAATAAACAAGCAAGCATATATTATCACGAGAAAATAAGAAATAAAAATATGTATCTATGAAATGCGTATTTGCCAATACTACAATGCAATTTGATATAATAGTCAAAAATAAAAAACAAGTATAAGGTAATAAAAATAAACAAGTTAGTATTTTTTTTCAATTTATGGAATATTTTTATTTGATGACACTTAAATCACATTAATATATTTTTAGCTTGAATTTTAAACTAGGAAAAATTATATTTTGTTACTACCTACTTAACTAACAAATTTTATTAAAAAATTATAAATCAATAGATTATCAAATAACTCCGAATGTTTGTAGACAAAAGACTGGGTTTCACCCCCTAAGGAGTCATCAGAAAATTAGTTTTGTCTACAAAAATTTGGACAAACTCAAAATAATGTAATAAATCAATGTAATTTAGTCTCTGATATGCGTTCTAAAAAATATTTTTATCAAATTAGTAAAAAATAAATAAAAACAGTTTCAACTAAAGTTGAATTTCTTATTGTTTAGTTTAATAAATAATGAATATTTTACATGAGAAATGATGAACAATTTACAGGTTTTATGACCTGTTATTGGCTGGCTTGATTGACCAATCTCACACTGAGTAACATTCACCATTCTGCCTATATTCTTTAAATTCTTCTACCGTTTGATGTTTGTAAAGTTTATGAGCTTATGTTCATCTAATTTAATTATTAAACCTACGTAACATACAAGACGACACCTAAACATATTATTTTACTTCTTGAACCAGATGGATTTATCAATAATATTTTGTGTTTGTTAAATTTTTTTAAGAAAAAGACTGAATTCAACCACCTAGGAAGCTATTAGTATTAACATATTACAACAGAGATAAATATTTAAAAAAAAATGGTATATAGAAGTCTAGGCGTCTACAGGGCTTATGACCTGTTATTGGCTGGTTATGTTGACCACTTTACACACTGCGTAACATTCACCATTCTGCCTCATTTGAACAATTATATTCAATCAATTCTTCCGTCTGTTGATGTTTGTGAAGTTAAAGAGCTGGAATTATTATTGTAGATATGCAAATATCCAAAGCTCTCTAGGGGGTTGAATCCAGTCCTTGTCTGCAAAAAATTGGGATAAACTCAAAATGTTGTTAAAAAATAACTGATTGTATTTTACAAATATAAATGTACAGAGGTGATATTTTTTTGAACAACTTGTTCTATTTCACGTGGATAGGAATTAAATCGATTTTATGGTATGTATAGGTACATTAACGTCAATCACTTCTTTGATAATATTCAGTTTAATGTCTCACCAATGTCAATTCACCTGCCCAAAAGACATTAAAATTTACATCCAAATTAAACGGTTCGGAAAAAATAAGGTAGAAACGTGTCAAACTTCGTCTAGTGAACGGAAAAGTAAATTACTTTCCCTTAGGCTGGAAAAGGAAACCGGAAAATCGATTTTTATTATGGTGGCATTTTACTCACGTTTTAAATGGCGGGAAAACCATTTTTTTATTTGATTTTTTTATATTTGATGACACGAAAATGTGACACAAACTAAAAGCAGATATATCTGGTGTGATGAAGTTTTGAACAGCCATACAATTATTGATAAAATAACACCTTTATCTCCAAATCAGTAACTAATTCGTATCGCTTAAGAGGAATCGCGAGCGAAATACGATTTCGATATTCTTTCTAATGGTGAAGTTGGCTTTATGTGAAAGGGTTGTACATAAAATCCTCAATCATGTACAAAGGTACATTGTTGTAATATCGCGACAAAAAATTTTCATCCACTCATGGCTTTAAGCTTGGCATTGCTTCGCTTAAAAGGATAGCTCCCGATTTTTCCGTGTTTCCTCTTGGTTTTTCTAAAAAAAAAATTAGAAGCGAGACTTGGGAATGAACGTTATTTAAACGAAATCACAGGACAAATAACTAAAATATTATTTCCTTTTATTTTTGATATTTATATCACAAGTCATGCCGGGGTTATAAGCTACCTGCACCGTTTTAAACTTTCCGAGACTAACTGCTGTCCATGTGATGATGAAACCCCTCAAGATGTTCCCCAGCTGGTGATGCATTGACTCCTTTTCAGCATCAAAAGACATGAACCTGTATGTGCACGGCGTTGGTGAGGATCTAAGGGACATCCATTCCGTAATAAGTCACAATGACTTATCATAAGAGGTAGTTTTTTTCATGGTAAAGATTTTAAATATATATATATATATATATGGGAGTTGCATTATTTTTTACCTTGATAAAAGGTTTATATTTCAAAAGAAGATTCTTCTGCAGTTATATTTCATAAAATTTATCTAAACTGTTGGGATCAGGAAGGATATACTAAACTGGGCCAATCAGGAACTTCTCAGCATTTGCTCACGTGGAGAGGAAACCACTCAAAACTCTTCAGGAGAAGTGGGCCTGTTGACAATAGTCAACAGGCCTTCCGTTCCACAGGAAGAGTGTTCGGCATTTTGTTCCCTACTTTGGTTTATTTTACCAATTGCCTACACTATTTTGACCATGTATAATACTACTTCTCGTGTGATTTCTTTATTACCTATCGCCGATGGGATGTCGCAAAGATCTTCACTCAGGTTTTTGCCTCACACCTCCAGATGTTGTCTCTGAAAGCTGAAAAGAGGCAATGCATCATTAGGTGAGAGATATTTTGAGGAGTTTCATCGTCGCACGGGCAACTGTCGATCTCAGAGAGCTTGAAGCGATGCAGGTAGCTCATGAACCCACCATGACCCGTAAGCATTTGGGTGAGTTTGTAGCCAGTATTTATGCATTCAGCATGGTTAGGATAGTACAGGTAGTAAGGACAATACGTGATAACAGGACACAAAATGCCGTAATCTCTTCAAGTGAAACGTAAAGCTTTCTTTAGTCTATCAATAGTCCAGCTTCTCTTGAATGAGTTTTCTGTGGTTTTCTCTTTTTTAAGCAAATGCGGAAAAGTTTCTATAAAGGTCCGCAGCCGAAATCTCGTTCCTTTTCCAACACTTTTTTGTAAAAACGGTTTTTCAGGGCCAGACCGTGAAACTCTAGAGAATCATTCCTAATGGTAAACTTTAAAAAAAATCCTAGTATTTTTTTTTCCAAGGAAGTATTTAAAAAAAAAAAAAACAAAAATTATGATCTCAAAATAAAGTAAATCATTAATTTCTCAGACAAGCATCCCTTCCGCAAACGCCTACCCATTCCTGACAAAACAAAACTTGCGATAAAAACGCATTTGACCAACGAAGCGATACGCACCAGACGCGGGCGAGGGAAGCGGCTCGGTAGGAGAGGGGTAGGGGTTTTGCAGAGGGACGGCTTGTCCGAGAAATTAAAGATTTACTACATTTTGAGATTGCATTTTTAATTTTTTTTTTAAATGAGTTTTTGGAAAAAAATATAGGGTTTTTTTAAGCTTACCATGAGGATTGCTCCTTTGAAGTTTAGCGGTCTGGACCTGAAAAATCATGCAGATAGCCAGAAAATAAAATCTACTTTTGAAATATAAACCTTGTACATTATAAGCAAGGTCAATAATGCTGCAACTCCCATTAAAAAAGAAAATCATGATTTTGTTTTTTTCTTTTCACATTTTCATCTTAAGATGCATAAAATACTTCTATATCAACCACTGTTTAAAAGATAACGGGATTTGTCCATTAACATAGAAAGTTTGGAACCTTTTTCAAGTAAATACCTCTTGTTCACCTTTCCGGAAATAAAACCCAAATGACGTTAAATGCGCTTATCACGAGACAGATTCTTTACCAATTCTTGACGAGAGTAACGAGTTGTTAACCTTCCCGGAAATAAAACCCTAATGACGTTAAATACGCTTATTGTATTATATATATTATGGAACTCAAAAGAGCATTCGAATTCTATATGTCATATTGAGTTGTCTTGTGAAATAATGGCGCAGTTAATAGTTATTTCTAGTATCAATGCTTGTACAAGTATGTACACGTTAAAGTTATGTTGCCATGAATTCAACTATTTGTGAACACGGGAGACGTGAGCAGAGTTGCAATTGAATGTAGTTATGCAGAAACCACATAACCATAGGAAATTGAAACGAAGATAATAGCACATTGATTCACACATCGTGAATAAACGAATCTAAACAACAGCTGGAATGTTTTTTACGTTGGCAAATGATAAATAATGCATGCATTTGTTTTTTATATTTCAAAATTTTTTTTTGTAAATACATACTATGAGCTGATTTAATTATTTTTATAGTCTTGCTGAAAATAGCCAGCCTTAATAAAACTCTTGATGTATGTTTCGTCATTATGTATTGATCATATTATTTTATATTTATGTCTTTTTATAACTTTTAAAATGAATTAATTGTGTTTAGAAGGAATTTTTTTATTTTAGGCTAGCTGTCACATAACCCAAAGTATGCATTTAGCTGAAAACAGCCAGATCTCATATTAAATGAAACCTCATACAAACTCTGAATGTATGAGGTGACATTAATGTTCAAGGCATTTTGACATCATGAATGTTTCAGAAGGTGATTTTTATAGATTTTTTTTTATAAAAACGGCCTGGCTGTTTAAGCAAAATATAGAATATCGCATTATTTTCAAATTGTGGACTTGCGGCTTTCTGCATAACTAGGTTCAAAATGTCGTGATATTTTAAAAGAGGTGTTATTTTTACGAAATTTAGTAAACCATAAAACCCACAGTATATACTATTTTTTTAAAAGCCCTGTAAATGTCTAGACTAATGTATGTCTTTCTCAAATTTTTTCTCTTATAGTCGCAATCAATTTCAATTTTAACCCTTTGGAGCATCGTAGGATAGTTCTAAAACAAACCATTTCAGGGCTTACAAAATCCAGAATTTTATGTTTTTCTTATAGCAACAAAACATATAAAATTTATAAAATGGTTTCAATATGTCGGTAGAAATAATAATGAAAAATTTGGCAATTTTTATAGCGCCGTTTTTGTGAGTAATCAAATTTTCTCAATTACATTATAAGGATCACTTTTATTACAATATAATAATATTAAATAAAAATTTTATTCAATTGATTAAACATATTATTAGGACAATTGAAAATTGACAGCTCAGACGCTAAAGTCTTTGTGGACATTTTTTCCTATTCATGTTTTAGCTTAATTTTAAGATGTATTTTTGTAAAGTGTATTTTATATCATATTTCTTTGTAAATAATATGTGTATGGAAAAATAAACAAATAAAATAAAATATTAAAAATTCAATTACATTATGAGGATAACTTTTAATATAACATACTGATATTGAATAATAATATTATTTAATTGATGAACCATTTTTTATATTTCTTTGACGATTAAGAATACTTTGAGACATTGTTACACAGTGAGACTCAAATGACACACTCCAATTTTCTAACGATTATTATTTTTATGTAATGATTACAATTTTGAAAAGCTCAAAAGTGCGTGTTTCGTTTTTCGCAGAGAGCTGTCAAAACACCTGGTATTTTTTTTTTCATTTTAAAGAAGAAAAGTTATAAAGGGTTAATAACTCCCTAAGGAGTGAAACCCAACCCCATCTACAAATATTTAACCTATACAAAATATTGTTAAAATTTTATTTAAGTATTATATATACGTGCATATTTTTGGGGGAATCTATCGTGGAAATGGTTTAAAAATACGGATGATTTTTAACATTGTTATTTTAGACAGAGAAAAAAGGTTAGCGTATTTGACTCAGTTTTTCGAATATTTTATTCGCACTCGTTAAAATGAAAGTACCTATCTACCACTTTATAAACTCTCAATAAAGGGTCACGCACACAAGAGAAACACGCATGTTCACATATACATAAACACCACAAGAGGCGACCTACAATATAAGTGTGTTTCCCGCCTTTTGTACCACCACATCACATTACCATAGATATTGGACAAATAAATAACTTGACGCCATTTTTGTCCGTTTTCAAGATGTTTCTGTGGATTTGGCTGTTTCGGCGATTCTTTAATGTTTTGTTGGTTGTTCGTCTACCGCACTTGAAAAATACGGTTTTTGAGAATCTACATTCCGTATTTGTTTCTTTTGAATGGCGTCATATGTTTGGAATCTGAAGGCATTCGTCAAGAGCTTCGTCCTTTTTACATTTCAGTTAAGTATATGGTTGTTTTCACACCTCAGTAAAAATCCACCACATCACAAAATAAAAAAATATACGATGCATGCCTGAAGAGCAAATTTGCGATGAACGAATGTAAGTCAAAAGTGATGGTATTTGAAAGGTGAAGTGAGGTTACTGACTGCATAATAAATGTAAACAACGAAAGTCTTGAACAGGTTGGAGAATTTGTATATCTCGGAAGTATGTTTTTAAAAGATGAAAGAGTAGAAAAAGATGTGGAAAGGAGAGTAAATGCGGGCAACAAAACGACCGGCGTACTAAACACAGTAATTGCTTAGAAAATATGTCGTTCGAAGCTTAACTGGCAGTGCACAACGGAGTTTTAGTCTCAACACTTATGTATGGAAGTGAAACATGGAATTGGCAGAAAAAGGATGAAAGCCGAGTGAACGCCGTTGAAATGCAATCTCTTCGATACATGTGTGGAAAATCAATGTATGACAGGGTTACGAATGATGAAATCAGGCGAGAGTGTAAAACGGAGTCAAGTATAACTGTTGAGATAAAGAAAGGGTCTCTGAGATGGTTTGGTCATGTAGAACAAATGATCAACGAAAGAATAGTAAAACAAGTATTTATGGCGAAAATGAACGGTAACGTGAGACTAGAACGACCAAAGAAGACGTGGCATGGTCAGATAAACTAAAATCTTAAGTCTGGTCATGTCAAAAGCAGACAAAACCGAAGGGCATGTATGACAAGATGTATGAATGTGGAAGAAGATAGGAATATATGCCAGGATAAACGTGTGTGGCGGTCCATTCTCTCTGCCATCCCTACGGGGAAATGGCGTGATGGTAGAAGTAGTAGTAGTAGTAGTAGTAAAAATCCATCCATTCAACCAACATAGAGTGGATTGACTTTTATCGTATGAAATTTATTTTATTTATTTAATGGCAGATAAATGCACCAACCAGTACATTATAAGGCTGTGTAATCTCCATTTGATTTTGTTTGGCTTTTTTGTTTTACTTGCGTGTAGAAACTAAATAACTTAAACGGAAAAATAAAATAATTAATAAGTATTCACCCGCCCTAATTTTACCGTACCGTGTGGATTGGGACGATACATGTGGAATGGGCCTATAGTGTATAGTATTGATACTACTCTGCATACTTATCTCGTACCACCTCACATCTCAAAAAGTACGGTTTTTATTTATTTTGTTTTACTTAGGGAATTTCCGATTCTATGGCAACACTTAGGTAAAAATTAAAAAATATATATAAATTGAAATAAGTTCAGCTGCGGTGCTATTCTAAACCGCTCTCGCGGCCGTTGAAAACCGTTTTTTTCGTGTATATAAATTCAAAAACCACGAGATAAAAGCTTTTTCTAGGGCCGCGAGAGCGTTTGGAATATCACCCCAGAACTGGTGTTCTAAACGCCCTCGCTGCCGTAGAAAACAATTTTACCTTGTGTATTTCAGTGTTTTCAACGGCCGCAAGAGGAGTTCAGAATAGCATTCCTGGTTGTGTAGTGGATAGCGCATTCGCCTACCATGTTTTTTTTAAATACATTTATTTTATATTTCACCATAAATACATTATGCTCGTTTAATTGAAAAAACAATGTTTTCCTCACTGGAAAAAGCCGAGCTGAGAAATACATTGTATAGTTTAGTTTATGCATTTTTAACATCCGTACTAAATAAAAATAATATTTATAATAATATACACACCAATGTTTTAAATAAATAATGTTGCAAATAGAGAGTGTGTTTGTCTGATCGTTTGTGTTTCCTTCACGTCTCAACGGAGCGACCGATAAACATTTTTTTTTATGGGAATAGCGGGAGAAGAAAGAAGTAAAACAGGGCTGGTATTCTAAACGCTCTCATGGCCGTATTATATATATCTTGGAAAAATATGTAATTCCATCGGGAAAATTTCTATTGCTAAACGACAAAAGTAATAAATTACTTAATAAATTTCTCTCTAATAGAACGCAAGCGAAGCCGCAGGTCAAAGTTAGCTAATAATAGTTTAAGAGCAGACTTTACACATATACAATTAATAATTGATTTTATAGGGGCTATTTTTTATAAAGTTTTGATTTTAAATTAAGATATCTATAGTTACAAATCTCAAACTAAATGTAGTTTGTAATACAGAATGGCCATAGTTTCAGGGTTAATTGCATTTCTACATATTTATTAATGTTTTACTTCCTGCTTTTGTTCAGAGTATTTTAATGTCTCGAACATTTTTTGGTAGACTACTAAAGAATATATTTGAAGTTTTAGGTTTGATTCCTGGTAGGGTGGACGTGGAACTTTGGTTTTAAAGGTAGTTTTTCACTAAACATTTTATTATTTAAGCCAAAGACTACCTTCCATTTAACACAAATGATCGAGGTTCGCTGCAATTGGAGTACCAATGCAGTTTCCTATGCATCACCAGGTGTGGTTCTAGAAATGATTATTTTTTTTTTTTTTAAAGAAATATTTGCGTTCTTATAATTTACGCAAATATTTAATTTTGAGGGCCATTTTCAACGAGTTGTAAATAACTCACTATTAGAAAATGGGAATCAAGTTGGAGTAGAGTAGGATTCGAACCACGGACCTTCGATCCGTGAGTCCAAGACACTAGCCACGGGACCACAACCCGATTCCCGATTCATTATAAATATGTTAAAATAACATATAAACCATCGTTCATTAAAAATATGCCGATGCCATTGCGATTTTAACCTGGGATCTCATGAATGATAGCCAAACGTTCAAAAATTAATCCACGCATTATTGTTATTATTTACTTATACTTATAAAGCGCCATTTTTGTAATATAATACCTCAAGAGCGCTTAAAGATTTATAAATTTTATTGAAGCTTTTAAATTCATATTTTATTTTTTTAATATTTTGCATGCTACGGATTTATTCAAATAATTTAGAGAACAAGTGGGTTTTAAGTTTTTTCCGAAACATCACTTCACTCTCACAGCCTCGCACCTCTGCTGGGAGAGCATTCCATGCCATAGGGCTTGTGACCGCAAATGCGCGTTTACTGAACTTAAAACGCTGTTTACGTAGAGGTATACAAACCTTTTCTCTCGCCGTAGACGTAGCTGATCTAAGCGTAAGACGCCTGTCAGCTAGTTCATCCGGAATGCATAGTTCCCTTGGATATTCGGGAGCAGAGTTGTGCACTGATTTATACATAAGCCAACACAGTTTATATTCGATAATTTCCGAAGTAGTGAAGCGATATGACTGAACTTAGAGATTCCGAAAATAAGTCTGGCTGCAGCATTTAATACAAACTGTAGGCGCGTCATTTTGTTTATTGGACGGATGGATAAAAAACTTTTTTTTATTACCATGCTCTTTAATGTACTAACACACGAATTTGGTTCTATGGAGTTAGGACTTGCATCTTAATAAATGTTACAAACATATATTGTGAATAAAATAAATAAATAAATAACGAAAAAAAGGACAAGCGATATTGAAATCCACAAATTTTGAATAAACAAGAATCTTCACTAACGGACTTGATTTTTTTAATTAAATATTTTTAAGTAACGCGGTGTTTCAAATATTAGGTTAATCAAAATGCTTTGTGTGTTTTTCATTTCGTACGCATATTATTTCTTGCATCGCAAATATAACCGACTTTAAATATTATTTCACACGGAAGCCTTAATGGAATTCTTTATTTAGAATTACAAATCCCCGCTCCTCGAAGCGTGAAATAATATTTCAGTAAGAAACATCCTCTTGATGAACCCGTTTGAGTCGTTTAAACAAAGTTTGTGAATAAATTCAAAGTTCGTCGCATATGTCTAAAAAATTTAGCTGACAGCGACTGGAAGCTGACGCGGTGACAGTCGAATAGGGCAAGTGAGGTGGAGGGAATAGGGATGCATACGATATATCGATATTTTCAAAACATCGATACATCGTTGAAAAACATCGGTATTAGTTCAGAAAATAAAATCATTTATCGATATCAAATTGGCGATGTTCATGCGATGTTTTTGGATGCGATTTTAAGGATTTCGTATTTTGGAAATTCTTAAACTAATTTGAATATCAATTTGTTTTCTTTTATATATGTTGGTATAGCAGTACTTTCAACTTACTTTTTCAAAAGTGAAGCTAGTATTAAAAATATGCGATTTTGGTAGAGAAGACATTTATTCAATTCAAATAAAAAACATTGTGGTTTTAATGTTGTACTTAATAAATATTTTATAATAATCACAAGGAGATTTTTAAAAAAAATATATGAAAAATATATATATATATGACATAATACAACTTTAAAAAGTGTGAAAAGGTTGACTTATGCATCGATGTTTTTCGTAATTATATTTGTCTTTAGGTGTACAAATACGTTTCCGCCGTTTGACAAAAGTTGGTGCCACAAGCAAATTATGGTTAAAGTTGTCAGATGTCAAACGCCATAATCTTAAGGTGGACATTTCTCAACAATACAAACTTGAAATATGAAACATATTCTTTTGTCTACAAAAATGTCTAGTTTTGAGCCAAATAAGAGTTAATTGCGGGAATTTTTGATTAACTTCTTTAATTTAAAGAAATCTGCAACTGAGGCGCATCGAAAAAGAGAGAAAAAAAAGGTAGTAGAACGGTGTTTCAGAATTGATAACGGTGAATTTGACACCGAAAACAATCGTAACGGAAGATCGAAAGTGTACGAAGACGCGGAATTGAAAGCATTATTGTATCAAGATTCGTGCCAAAGAAAATCTTGTATTTACATTAGACGTGACTCAACAAGTAATTTTGCATCGGTTGAAATCATTGAGAATGTTTAAAAACAGGGAAATTGGGTTCCATCTGAACTGACGTCGAGAAACGTCTAGCGCTTACTTTCCACGTGTAAAACCCCACTTGCCAGGTTTTAACAAAAGGCTTTTCTGCACCGTATAGTCACTGGTAATGAAAAATAGATCCATTATTATAGTCCAAAAAAATGAAATCATGATGACTGCCTGACCATGCTTCAATATTTACAGTTAAGCCAAACATTCATAGAAAAAAACTCTTGTTGTTTATTTAGAGGGGATCAGTTTAGTGTCGTGTATTATGAGTTGCTTAAACCGATTGAAACCATTACTGGAACTACTCGTATCTACCAAACACAATTGATGAGATTGAGTCGAGCACTCAAGAAAAAGTGCGCCCACTGCTACTCCAGACACGACAACGTTATTATCCTGCATGATAATGCTCGTCCGCAAGTTGCGGCGCCAGTCAAAATCTATTTGGAAACACTCAATTGGGAAGTTTTACCCCATCCGCCATATTTATCAGACATTACTTTACTACTTGTTCTGATCGATGGCACATAGTTTGGCTGAGCAGCACTTTACATCATAAAAATATACCAAAAATCGGGTCGATTCGTAGATAGCCTCAAAATATGAAGCATTCTTCTGACGCGGTCTCCGTATGCTGCCAGAAAGATGGGAAGAAGTAGTGGCAAGTGATGGACAATAATTCGAAAAAAAAATGTTTCTTTCTTTTACAATAACTGCCTTATTTTTGATAAAAACTGTGGAAACTTATTTGTACTTCTGATAGTATTTTCAACACACATATGAAACTTTTAACTCTTATGAATACATCAAAGTTTCAATAAAATATGTTCGTCCAATTCAATTCAAAAGGTTTTTTTTCTTGATTGATTTGGTGTTTATTTTTTCGAAATCCATATTTACATTTATAATATAAGAAACTGATTTGAGTTTACCAAACACTTTATTTTATTTTTACAAATATAAAAACATAAATTCTGTGACAATTATATGTCCTTGTTAGGGCATTTTCAAACGAAGGAAAATGAAAAAAATTCTAAGATTTGACTAAATATGAAAAATAATATTTTTTTTGAATAAATTTAAAAACGAAAATTTCGTGACTATTGTTTCGCCTTGTTAGGGCATTATCAAACGAAGGTCACGAAATTTTTGTTTTTACATTTGTAAAAATAAAATAAAGTGTTCAGGAGACTCAAATCAGTGTTTGATTTCTTATATTAAAATGATTTTTTTCTGTAAATTATTTTTCAAAGAATATTATTCCTCATATTTAGTCAAATCTTAAAAAAAAAAACATTTTTTTTGTCGTAAATAACCTGGGTAGTTGTCGTTGTAGGATTAACCCTTTAAATGACATCTAGGTCAAGTGGTACATACATTATTATATTACCAGAATAATGGGGGTTGTTTTCTAAAATTTCGTAATAATAATAAGTCTTGGATCACAAGCGTATCGTAATAACGAACACTGGTAGTGAAGTCTATTATTCAGCTTATTCAATTGCAGTACGTTTATTGTATTTAAGAAAAAACAGATTTTATTAGGTTTTCAAGACTTTTATCAACACAAAATAAATATCCTGTAAAAGGTTACACATTTAAAGTAATTTATTAAAAAATTAGCTAAAACATCTGTTGGTTGATTCTTTAAACATCGACGTCCCGATGTATCGATGTTTCGGTAAGGCACGTTGCATCCCTAGTAGGGTACAAACTTTTTATTTAGGGGATTCACAATAATCTACTTGCCCCGTTTTCTAACCTTCAGAAGAAAAAACTTTTGGATAAATTATGAGTTATGACCCAGCTGTGTTTTGTTAACGCTCGATTTATTTATTCTAATTTTCGTCAGATTTTTTGAAAATAAGACGCAACAACCTCATTTTACTTTGCGTTAAATAAAATTTATTATTCAAAGCGTAAACAATGTTTTCATTCAACAATATTTTGAGTATGCTTAAATTTTTGTAGACAAATAATTGAAGGAGATGATTACCATAAGCATCTCTTTATTCGCAAATGATGGTGCATGGAAACTATTTTTAAATCCAATGCAGCATATCTCGATAACATGGTACCGGAAAGTAAACAGATCACTCTAACGTTTAAGGTTCCAGTCCAATGACAATAACAAAAATGGTGTAATATCACAATTTTTTATTATTTATTTATTTTACAGAAACAAACAGTCGACAATGATATAATAACAGAAAAAAGAAACGGTTTAAGGACAGACCAGTGAAGTTTCTAAATAAAAATCCTACATACTAAATTGTGGTACAACAAAAGAGTGTGTTTACGTGTATTTGTATAAGAGTAAGTGTAGAGGTGTGTTCGTTTGTATTTGTGTGAGAGTAAGTATTCAGGTGTGTGTAAGTGTGAGCATCATCAAAAAGCAAGTGGGATCGTAACGCAGCCAGACAGAATGAGTCCTAATTTACTTTAATCAATAGATGAAAAAAAATATATAGTTGAAGCAAGAACGATAGAGGAAATAGTGTTGTGCATACTTAGTGCTACAGACTGACAGATGGAATAAATACTTATAAAAATATGATATTTTATATCAACCTCCCAAGGGTTAGTAGGCCCCAGTGGGCAAACGCGCTGACCATTACACAACGAGGCCATGATGACATTAATGATAATTAGATGCAAGTCATATATATTATGAATATTATCTATTGAAATGTGGTGCTACATTTATTTAAACTCTCCTGGGTGGACAGAGTCTGAAACGATGATGTTCTCCGACGGATGGAAAAAGATAAAGAGGTACTGAAGACCATAAAGAAAAGAAAACTTGAGTACTTTGGGCATGTGATGAGAGGCAAAAAATATATAATTTTACAAGTCATTCTACAGGGAAGGATTGAAGGAAGACGCAGTGCCGGTAGAAGGCGCATCTCTTGGCTTAAGAACTTGCGCGACTGGTCCCATTGCAGCACTCAGTCTTTGTTCAGGGTAGCTGCCAATAAAGTAAGAATCGCAACGATGATTTCCATCCTCCATCGGAGAGAGGAATCATAAGAAGAATGAGATATATTATGATGTTTGTACAACGTTAAGACCAAATTAAACTAATAAAATAAATAATAAAAAATAATGACCGTTACGCTGTGATTAGAGAACTAATTCAGTGCCTTTCAGATGAAGAAAAATAGGTAATGACGATGATAATATTTACCGAACACAGTGCTCTATGCTTTTTTTTTGAAAATTTCTTACCAAGAGACAAGCTTGGTAGGTTGATTCGTTCCACATCGTAATATTTGGGTAATTGGTTTATAGGGTTGATTAAATTTAAGTTATAAATGTAAAATATTAACTGATCTAAATTTATCGAAGGAACGGAGACCACATGTGGTAAATTACCTGCCTACTACCTTCATAAAGTAAACAATATGGAGCTGGGAATAATGAGATGAACAATGGGGTCTTTTCACATTTTTATTCATCAATAAGCAAAAAATTATGATGGTAACGGTACTAAATTTTTTTTTGTTTGACTTGATGTTGATTTAATTACGGGTAATATGTCATGGCCGCACTAGGCATCCATATAAAGTTTGAGTTTTTATCAAGTAGAGGTCGATTCAAATTTTACTCGAAAAAAGCAATGTTAACCTTGAAATCGCATCTCAAATAACGTGTCTAAATTTCAAGCCGCTACGGCTCGCCGTTTCGGATATGTGACGGACAAACAAACAAACTCAACACAGGACTTTGAATCCATGGAGTTGGGATTTATGTCTCAATAAATGTAACATAAGTATATTGTGAATAAAATGAATAAATAAATAAAAAAATAAACACACACATGTATTTTCAGTTTTATAAAATAAATATAGACTAATTATCGAAAAATAGATTGGAATAACCCTGCAATGATAAATACACAGGTACATATTCAAAAATATTTACAATGCAAATAAATATCTATTTGGCTATTTCCGACCTAAGTACGGCCCATTGTTTTGCTGCGATCTGTTGCTAACTTAATACCCAATAGTCATATAATGGTTTTCCTACGTTTGGGCTCCTTAATAGCTCGGCGCATTATTACTCTGAGGGTGTAACGCATTTTTACATACTGAATACGCGTTATAGCGCGCTGTAAATGATTCGGAATACCTGCCCAGTTTTAGTATTGCAATTTGAAGGATCAGATGGCCGAAGTAGCCCAGAAATAAAGACAATATCCAGCCCAAGCTTTTCCACAGTGGAAATAGTAGGGTTAAATTCGATTAAAATTGCGGCGAACGAAAACAAAATTTTTAAAGGTAACTGGATTTTCAGGAAAAAAAACATAAAAGCAATTACTAAAATATGTAGGAAGGTATGTTGAAGGAAGCGCTTACTGCAATATTTCTTTGGGAATGTAGAACAACGACGGGTGTACAAAAAATGCGACATTGACTTCCTTTTATATTTTATATTGAAAAGGTATGTAAAGGTTTTTTTCAAGGTTTGAAAAAAATGTATCTTACCCAAATATCAAATGGTATATTTTTGTACTAATCAGGTTTGGACATAAAGTGTCAAAAAAAAAACAAACCCTGTTTACGTAAAGTTGAAGAAAATCATAATCGTTGTATTGCAATCCCAACGATTTGACTGTATCTGGGCTGTCACCTGAAGAGCGAGATTGATCATCTTAGTGTTTATTAT